>NC_060149.1:592052510-592395010 GCF_021461385.2 Schistocerca piceifrons
CCACCACCGCTATTACGAAAGTAATTTCTGTCCTTAAATTGTTACAACAATCCTGTCTGTCACGATTTTGGTCGTATAGAAAGCAAAGATTGCAGTTTTGTCTAGGAATACACGTCATTTCCATTAGTTCTTAGACGTATAAGACGGTGAGAGACGTTAATAAAAATGTTTAAAATTTGAATGTAGGATTCGAACAGCTTTTGAACACACAAAACGTGGCAGCAGCGCGCTGTTGTGCACGGGTCTAAACCAAAGTTGGGATGTTCTGCTTAGAACAAGAGAATATTCACGATAGAAAGCTAATCGGGCGATTTGAGAAAGCTGCAGAGCATCTGTGAAAACTGTTTAGCAGCAGTTATAGTAGACAGTCACTTCGCAATGACGAAACTTGCGCTCCCAACACAATGCCAACATATTGATGAAACTGCCTCTCTTCATATGCGAAAATTACTACGAGGAGGGTATATAAACATATACATCAGAAGAAAACTTTTCACCTTGACTGTGTGTCTCGCCGATGGTTGATTTCGACCGAAAAAAAAGGCTTGGTGGTGGGCGGGAGGGGGGAGGCGACTAGTTACAGTATTTCTCCTATGTGTAATCGCTAACCAGAGGAGTCCAGTCCAAGTGGAAATTTTTACGCCGCTTGGAAATTTTTCATGTGCGAACAGATAGATATATAAATGTTCTAGCAGATTTAGACTTACGTAAATTTCTCTGTCTCCTTTTTTTACGTGTTGTCGCAATTTTCCTAAATCATCAATACCTTCCAGGGTGGCCTGGTAAATTAGTTTTTAACTAATAAGAAGTTTTAGTGAGTTGATTGATGAGCTGCGTATGGATTAAATTAGTTAGTTTCTATTCTTTGTCTCAGTACTCTTTAGATTACTTCGGCTTGTCAAGGGCTCTCTACTAGATAGCGAGCAAAAACCCAATTGATGGTTTAAATCACGCGAATATCCGTACACTTTGATGATTTATATCGGTGTTTGCAGATAAGAGCAATAGATAACTGTGGCGGTCCGGCTGCCGTGCCTTCTAGGTCCACTAAAAATTGGAACCCAAGGAAAGTGATTCCGTTTCGAATAGCCTCGAAAGCATCGCACTGGGCCCTATTTAAGGCGTGAATCAAGCAGAGTATTCTTTCGTTGTTTGCTCTACGTTAATCATTGGCTATAAGTGATCACTTTTCGCAGCATCACATTCATACCACAAGAAAAGCTTAAACTTTCAATATTTACATCAAAGTTTATCTGAAGGCGATGGGCTGGGGGTGTGTCTTTCGTTAGCACAAATCCGATGCTTTTAACCTGCAAATGGAAGGAGGTCACGGTCGCATAATGCCGTGGTTTGCACGATTTTTGTAAATCGATGTCCCTTAAAAAGCCAGGTAGCTCCTACGACAAAGTCCTGAGGGATTTCAACAGACCTTTCAGGTTCTCGTTAACTGGAGGGTCCTACGATCAGAGGTATCCCTAAGCACCTAACGGTCATCACCGCTGCCAAGAGGAGAACAATGGATGATGATCTCGGAGACTGGCTGTACATGGATATAATGAAGTAGAAGACACACATTAACATTACACGGGAGTCTGGAAATGTAAGACTGTACGATGATGATGAGAAGTTAATAGTAGTTACATAACAATAAAAATACGTCCATATCTAATATCTCTCTCTCTCTCTCTCTCTCTCTCTCTCTCTCTCTCTCTCTCTCTCTCTGGGTCGTCAAAGTGTAAAAATCTTGTAAGGGTGTTCCAGAAGAGGTTGTGCTGAGAGACAGTTGTTAAGAGAAATTAGATACATGTGGCCGTTTGAGAGTTACCAATCAGGTAGTCGCACGCGCAAATTCAAGCAGTCTGCTAGAGACAGTGTCGCCAAACGTGTTCTTCGTTTGGTTATCTCAAACCGAAAAAACGTAGCTATTGCTCAGCTAGCTTAAATTTATCACTTCCGCAAAAGGCTTATTTTAACTGTTAGTAAGTTAGTAAGCCAGTGTCAATACTTCTAACATACAGCTGCTGGTTTCTGTAATTATGCCTCTGGCTCGTTTCTTTTTGAAAGTCCGTTATAATAAAACATAACATCAGCAGAGACTGTAGGCAACTCTGAAGAGTATTGCTGTCTTTCAGTTAACATAGAGGTAGAGTAGTTGGCAACTTTTAATTAAAACTTGTAAGACGATAGTCTTATCGGAGCTGGTTAAAATTTTTTGCTTTTGAATCTCTCTTCATAAATAGCGTCAACTGAAATTTCATTTCAGCGTCGGGCTGTCGATGCACTCGATGCCTTGCGTCAATTGAAAACAACCAACATCTCGTCTCAGCGGAGCACACTACACGCCTATCGCCATCTACTATCAGATTTCAATGTTTTTTGACCCGTTATAGACCTGCAGCTTCATGTGCCGATGGGACAATGGCCTTTGGTGAAGTATCCGGCTCCAAATGTCCGTTATAATGCAGTTCTCTTAGCAATGCTCCTACGAAAACTGCAGGAGATGGACCTGCGTTCACTGACAGCAGCAATTCCTGATGAGTCCGAAAAATTTTTTTAACAAAGTGTGACAGTTCTCTGTCGGTAAGAAACTTTTTTTACAATTACTGCTTTTATTCCGTGATTCATGGTTGATAACTCGTACGCCATTCCTTGTAGAAACGTTAGCAGTCGGTGTTGATACTTCAAGAAATCGGCCAACGTCACTGACGGTGTGGCCATGGGCACGTCCAAAAGCGACAGTTCCTTTCTGCCATTGGGTCCCGTCTCTGTCATTCCATGCCACTGAGCAGATTCCACATAATCTATTGGCACACTCACACCGTTTCGCTGGCATTATTTACGTTCAGCGGTGGAAGATTACATAGCGACTTGGTACCAGTTATACAGCGTTCCAAAGCGACCGCTCGACTCTTTCAAGGGAGTGACTCATTCTGTTGGGTCACTCTAGTTTTAGATTAGTTTTTGTTGATGCAAAGCTCTTTGCTGAAGGAAATTTTGTGAGAATTTATAACGTTAGAGCGATTCCGCCACTATACAGATTTATCTCGAAAAATCCTAATTACGAATAAGCATTATATTGTCCATGGAGAGGGGCTGCGACCTATTGAGGCACTTTTTGTAAGTATAGGATTTAACGAAAAGGTATGGCGAAACTTTCAGGAAACGTTCGTCACATTTAGAGGAAGAAAATGTGTTACGTGGATATCAGTCCAGAAACGCTTGATTTCCATGTTAGAGCTTAGTTTCCACAGCTCTTAAACACACCAATCAGGGGAAACATACAGGAAAAGAACGCATTAGCACGGTATGAAATACTTTCCTAAAAGAAATGTTAAAAATGCTCTCAATTGGCAAGTATGCATGAACCCGCCACCGCGTTGGATCCCTGATGCGCAGATGTATCCTTGGAGAATTGCTACTGGTAATGCTTGCTGGTACAGATACAGCAGTTTGTCATGTAGCACTCTCCGGACAGTCCTGTAGTCAAAATTACTTGTTGCAGCTACTTGTCTTACGCTGACACTAGAACTGTTAACTGCACGAAGAAACTCTTCCTGCTGAGTTGCCCTCTTATATCTAGCCCTCCCGCAGTCGCGAGTACTCGGCTTAAACGTCCCAAGCTCCCAAAAGGCGGTCACACACCTAGCTCCATGCTTGGCAGGCACACTTGCAAAAACGTGCTTGAGCAAGTATGTACAAATTCCTGGCGCCCACACGCAGTTTAAGCAAGCTTGTACAAGAATTAGTTTGTTTACCAGAAAATGCCGAGCTCAGACGACGATGCGCTGGCTTTGGCAACCTTTTTGCTTGTTACAAAAAAAAAAAAAAAAAAAAAAAAGAAAAAAAAAACACGCTTGCGCAAGCTTGTAGTTAGGTGTTGGGGCCGCCTTATGACGGCGATCAGTTGCTTCAAACATCGTCCTGTCGAGGCACTGTCTTCTGTAAATCTCTCCCGATACAAACGTTTAGCGCCAAGGCCATTGCCGTATGATAATGTGTACAGCAAATGGGCATCTGCCAACTGTGCATTTAAGTACACTTACATTCCACTGTACGAGAAAGTAAGTCCGTGATGAACACTACACAATCAGTTGATGCTACGTCAGTGATGCTGGTAGGGCAATGGAGTTAGGAGCAAGTTAATACAAACAATGGAGCGAGTCACATGTCAACATTGCCTTCGTTCAGTTGGAACAACAAACACTGCCGATGAACTTAATAATTACTTCTTTCTGTAGATTCTAACCAAATGTCACCAAGAAAGAATTTTGAATATTTCATGCAAGAAAAGTTTCGTGCAATGCTGGTTCGTTCTGTTTGTGTGTTTCCCCATGATTTCATGCAATTCTAAAGAGAAGTAGAAAAATAGTTTCAACGTGGAAGTAAATCGTTTCCAGAACCATTTTATTCCTCTGAGTGTGAAGAATGTTTCCTGAAAGTTCGGTCACACCTTTTTTACACCCTGTATGGACAAAGAAGTCTACGCCCATTTTTATGGCACCTTTAGCCTGTGTCGATTGAGATCCTTACAGAAATTACAGTGCATTTTTAATTTGTTTTGTCACCTTAATGTTTTAATTCTTCCTGTGCGCAGAGCGGAATAGTCTGTGACGTCGCCGAGTAAACTGCGGTTACGTGCAAGGTCATGAGATCGATCTAGATATTCGTGTCTATCCGTCATTTGCGAGGGAGGCAGAAAGACAACCATTGCTCACCAGCCTCAGCATGTGGCCATCGCGTGATTTGGCACGGTTTAGCTTCATCATGCAATAGTCTGTCAGGAGCTCTGCGATCTCGCACACAAACTTATCTGCAATTGACAGTCGTCTGTGAATCCGCTGCTGGTCACGTAAAGGGCGCCGGCGAAGTTCTGTGAATCTGTCGGTTCGTAAATACTTACTATCGTTCTCCGTCATCTGGTGGTTGTTGGTGTCCTGGGGGTTGAACTGATTTTCTCAAATACTCTAAACGTAGGAAGACAAAAATTTTTCATGCAATAAAGATCTGCCGAATACGGTGAAATAGCGCGAAAGCGACAGTTTATCTGTTGTTCTCAGTTTCAGTACCTTCCTAGAATACGGAACCTAAACGTCATGAACAAACTTAGTACCGTCATAGGATTCAACCTCGAACCATTGGATTCGTAGCCTCACTCTCCGCCACGTTAGACTTTGTCACTGATTTACACATGTAGTAAATGTCCGCTGGATCGTGGTTCGGAGTCTGTCTTAATCTGCAGAGCCGCCTATGAGAGGAGGGTTAGTTCGTAGGTTGGAGGAACATGAGGCGATATCACCTCCAATACGACCATGCGCGATGACATGCTGTGGTGTGCAAACCAACTCCCAGGTTAAGGGCAGCTTTAACATATATACATACACTCGAAGAGAAAAACAAAATAGTCACATACCAAGGAATTATCCGAATGGGACGACAATCGGTAAATGTGATGTACACGTACAGACAAGCAAATGATTATAATTTCAGAAAAATTGGTTGATTTACTGAAGAGAAACAGCCTCACAGGTTGAGACAGTCAATAACGCGTTGGTCCACCTCTGGCCCTTACGCAAGCTGTTATTCGTCTTGGCACTGATTGTTGAATGCCCTCCTGAGGGATATCTTACCAAATTCTGTCCAATTGACGGGTCAGATCGTGAAAATTCCGAGTTGCTTGGGAGGCCCTGCCCATAATATTCCAAACGTTCTAAACTGGGGATGGAGATGGTGACCTTGCTGGCCAATGTAGGGTTTGGCAAGCAGTAAGTCAAACAGTAGAAACTCTTGCCACGTGCGGGTGGTCATTATCTTCCTGAAATGTAAGCCCAGGATGCCTTACCATAAAGGGCGATGTAACGAGGCGTAGAGGTCCTGCTATAAAATGAAATGGCATCCCAGACCATCACTCATGGTTGTCGGGCCGTATGGCCGGCAGCATTCTGGTTGGTATCCCATTGCTGTCTCGGGCGTCTCCAGACACTAAACCCTACATTGGCTAGCAAGGTCGCCGGATCTCTCCCCCAATTGAGCAGCGTTTAGAGCATTATGGACGGGGCGCTCCAGCCAGCTCGGTACTTAGACACTCTAACGCGCCAGTTAGATAGAATTTGGCGTTACAGCCTTCAGGAGAACATCCAACAACCTTATCAATCAATGCCAAGCCGAATAACTACTTGCATAAGGCCAGAGGTTAACAAACGCGTTATTGGCTTGTTCAATTTGTGAAACTTTTTCTATTCAATAAATTATGGAAGTTTTCTGAAATTGTCTGTACGTGTACATCACGTCTATCAATTTCCGTCCCACTCGGATAATTCCTTCGTGGTGGACTTTTTTTTTCCTTAGAGATATACTCTGTAAGCCACTGTAGGGAACATGGCTTACTGTCTACAAACCTCGGTATGCATCTTAATTCTTATACGTTATTCTCAAGATTAATTTGGGAGATGTAGGAGGGACGCAATAAAGTTGTCGCACAGTCTTGCTCGAATACAAGAAATTCACTGTAATTTTCCATGAATCAAAACTTCTTTTTGACAAACACAGATTTGTGAAGATAATTCATAGGACCTATCGTAGTTACAGGCAAAGAATCTTGTGCAGCACTCACCGGTTTATGATCACCTGACTTTGCGTCAATTTCCTGGATTGAATTCCAAACCTTTCTACAGGGTCTCGTGGAGTAAGGGCATGTAACACTGTACGTGGTGATCCGTACGTAGGATGGGGAACGTTCAGCTCGGTAACTTTCAGGTGCTATTCATCCCCATACAACACAAATATACCATCACACAATATATAAGCATCCATTGTCGCAGTCCCCTACGCTCAAAGGAAACATTTAAGACCCAACTGTCACACCGCGAGGAAAGGGGCTATTGTGGCGAAGGAATGTTGTTGTTGTTACCAAGCTATCGTTTTGAAATAAGTGAACGTTGTTTCCCGAACCCGAGGTTTCTCTAGGAGATAAACTTCTTTACGTTCAGAAAAGTCATAATGTTGGAACTTAAAATATGCTCTTAAGATCTGTTAATATAACCGGTTTATTTTGAAACATAGCGCAGCTTCCTATTAAATGATATCGATTGCATGAAGTGTGAAATTACTGATTTGACATTTATTGAAGAATGCGGAACCTTTTAGGTACTGAGAAAGCGAATTGCATTCAGGTTTTGTCCTGTAGTGTCATAGTGTTTCTGAATTCCTCTTAAGACTTGGCTTGTAGAGGGCTCTGGGTAAATAATAATTTCGACTGAATTATTGTCTGGAAACGAACCACATCCCTGATACAGCAACATTTAAGGAGAACAAGACGTTGCATTCTCCGGAGTTTTCTGTGACCGTAATTAATACTGCGTTTGTAACCAACTAACACAACAATGTCGTATGCCTACTTTTGTAACTAATGTTAATCTCAATCGTTAGTTGCTCAGGAATATAATAATAAAGTCACAAAAAATGAGTCTCCCTTTGTGATCCGTTACATGTACGCAGGTACAGACAGCAATGATGCCAGGGAGGTCATGGGTCATGTCTGGATTGTTCAGTAGGTATCCGCATTGCTAACACAGTCGCTGCACACTAGACACGAAAGGAACGGAAGCGAACGTCATCTTCAAATGGCACAGTGTTCACACTATTCGGAATGTGAACACAGCATAACGTCCCGCCGCTTAGCTCAGTGGTGAATGACGTAAGTGAAGTTGCGTTGTCCTTCTATCGAACTTGCCTTTAGTGGCCTCTGTTTCACACGTGGAATTTGTGGGAACATGCTTTGATCTAGAGAAAATGTTCATCTGTATATTTTCCGTAACGTAACGCATGCTGCTCACTGATTTGGTTATTTAACATGTATGGAAGATTTCTTTTGTTGGCATTGGAACTTTAATTTCAAGATACATTCGCAGAAAGCTAAGAGTATGTCCGGTCGATGTACGCCATTCCCTTATTTCTAGATACAGAATCATTTCGAAATGTATTTATAAGAACACATTAATCAGTATTTAGAAGAAAGTACATAGCGCCTTTTTACTTCATCCCTTGTTTTTCTTTCTTTCTCAATAGCTACAAATAAAGCAAAAGGACTCTGTTTTTGTCCTTCAGTGTTGCTGACAGGTTTTTAAATGAAAATTACTCTGTTTTTTCAATTTATTGGCTTTTGGGCCGTGACCATTTAGCCACCTCAACAGTGTAATGGCAATCATGGTGATGCACAGTTACAGGCTGTTTCTTCGGCCATATATTGTAAAGTCCAAATAATTTTTTTTCTTTCAGACCTTTGACCTATATTACGGCGGAACACTCGTGCCAAAATATCGAAGTCCTCATGAAACTTGTGCAATGTGTCATGAAAAAGAGAACAAAAATAAAAAATTAAGAAAACACAAAATACACAACTTCAATTAGAATATGCTCGGCAAGGAAAGGTTAACATAAGATGTTATCATACGATGCGAATCTTTCTCCAACATCGCCATTACAGCTTTCTTCCTAAAAGTCCTTGGAAGCTGACGTTCAGCTCAGATGGTCTGAGATGGTCAGAGGGTCTGCGGCCATTTTACGTGTATTGCGGGGTTTTTGGTGTTCAATTCCACATGTGCAACAGAGAGCACTAAAAAGTAGAGTTCGATCCTTTAAAAGGGAGCAGGTGAAGGAATTTGCAAATCTCAAAGGCCAAGCACTAAAGGTATAGAAATCGTGTTCTTCCGACAGAATGTTCCGGCAACTTTGGGGACTACTGTTGCCCGGCAGTGTTTGGAAGTCAGCGCGATTGTACTGCTCTTAAATTCCGCAACGTAAAGAGTTAGCAAAAAAAAAGAGAAATTGGGCTTCGTGGGTGCGGTGTTTTCTAGGTAAGCGAACTACTTCCGAAGCCTTAAGGTGTGACTTGACGCTGGATACATACCTTTCCCAGAAATTTGAAACGAATTCTAAAAATACCAGGTGGCCAAATAAAACTGGCCCGTACAATATTTACAATAAGACTGACGCTGGATTGAATATTGTTTGATGAATATCATCAGAAGATGCTGGCAGTAACCGCTGTTGGCGTCCATGTAATGCTGTGCTCGATTTATCAAGCTGTGATACAAGCGTAGGTGCTGAGCCTAATTGCAGCAATAGCGTTTTCAGTGTTCTACTGTAGTTCTTTCCGTGTGTGAAGGTTATTTGAGCACATTTGACCTTTCATTTTGGCCCACAGGTAAAAATTACAGTAAGAGAGATGAGGCGATCGAAATGGCCAGAAGACTGCATTTCCTGTGACGATTGTCCTCCCTCCACGGAACACCTTATGCACGTCTGACAAGGTTGCCAAGGCGGTGTGTGTTGTTGCGTTGTCTTTCTGAAAATATCCATACAGTATCTCATTTTCTGTATGTTGATCTACATCTGGATTAAACAGTTTCTGAACAAATCGGTTAGCATTGACAGTTCAGTGACAGAATCGTATTGCGATGCGCAAACGGGACATAGCGCACATGACACCATTCTTAAGACTATGCAACAACGGCTCTTCAAAATACAGAGGTTTTTTTTTTTTTTTTTTTTTTTTTTTTTTTTTTTTTTTTTTTTTTTTTTTTTTTTTTTTTTTAATACACACCATGTTCTGCGAGTACATGCCTTGACAGACCGAAGCAGTTCTCATCTGAAGAAATGAAACATGAGGATCCAAAGATCTCAATTCCACAGAACTCAACACCAGAAAGTTCGTCGGGACGCTTTAACTCGTGCGCAACAGCAAATTTATAAGGAGACACGTGCAGGTCCTTTTTTTATAATGTTTCGACGCGACCAACTCTTAATTTCACTTGCAAGAACAAACGGCGTTGAGATTTCGTCAGACTTCGTTCCAGGCTTTCCTTCATTTGAGCAATGTTTTCTGGTATCCGAACCCTTTTGGGATAGTTAGGGGTTTTATGTATTATAGAGCCCATTTCACACAATTTTTTCACTAAGTTTTACATTGGAGACTTTGCTGGAGGTTTTGCCGTAACACTTCCACTCTTAGTCTTGCACAAACAGTTCGCAATCGTGATTCACGAATTATGCTTTGCACAACACGCGGCAATGAGCACGCGTTGTTCTGTTGAGAGTTCCATTTTGTACACATGTGACAACAGGCTGGTGAATCGTAATCACGGTTCCCAGCGTTTTCTGTGATGAGCAGTTCTACTGTTCATTAACAAAGATCAATTCTGTGTCAGTCTCGTAAATATTTTCCGGGCTATTTTTGTTTTGCTCCCCTTGTATTACAAAAACAATTCGTCCGTGACTTCATAAGACAAATACCAATACAAAAGACTGAATACCAGTTGCAACCAGTTCACTCTTGGCTTTTTTGCTACTAGTGATTCATTCAGAAGTTCGACGTATATCTATAGCGCATCTCTCACCGCTGTGCATCGACATATCATAGGTTTACAAAATTTTGTTAGAATGACTCAAGGAATTTGTTAAGATAACCTGAGGTAAGTCAAGTATTTGCCAATAGTTTACTGTAGTTCTCATTATAGCGAGAGAACTATGAATTTCATACATGCGATAAATCTACGATGAGAATTACGGGACGTGTGGGAAGTAATAAAAAGAGAACAGGTAGTTAGTTGCTGAGAATGAATATGGAAACAGGAGCAATGAAGCGTTCAAAAGATTCAGAATTCTTAAGAACCTTAATAATATACAATATGGCTCTGCTGTAGATCTTCTAATACGACTGTAGCAGCAGCAGCAGCAGCAAGAACTTCGTCTCCTTTTAGACGGCGGTCTTTGTATGTATTGGTTTCCATAATCCATAGCTCCGGACGATGATGTTCGTTTATCATCAGTGAAATTCATCATTTCCTCGTTTGCCCACTTCTACGTTTTTGTAGACAAGAAATAAATGAAGTGCCTCTACGTAAACGCGTCAACTTTCGAAATGAGACGAATTTATATTGTTTCATTGCTCAGATTACACGACCCCCGCTTTACGAAAGTCTTCACCGTTGCTGGACATCCCCTGCAACACTTCGGCAACTACCTGCAACAGCCTGTTCCGTCAGCAATATTCCCAGACCATACTAAAATATTACCGTGTACTGCAGCTATGTTTGCGGCAACACTACTGCAGCCACACATTGCCGTAAAATGTTACCCATGTAAGTGCACCTTAAGGATCCTGCTATCTGGCGCACAACAGAAGTAAATAATTAAAGCGCGACTCTACACGACAATTATTGTCAAAGCGTGACGGGACTGCGCCACGGCTGCTTTGCGGTGAGCATTGCAGCGCTGCCACTCAGATCATCGTCGCCCGCTTCGCGGAGAACAGTGTGCCAGCATTCCTATGCGGAGGAATTCCTGGATTGCTATCCGTCCACATTTCTCGCTACGGTGGGCACATTAACATGGCCTCTACCAACAGTTAAATGTATCGGAGCGAGCCCGTGTTAAACTTCTATTGCAGTGACGTGGCTGTGTACGTGTTGATAATGATGAGTGATTTGTGGGGCGCTCAACTGCGCGGTCATCATCGCCCATACAAAATATCAATTTTTTTCACAGTCCAATTTCTTACACAGTCCAATCTAGCCACTGTCAGGGATGATGATGATTAAGGTGATGATAACACAAACACCCAGTCCCCGGGCAGAGAAAATCCCCAACCCGGCCGGGAATCGAACCCAGGACCCCATGATCCAGAGGCAGTAACGCTAGCCACTAGACCACGAGCTGTGGACTGCGTACGTGTTGGACAATACTGTCTTAATCGTAGTTTCCTACCTGAAGTTTCGGGTCAAGGTCTGGACGAACGGTGGGCATGCGGAGATAGGGACGCAGTTATCATCAGCAAGCTCTTGTAGTCAGCTGACATCACTTACAGTAGTCTTCTTACACTTTCGGGCTGTGGTAACTAAAAGACGGTGATAGTGTATCCTTCCAGAAAAATTTCTATGGTAGGTTGGTGCAAAAACTAATACCTGTCCGTCAAATTTCACCATGGTAACCATGCAATGAGATGCGCAACGCTCGGTGGGCGTATTCTAATCCCATATATCTGACAACCACAATATACAAAGTTAACTCATTGTATAAGTTTCTCTTCCATTGTAAGTTCCTGACAGATAAAACTGTCCCGGACCGGGAATCGAACTCTCAACGTTGCACCGCACGAGCAATGTTCTTACCGACGGAGCATCCAGGCATCCCACTAGTCACTACCCACATCCACAGCCTCACCTCTCTGCTGCTTCATTGATGAACGGTCAACAGTTTCTGCAAGTGCAAGTTAGTCACTGAGCACTCCATAACTGCCAAAAGTTTGGTTTATCTGCTCCAAAATCGCCACGTAATAGACGGATGAATGGTGAAGTCGAGTACAGTGACTTGCAAAGCCAAAATCATTTTGTGATCAGGAAAAGTTTGTTGCCGTGCTGCAAAAAAGTTCCAAAGGAGGTGCCCTTCCATTGTCTTAATCCTATCTCCTGTGGAGTGTCCGTTGTAAATACGTCTTAAGTGGATGACTGTAATACGTGTTTTGTTGTGTAGTGCGGAGAAAGAGGGTACTGTAAAAGCCAGTACCTGCTGCACTCGAATAGCACCAAGCAACCGAACTTAATATCCTCGTCCGATGGACGGGTCACCAGCACTACAGACACTGCCGTCACTCCACGAAACAGTGCAAAGAGGTTAGAAGTTTAACCCAGATTAGTAGCTCAAATCTGGAGATTAGGAACTGTACGGCACAAGTTGTCTTCTTCCCCTGTCAACCAAATACTGGCGATCAACTTTTCTACGCCACATGGATTTGTTCTGGCTTTATCTGGCTCGAGCAATGCTGCTGAGACCTGTCTGTGATTAACACTAGACTTTCCAGAGATACGTATCCGCATCCAACCATAGTAATACATATATTCTATGGTTTTCCTAAACCTCTTCGAACGAATTCTGGTATGGTTCTCTTGGAAAAACTGAGGTCGATTTTTTACCCCATCCCTGTTTTACTCCCCAATGGTAATAGGACGTTAAGCTACACCCATCGCTTCTATGCAAACAGCAGCTCTGATCCCAACGGAACATCAACCGCTTGTGTCCCCTAGCAAGCTTCTTTAGATCTCCATGGCATTTTTTGTCAGCATTTGAGACTTTTCTGATTGACACAGGACCTTTTTTCCCCTATTGCCAGGTTTCCGTTTCATTACAAGAGGCGTCTGAACGTGAAATCTGAATTCATGGACGTAACGCACGTTGATCTACTAAATCTGAAGATACGGTTGTTCATCTCTCTTTCAGCCGCCCTCAACTGTTGTACTTAACTTTCAAAATCTAAAGTCAGTAAACCTTCCAACAGAGCACGCACGAAATTAAATTCACGCGACTTGAGCGACGTTAGTTCAGTCTGCTTTCCTCTCAAATTTCCTAATCAGGTTCAACACGAGAAGACATCAGGGTGTCAATAATTGAAAGAAAATTATGGTTTATCGTACCTTCGGCAACAAGATCTTTAAAGACTGAGCACATATTCGAGCTGGACGTGGATGGGGAAGTTAATCGGTTGTGTAATTTTAAATATACTTTCCGGCCATTCGCCTTTAGCTAACTAGGAACGCTGAGACGCAAATCTTGCCTCTTAATAACGAAGTTACTTCGAACGCTCTATGGTGAGACGAGACAGATACCAGCTGACTGAAGCCTTCGACTAGAATCTACATTTTTTTTACCACTGATTTAGTTCCAAAAGTTTGGAACAATATAATTGTTTGTTTATGCAGCATAAAACCTGTTTTGCATGACAGACTTTGACGTCAAAATAGACTATTCGTGGCGGGAGCGCGCCAAATGAAGGCATGTAAATCAGCCGCCAGCCATGTCGCGAGTGGGTTAGTGAGGCCAATGATCAGCTATACCGAGAAAATTATGAGGATGCAAATGACAGAACGCCTACAAACGGCACGCTACTGATGGTGACGGAGCGGTGACATCGTCTGCTAACTGAAAGTTAAACAATTCTATCTAAGCTTGTGTATGTTACAGTAATAGGTTTTGTGCTTTCGTACATTGGTAGTCTCTATTTTGTTGTTTGCTTTGTTTTCATGACACACTGCGAAGTTTGCACAAGGACTTGATATTTCTGTTGCGAGTGTAGTCCCACAAGAATCAAATGAAAGAGAAAAGTAAGTTATGTTTTACAACATCTAGCCAAAGAAGAGGCATACACTGTTCGTAGTTAGAAAGGTAAATAGCTCAAGTATTTTTAAAGAAATTGTTTCAACAGTATGAAGGTCAGCTGTATTCAACGAGAATTTCTTTTTACATTATTTGGTACATAGAAAATAAGACTCAAACGATTACAAAGATACTATGTGCTGTCTCCGTACATATTGTTTGATGTGTTTGTATGTAATGCTTTCCCGAGCAAACAAATGTTGATCTTTTAATATGTACTGAAGACCCTCTTCCCATTATTTCAGTTTCCATTAGAATTGCAATTTTATCTTCATCAATAAATTCATTATGAATTTTGCTTTAGTCATTACTAAACTCTACTCTCATTACAGCTCTTTACCGCTGTTAGTATATTTCAGTTTTTTTTGTAATACGAACGTTCTCTCATAATATCACTTCCGCCGCACAACACTGTAAGGACACCCCCGATACTGGCCAGACTTTTAAACACAAGTGGCGTATGATTCTCAGTGTGTGAATAACAAGCCAGCACTGCAGTAGACCCATTTGTCACGAATAGGTTAAGAAGTCGCTCATTTAAAAGAAACTTAAATGGCACAGATAACGAATCCTTAGTAGTTTCGGAACAATTTACATCCAAGTAGGCGATCCTTTGAACTAAAACAAGTCAGAAAATGGGACGAAAAAGAGCACACAATTAATTATTGTCACTACGCGTGAAAACTAGATTGCACGGGTTGTATTAGTGTGTTGCAATTACTTGCGAGTAACCGCATGCCCCATGCTCATCACAATCATTATATAGACTGGACATTGTTGCGAAGCGCAGCAAGCGGTGTGTTACGAGTGCGGGTGTGCTAGTGGGTGGGTGGGAGGGTGAGGAGGAGATAAAGCGAGCTACACTAGCTGTGGTGCATGGAGGTTTTCACGTTCACCGTGTAGCGCTGGCAGTCGCTGTGCCAGAGTAGCTATAGGGAAGTAGTTTCACCGGCTTCCCGCAGAGGGCACTATGTGGCGGCAAAGAATTTCAACCCTGCAGATAAACCAGCAGGCTGACTGTTTCAAAGCGTTGCGCAGGCAGTTAATGAAGTGGTGGCAATGGCTGCTATTCGAATGCAGAAAGTGCTGATCTCCTCAATTACGATGTGACTACCATGCTTAAATATAAGCCAACAAATGAAATGTTTCCTCGAATCAACGGAGGGGATGCGTGTGCAGCATACAAACGTTGCGAGGGGGTGGAGCAAATTGTTAGTGCGTTGCGTTACTATTTCAATCAAAAAGCGAATGTGCAATGTTAGTTATCTCCAATACGATGTAAAGTGGTTTTGTCGGCAGTGCTTCATGAATGAATGGTATGACACGGAGAAAGTATGAAAAATGTAGTTGCGTGCAGTGTCGCCGGTAATGCATACAAAAGTAGCATATAATAAGGTGTCCGTAAATGTATTACTGTTGATTTACTGTGATCTTGAAAGTTTTGCTACCGGACGAAATATGTGTCAAACGTTTCTACTATGCGCTGAACCAGTATTGCTTCTTATTTTTAAGAAATTGCTACGCTGGTTATTTAATGAAGTGGAATTTGGTTTAACTTGGTGTTAGAGAATGGTTGGTACAAAAAATTGAACATATAATTTTGACAGGGTTATTGGTTAATAGATGTGGAAAAGACGTTCGCACATCGCTCCCCACCCTCCCGCCACCCCCACCCTGAGAGGTCTGTCTGTTGAAGTTTGAGACTAATTCTAAGCACATAATACCAATTAGAATTTTTACACGCAGGTTACTGGCTGCGTCATTAGAGATCTTAGTTCGACCGAACGTTCGCTCTGATAACCATGAATGATCCCAGTTCTATGCTGAAATGCTACAAATAATTTATAGTGTCGTCTTTTCACATACCGTAAACGTAGCATTTTGCTAGCGAATAAGCGACTTATTGCAGGACGTGATTATATTGCAGCGATTCAAATGCGCGTCCGGCCATCCTGACAAAGGTTTCCCCTAGTTCGGAAAGTCGTTCGTGTTCAAATACGCCACAAGGCAAACATTATTACACGCAGAGGAAGCGATCGTGAACTCGACCACAACAAATGAATACGTATTTTGTAAACATACTAAATAACTGTTATTTTTTAAATAACTAGGCAGCAAGAGGTCCAATAAGCAAAAAGCGAAGCCTCAGCCAACATCCGGTGTTCTCATCGGATGTGCTTTCAAGCATGGACTTGCCTTAAATTCCGTGTAATAAAGAGAGGTAGGTTGGTGTAGTAAGTGTCGACAGTTTGCTCAACTCTGCGACCGTTGCGCGCCGAAAGCGACAGTTACAGCCACTAGATTGGCCGAACTAGATCCATGGATTTCTCTCTTTACAATGCAATGACGTAAACCAGAGCACGCGGTGAGAATTCTGAGTAGGCCTTATTAGATTGAGAAAGTTTGGAGGCAAAGAGAAGGAAGAAAAATTAAACGTAGAGTTGCTGTTTAAAGGTCGAAACCTGTTGAAGAATTCTAGTTCATTACGTCAGTGACAAGTCAGCGTTCGGTAGAAATTCAGTGGCCCACAAAAGTGCCTGTCCTTTCATGACCACAGAGGCAGTGACGGCAGATGTGAAGTGATCGCCAAAATCGGCGCAGTGTTTGTAGGGGGGGGGGGGGGGGGGGGGGGCTGCTCAGTTTCGCAGGCAGGGTCTAACTGGCGCCCACTATCGAGTGTACACATCTAGTACGCGACCTTGCTCAGTTTGTTTGCTGTGAATTCCAGGAAGAAAACAAGACGGCGCAGGGCAGTGTGAAAATACTAATGACTGATTTTCAAAACTGAAGTCCAAGAAATACGTTACTACGCGGGAGTATTTATAACATCAGCAGATAATTCTGCCACTACAGCGACCTGACAGGAACGCTATTGAAAGTTGGTATTCTGATGGATAATCTACAAAGCAGGTGCCATAATCGCGCAAAAACGTTAGTTTTTTTTAATATAGTAACCCTAGTGGCTTCTCCAGGCAAATCGAGACAGTATATTGAATGACTGATTAACAACAATTCTTCAGATCCCTTTATAATATCATATTTTACTGACATAAGTTTCAAAGCAAATAGTCTTTTTCAGGGCTTCAATTGTGTACTGTGCTGTCAAGTAGACAGAAACGCGTCCCTATGAAAAGTAAAAGCGAGTTTTAAATGAAAAATGAACAGAAGTTACGGCAGAACATATGTAAGGGGCTTTCTAATCGTGGGGCGTACCTATGAATGTTGCTATTTTCTTCTACAGGAAATCAATACAGTTAGCTCCTCTATTATTTGAACTGCAGACGTGCTGCTGTGTATACACTGTTTCCAACAGTTATAGTAAAAGCACAAAGCGAACTGTCATTTCGTTTGTATGAGAACAACACAACTTAACAGACAAAACGCATCATACAAGGGGCAGTCAAATAAAAGCGAGACAGACGGAAAAAGTAGGCAAACTGTTTATTTCAATAGTAATCGCCGTAATTATCCCGCTGCGAGACAAGACGAACAATGCCTTCAGGGAAAAAATGTTTGCGGTTGCCTGCGGGTCAATGATTGTACGTAGGCGTGCAGCCCTTCGTTCGAAGCAAAGCGACGGCCACGATTAGCGAGATGCTCATTGACTTTCTGGAACACAGCGCCACAGTTAACGCGCCAGCGGTTCGCGAACACGGAAATTGAAGCTCGCCATTATGTCCAAACTCCCAGTAATGTTGATGGGCAGCATCATTCTTTTTCAGGATAATGCCTGTCCATATATTGGCAAGGTTGTTTCGACTATGATGCAAAAGTTTAAAAAAAAAATCGTTCAAATGGCTCTAAGCACCTGCGACTGTAGTAGCAGCGTTGTTCTGGACTGAAGCGCCTAGAACCGCTCGGCCACAGCGGCCTCTATACAGTCGGGATCTCCCCGCCCCCCCCCCCTCCCCCACGCCATTTCCATGTTACTGGAGTCCTGAAGAAATACGTTCGTGGCCGACGATTTGCTTCGGACGAAGAGATGCACGCCAGGATACAATCATGGTTCCATAGGCAATCGCAGACACTTTCCATGAAGGTACAGACAGACTTGTCCCACAGTGGGGTAAATGTATTAACACTTACGACGATTACGTTTGAAATAATAAACAGTTTACCTATTTTTTCCACATGTCTCGTTTTCATTTGTCTGTTCCTTACTTATAGCTACACTTACACCTAATGTTATTCTGTCAGACTAAAATCTAAGTATAAGCATCAACAAAGTTTTCAAAGAATACGATGTATACAGCCTAATGTATAAGCTATGTGCATCTACATTCACACTCCGCAAGCCAAATGGTGACATGTACTTGCGACAAATATTAGCAAGCTTTCCATTCAGTTCGGTTCTCGTAGTGAACGAGGTAAAAATGACCGTCTGTATCCATCAGTACCCTCCCTAATCTCTCATCCAAACCCCATACTCCCTATCATAAAGTAGGAATTTCTATGGAATGAGTATTCAGACGCGCAGAACATGGTTTTTGTCGTCTACATACTTTGCCTAGTAGGTCATGTGGCTTTACGGTACTTACCTATGCAATGTAACTGTTCCTCTATCAAGTAGCAGAGAAACGTATCCTGCAAACAAACATATTTAGGTTTGCATTCGTAGCAGCAACAATTATCAGGGTGTATACGCCCCGAGACAACAGGAAGATCCGGGAAAAACCCGGAAATTCTTTCATTCGGGAGAAAACAGAGAAAAACACGGAAATTTATTAGACCTTCAGGAATTTTTCAGAGTTTAAGTTTTCAAATTTTTGTAATTTTGATTGCTAACAACTGATAGTCTGACAAAGAATATTACTCTGCCTCGCTACTACAGAATTATATTGCACCAATAAAACATAAACTAGGGGAAAAAAATTAAGTAAAACGTAAGTTGCAAAGGAAATGAGCCATTTACAACAAAACAAACTGCACACGCAAACGTCTGCCAACAACAAAACGTGTTAAACGCATTAGGACGAAAGGCTATGCACTACATAACAGCAAACTGCTTGCGATGAGAATGACGTCACAATTGTTTGTTACCTTTGTTAGAGAAGATGCCAGTCGCGTATGAACAGTACATTCTCCCGCTTCCGGCTACTTGAAAGTGTGGTCGTAGCAAGCAGCCAGATGCTACCAGGAAAAATTTTTTCTGGCACGCAGTGTTTACATTTAGTTATTTTGCTGTTTCCTCTTCGTTTACAGATCTCACATCAAATGAAAACCAAACGGATTTCTGTGGTCGGGAGCCATCAATTCATAGATTTTATTGATAAAATATTCAAATAATTATGGAAGTGCACGTTTTCATCTTCTAGCACGTATGGCATTATCGATGAAATGAGCGTATGGCATCGTTGGCCGGGAGGCCCCTATTCGGGGTAGTTCGGTCGCCAGGTGCAAGTCTTTATTTCATTCCACGCCACGATAATCAAGAACTAAACACGAAATAATGAAGTATTGGTACTCCAAGGAAATTTACATCCCGAAAACCACAGTGAAAAGCTAAATATCAGGTTGGGGCCTACTTCATGGTGAATCTGGACATGCGAATGTACACTTTAAGCGAAATTGGGTATTTAAGTATGGTTTGCGAAATTCCGATGCTCTTGGATTATCATGTGGTGTTCTGTTTCTTTTATTACGTTATATAAGTTCTCTTAATGCTTTAAACTTACTAACAAACAGGCTGCGCACGGGCAGTAACAACTGTTTTCTGGCGGTCAAAAAAATGGTTCTGAGCACTATGGGACTTAACTTCTAAGGTCATCAGTCCCCTAGAACTTAGAACTACTTAAACCTAACTAATCTAAGGACATCACACACATCCATTCCCAAGGCAGGATTCGAACCTGCGACCGTAGCGGTCGCGCGGTTCCAGACTGTAGCGCCTTTAACCGCTTGGCCACCGCGGCCGGCTTCTGGCGGTCAATGGCAACTGATGAAACGAATCTTTCTAATAGCTCGCGGGAAAATATTGCGAATGGTGGTTTGAAAAGCGTCACTGTCAATGTAAATATCCTTTTACGCAAGAAGAACGTATGAGAACGTGTGATGAATTTCTTAAATCATAGACAATCCGACTCTAGTTTAAAACTTAAAATTTTACTGGCGCATTTGTGTGATGTATCTTAGTGTAACACACGTAAAAAAAGACCAATTGAAACCTTAGCTTTTCTGGTGGCTAATTGATCTTAGAGACCAGTATTATATGTGAAAGCGTAGCTTCCCTTGCAGCTACACTTGTATATTAATTTAAACCATTAACTTTTCGTATTCGTGTGTTCGCGCTGTTTAACAGTGATGTTGCTGTTGACTGACGACATCACGTGTTCTGTGCTCTGGATACCTGCTTTCATTGGCTGGCGAGATCACGTGACATGAGCTATGATTGACTTACAAAAGCGCATCGCAATCGCGATTTTAGTGTTTCGGAAACTAACTTGCCGTGTTTGGTGGAATTCGAATTTATAGTTTTGTAATATGAAAATATGCAGCATACTTGTGGCTGCATATAATTTTTTTCCCCGCTCGCGGTTGTTTACCAATGTGCCGGGAATTTCAGGCCGGTGCATGAAACCTTAACCCTTCACAGGATTGATAAGTTTTACAGCTCCGAGGGAAAGTATCCTGTCATTTAACACCGAAAAAGTGTATTTTCGTCCGAGAGAAAGTGTATTTTTAACCGGTAAATCCGGGAATTTTTTTCCTTGTCCACCTATCCACCCTGATTATTCACTAGTGCTATTACTAATAAATTTGTAAAAACAAGACAAATGCGTATAAAATTAAAGTTTCACTTGTCACAAAATGCAGAGTTACACCTACAGCTACGTGGCATTTCGCATTAGATGCTGACAATATGCGCAGTACACTTAGATATTCCTTCTCTGTTCTCCCTACACGAGATACATACGATTGGGACAGCAGAACTATTTAGTAGTTTCATTTGAGGAACTGAAGTGCCCATTTGCACTGCGATGTTTTGAACTTTAGTGTTATCGTCGAAAAAAGTGTGTACAAAACACTATGCTTGCAGTTTAAGTAGCATCAGCGACAAACTTCATTGCGGTGTCATGTGCAAAGGGATAGCAATATTCGCAGGTGCGTGGTAAATTTAAAAAACTCTATAGCTCAGTAGAGCAAGCCGTAGCCCCAGAGATAAAGCTGTGCTTTGAAATTCCCGTTGGCTAACAAAATAGTGTATTGTCAAGACATGAAACGGGTGCTACTAATTTTCATTATTCCTTGGGGCATTTATTCGGATAAATGCCTGACGAAAATAGTTTCTGCCAAATAAATAAATAAAACTGAAGACATGGGTAGTGACGTTGTCTTGAGATAGGTTGACTTACAGCCAAAAAAATCTTACCTTTCTTGAAACACCCAGCAAACACACACTTCTATTTTTTCGTAATTTTTAAATTAACTTCTAACTTCCAACATTGGAACCGTAAATTAATGGAAATTTTGTCTTTCACGAGTATCAGAACAAGTGGACGAAATTGTCTCTTTTTAAATGTTCTATCTACCACTCCCACGAACCATTGACTGTACCGCGGTGGGGCGGTTCCTGTGCCTCAACGACATAGGTAGCCGTACCGTAGATGTACCACATCGGAAGGGTACCTGTGGAGAGGCCAGTCTAACATACACTGTCTGATCAAAAGTGCGTGGACCACCTATGTAATGTGGAATAATCAGTAGATGTCGCCCAAGGCGGATACGCCAAAGGAACGGGGCTGCTGTGTTTCCAGTGCAGAAGCAGAAACAGCGAAATGAGTCGGTCAGGAGTGTTCAGTGACTTGGAATGTGGACTAGGCACCAGAGGTCACCTGATTAACAAATCCATCAGGGACATTAACTTTTCTGAAGTTGCCAAGTCGACTGTTGATGTGATTGTGAAGTGGAAACGCGAAGGAACAACCACAGCTATACCGAGCAAGTACACCTCATGCACTGACGGACACGGACTGTCTGACATTGCGGACGGTAGTTGCAAAACGTCGCACGAAATCAGCGGAAGGAATCACTCGTTAATTCCAAAGTGCCAACAGCAATCTCGCTAGCACAGTGCCTGTGCATAGGGAGTCACAAAGAATGGAGTACAACGGTAGAGCTGCTACTCATAAACGATAAATTTCTATAGTTAGTGCTTTAGCGACCCTTGAGGTGGTGTAAAGAGCGACGTCACTGGGCAGTGGATGAATGCAAATGAGTGATTTGAAGTGATGACTCAAGCCGTACCCTGCTGCAATCCCATGGAAGAGTTTGGGTTTGGCGAATGCCAAGAGAATGTTGTCTGCCCTCACGTGTATTGTCAACAGTGAAGTACGGGATAGGTGGTAATAAGGTATGAGCGTGTTTTCGTCGTTACAGTGTGGTTCTCTTATTGCGCTTAAGAAAACGAAAAATGGGAAAAGATAATAACGCATTTTACGGCTTTGTATACCGCATACTGTAGAGGAATAGGTCGGAGATCATAATAGTTCACTTCAGCTTAAGAATGCGTGCTGTCATTCAGAAATCCACACTTTCAGTCTTGTTAAGTGTTTCACTGAACAATTCTTGGCATATCTTCCTTCAGAGACAATCACTGTAATGTACCAGGCCATTTATCATTCAGCTGTTACAGAGAAAACACAAACACCAGTGTAGTGTTTCCTTCTTCGGAGTTCTTCTGTGAAAATACAAAATAGAAAATCTGACTGGGTTTGAATTTTGATGGAATAAGTTACGGATAAGGTGGACTTCGTATTACTGATTGAGATAGTGCTGTAATTTGACCGTGAATGGCAGACCGTGTCGGCAACACTACAAAAAGTGACTGTAAGGAAATAGCATCAGAAATAAGTTGAAATTAAACTTATAATTCTGTCAGAAACGTAGTATCTAGTATAATATAGTCTTTGTGGCTGCATCTGGAATACTTCTTGATTTTCTTGTAGTATGCCCTTTTTTCATTGTTCGCTGGTCCTCTTGTTCTCCGTCTGATGAAAATTTCTTGAAGTTCTCACTGTCTGGATTAATTTATATATTTGGCGATAACCATTGCGAATCACTACTGAAATAACTTACGCTGTGTGTTCGTTTCATAATATAGTTTTAATTTCCACTTAAAATCATTCTTTAACATCAGCGCCAAAAAATACACGTCTTAAACGTATGAAGACAAGATAACAAGAGAGCAATGAACTAGTTGTTAAGACAAGCACCTACGCAAAAGGAAAAAAAAAAGATCAAAATTACTTATGAAAATCTGTCGCTGGCGCAGCGCTCTTCCACAAGCGCGATCGTAGGTCACATCTTTGCTCTGGCGGAGGCGCGGTAGTCAAAGTACCGTTACACCAGGAAAGCAGATATTTAGCCCTGACTTAAAAATAAAAATATTTCCCACAGTATCAACCATACTCTTGCAGCTCGTTAATTTATGCAAGCCGCATGGCAGAATGTGCAAACTTGACTTCCTTGCACGTGAATGTGGTCACACAGTTTTGCATTTACCAACATATCACTATTAGTATAATCCCATGGAATTAATTTGGGCACAGATTAAATGCTATATGGGGTTTAGGGAAACCTTCAAGATAACAGGCACCGAGTTGAGGGGGAGTATTTTTCCACTCGTATAACTTAATCAAAAGTGAATTTGAAAGTGAGACTCCTACTGTTGACATTTCAAGACACAAGAAGAGACTGCAGGAGCATGTTCACATATTGTCCAAGAAAAAGTTAAGCTTTTCCCGGTGTTTTGTATGCTCTAATAGCGTACAAGAATGCTGCTTGATAAATTCAGCAAAACTCCAATATTTTCACAGGTAAATCAATGTGATTTCCAAGCCACAAATTGGAAAATGCTTTAAAATGACAGGGACAGTAACTTGTCGATATACTAGTGGTTTCCAGTATTATCGGCCAGTAGTCCTTCAAGTTACTCACAGAAGAGTCACGTCGATCAGTTGTAGAATTTTGGAACACGTATTATATTAGAGTATAATGACTTTTCTGGAAACTAGAAATCTACTCTATAGGAATCAGCATAGGTTTCGAAAAAGACGATCGTGTGAAACCCAGCTCGCGCTATTCGTCCACAAGACTCAGAGTGCCATAGACACGGGTTCCCAGGTAGATGCCGTGTTTCTTGACTTCCGCAAGGCGTTCGATACAGTTCCCCACAGTCGTTTAATGAACAAAGTAAGAGCATATGGACTATCAGACCAATTGTGTGATTGGATTGAAGAGTTCCTAGATAACAGAACGCAGCATGTGATTCTCAGTGGAGAGAAGTCTTCCGAAGTAAGAGTGGTTTGGGGTGTGCCGCAGGGGAGTGTCGTTGGACCGTTGCTATTCACAATATACATGAATGACCTTGGGGATGACAACGGAAGTTCACTGAGGCTTTTTGCGGATGGTGCTGTGGTATATCGAGAGGTTGTAACAATGGAAAATTGTACTGAAATGCAGGAGGATCTGCAGCGAATTGACGCATGGTGCAGGGAATGGCAATTGAATCTCAATGTAGACAAGTGTAATGTGCTGCGAATACATAGAAAGATCCTTTATCATTTATCTACAATGTAGCAGGCCAGCAACTGGAAGCAGTTAATTCCATAAATTATCTGGGAGTACGCATTAGGAGTGATTTAAAATGGAATGATCATATAAAGTTGATCGTCGGTAAAGCAGATGCCAGACTGAGATTCATTGGAAGAATCCTAAGGAAATGCAATCCGAAAACAAAGGAAGTAGGTTACAGTAAGCTTGTTCGCCCACTGCTTGAATACTGCTTAGCAGTGTGGGATCCGTACCAGATAGGATCGGTAGAAGAGATAGAGAAGATCCAACAGAGAGCAGTGCGCTTCGTTACAGTATCATTTAGTAATCACGAAAGCGTTACGGAGATGATAGATAAACTCCAGTGGAAGACTCAGCAGGAGAGACACTCAGTAGCTCGGTACGGGCTTTTGTTGAAGTTTTGAGAACATACCTTCACCGAGGAGTCAGGCAGTATATTGACCCTCCTACGTCTATCTCGCGAAGAGACCATGAGGATAAAATCAGAGAGGTTAGAGCCCACACAGAGGCATACTGACAATCCTTCTTTCCATGAACAATACGAGACTGGAATAGAAGGGAGGACCGATAGAGGTACTCAAGGTACCCTCCGCCACACACCATCAGGTGGCTTGCGGAGCATGGGTGTAGATGTCATAGAGCAGCATCTGTGAAGCAGTGTTTTGTAAACGATAACATTGCTGGAATGGAATGTCTTACCCAGGGTCCTGACTGAATCCATTGCACACTCTCCGTGACGAGTTAGAGTGTCGACTTCGCTCCAGACTCCATTGTTCGATTTCACTACTTTCCCTCGCTTGGGCTCTTGAGGAAGAATGGGCTGCCACTACTCCGCCTAAATTGAGGAACCTCATTGAAAGTATCCTCAGCAGAGTTCAACACGTCTCACAGGCGAAAGTGGACACATCCCGTACTAATGCCCACTAATACTCTAGATGTCTGGATACTTTTGATCAGGTAGTGTGTGGTTCCTGAAGAGGGCAACAGACTTTTTTAGTAATTGTAGGGGCAAAGTTTTGGATGACTGTCTGGTCTGGCCTTCAAACACTTGGCCAGCATGGCCTTGTTATGCCGGCACTATGAACGATTGAATGTAAGGTGGAACTACACCCGTTGTATTTCCTCGAGGACCTGCAACTATACTGCATGGTTTAATCATAATGGCATCCTTCTGGGTGGCAACTACTCAGGAGGAGGGTGATAAATGATAAAACTGATGTTCTAAGAGTCGGAACTTGGAGTGTTATTGGATGGTAGGTTAGATAAATTAAGTAAAGAAATGGATATATTGCAATTGTATATAGGAAGAAATAGTAAAATACTGTCATAGGAAGAAAATGAGTTCTGGTTAGGTGAGAACGGGATTATCAACGCAAATTCGAGTAGGAGTAATGTAGTAGTGTCTGACAATGAATAGTCTGTCCACTAAGCTGTACATTGTAGCTCACCCGCGTTCTTATTTTCTTAAAGTACTCAAAAAGATGCAAAACTTGGCATCCTACTCAGCAGTAATAGTTTACACTACCACTAGTTCTGCAGATGATAGACATTGAAAGAATCGATAATTGTTGGTCATTCCATCTTAAACTTACTGGAAATAATTGAATACTTTCCATCGGTGCTTTTCTCTTTTATTCATAAAGTATATTCTCAACCTACATAACGTAGAGACATATTAAGTATCCATATTTCCATTCGGAAAACAAAAGATGCTTTATAAATAAAACAGGTACGTGTCTAATGAAAAATACTCTAATTATTTGCTGTAAGCTTGGACGGCAAACCATTGATTGTAACAGCTGCTGCGGAAGATAGACGCAGAAACAAGCATATTGCACTGAAAGAATATCTGAGATAAAAGAAATAATTCAGATAGTTCAGGGGGACGAAAATTTAAGACATTGGGGCTGAAACTGGACTCCAGGAAAAGAAAAAGAGGAGGAGGAATACTAAGAGAATATGGCGTGGGGTGAAGAAATGAAAGGAGAAACCAGCTGGTAGAATTCTGCACAAAGTAAAATTCAGTCGATGCTAACATATGATTTAAGAATCATCAATGATGGTTATATACTTGGAACATACCTCGAAACACCAAAGGGTTTCAGACAGAGTGTAATGATTGTAACATAGAGATTTGGAAACTGTTGTAAATTGCAAATATTTTCCAGTGGCAGTTGTGCACTCTTGCCGTAATTTATTGGTCATGAACTGTAGATTATAACTGACAAGAATCACACAATGGTAAGAAATTAAGAATGTAGTACCTGGATAAGTTGAAACGACTAGATGATGTTGACACATCTGTTTATTGAAACAGAGCAAAGCAATGTCGGAACACGAATGGGTAACATTGAGAGAAGGAATACGGAAGGCAGCAGAGGATCAAATATGCAAGGCTCACTAGAAGTCTTGGGATAGCACAGGAGATACTGAATTTAAGACTACAGAGCAGCTCATAATGATACGTAGACATCCTAGCGTGGATCGAACACGTAGCTAGAGATCCAATTAATGGTTGCATATTTGTCACCAATCAACGCCTTTGGTGCTTGTGTATCTGTGGCTTCAGTCTGTCAACTTATTCTGAAGATAGCCAACATCTCTGGGGAAGAAATACGGATACTCCGATTGCACTCGAAATTTCATAAATGTATGCATGGTAGATGAGAAAAGCGAAATGCCGTCAAATTCCAAGAATATTGCCAGAATCTCAGTACCAGGAAGGAAAGTGCTAACGTGTGTTATTATTGCCGAGCCGTCAGTTTAATAATTCATGGTTTGGAAAATAAAGACAATAATTTACAGCGGAGTGGAAACACTGGTAGAAGGCGACCTTGGGGAAGATCAGTCGGGTCCGGGGGACATGGTGGAACACGCTACACAATCAGAACCTTGCCTTAAAACATATACTGAAGAAAGGGAGATCTACATTTATAGCGTTTGTAGATTTAGTGAGGGGGGGAAGTTACAATGTGGACTAGACAACACTTTCAGAACAGTCAGCAAAAGGTTATTTACCAAGTATACAGATACCAGTCTGTAGTTGCGAAAGTCAAAAGGGCGTGGAACGGAAGCAGTGACTGAGAAGAGCGACAGAAGTTTGTAGCTCATCTTGTTGTTATTTGACCTGTACATTGAGCAAGTAGTAAAGGAAATCAAAGAGAAGTTTAGAAAGGCACGAAATGGGAAACTTCGATTTTTTCAAGTAACATGGCTATCCTGACAGATACGGTGAAATACATGGAAGACAAGTTGAACGGAGTAGTAAATGTTTATTGTTGTTGGTTCATCTTATAACATCTTTACAAGGGTAACGCAGTGTAGTCGAATTAAGTGAGACTATGTGGAATGACGTAGACTGAGAAATAAGACACTAAATGTTGTAAATAAGTTATGCTGTTTAGGCAGCAAATAACTGACGATTGCCGAAGTAGAGAAATAAAATACTGACTGCCAGTAGTACGAAAAGCGTTTCTTAAAAAGAAATTAACATCGAACAGAAACTTAATCCGCCAGCAAGTTTCATATTAGCGCACACTCCACTGCAGAGTGAAAATTTCGTTCTGTATAAACTTAACAATCAGAAATATTCTATGCAGGTATTTGTGTGAAGTGTAGCTTTGCACTTAAGTGAAACGCGTATGGAAGACAGTTCAGACAAAAAGATACTTGGAAGATTTGAAACGTGGTGCTACAGAAGAATGCTGAAGATCGGGTAACCCTTCAAATAGTACTGAACGGAATTCGGAACAAAAGAAATTTATGGCATAATTTGACCAAGAGGAGGAATATGTTGATATAACACATCGTATCGTATCAAGAAATTGTTAATTATGTATCGGAGGGATGTAGGGGCTGTACAAATTGTAGAGGGACACCAAGGCTGAACTACAGTTAGCAATTTCAAAGGGATGTGGGTTGCAGCAGTTACGCAGAAATGAAGAGGCTTGCTCAGAATAGACTAGAATGAAGATCTCAATCAAACCAGTAGCCGGAATGAAGACCACGACTGCAACAACATTAGGACATGGATTTTATCATTACTATAATAAAAATTCGTAAAGTGAAGAACAAACGCCTTCAGACACAATCGTAATTTTGTTTCAATGCGCGATGCATTTTGAGCCATGAGGTCTCATATTTAGATGGTTTGACAATCTAAATCTTCTTTCGGGTTGGTTCTGGTGTTGGTAAGATTGCATTGGTATGTTAATGTAAGTTTGCACAACTAAAACAACATTAGCACGTTTCCAGAAAAATTTTGATGTAGACTGTCAGAGCACCTGAAGATGAGCTCCCGGGGCTCGAAATGCATTGTGCATTGAAACAAAATCACGATAATGACTGAAGGCGGTTGTTCTTTATTTTACGAAAGTAATGCAGTCACAGAAGAAACACTGACAACAACAATATATAAAATTAAGAAACTTATAATGGAAATTCACATGACAGGAAAAGTATGAGCTATTTCCTCACTGTTCTGCGCAAGATTCACAATGGATCCAGTTTCATCGTTGTCATTTCTTCTCTTTTCCTTTGCTCACTATTATTAATGAAACTAAACTATGGTTTGTCTCCTCACTCCCCTCCAGCACGCTAGTGGCAGTCTTTTGCGAAGAGAAAATAGCATGTAGATGCTCGGATCCCATTGCCCGAAGTTACTAACTGTATTTTATTACCTTGATAATTCTGTTTCTATAAATGCAGCAAAGTTAAAGTACCTGCCTCTTTTATGCAACTGCGCTAAAGCAGCCATGAAATCTCTTCGCGTGGGTGTCGCGTAATTAGTTGCCTTCTGCTTTCCGTTCTGAGAAGGAGCATGTTGTGCAACTGAGTACGTCATTTGCGGTGTATGTGTTGCAATTACGTCCGATCTTGTTGTTATTCCGTATAAGCTCATATTACGATGATAAAATTTAACGTGGTATTTTTCGCAGAGATGTTTTCAGCCATCATAGTTCTTTACTAATAAATTATCAGTCGTAGGAGTAGATTAACATTCTTAGACTACTGCTCCAGTATCTGTGGTCTTTGTTCAGGTGGTCTTACTAAAGGCTTAGAAGGCATTAAGATGTGCATTGTTAAGATCGTAAAAGGTCAGTATATTCCGTACGAAAGTGTAGCAAAGACGCTCATGGAAGTTAAATGGGAATTATTGTAAACACTGTCGAATACACTTTGCGAATGGGTATTTGATGAAGACTATGCATCAGTTTTTCTGTGTGGATCGTAAGTGTCGCGTAGTGATCGCGAGAGTAAGAAAAAGGAGCGTCGAGTCCATCTTTATCTCGTTTCGTAAGTCTGTAGGAAAGTGAAGGAAATGGGTAATGTTACTAAGAGACAATCTCAGCTATGCACTGCAGAGTATTCTCATAGATGTATATCAGTTCAGACATTCATGCCTATCGTCAGATCTCTTATAAAAGTCCATCTTACTTGACCGATCCGTGCAGCCCACACGAGAAACAGTATTTTTCCGACGTATTCCCATGAATACAGAGATGTGGTTGAAATTCACATTAGCGAAATGGAAAGTAAGTCTTTCCGGAAGGGAATTTCGTAAGTGGATGTCAGTCCTATTCGCAAGCTGGGGTAGTGGCGGAGCGCCAGGTTTTGACAATGTTGCCATAGGTCGCTTACGACGTGACATTTATAGTCGACCACGTGGGATCGTCACAGAAATAACTCCAGGGAAGCAAAAAGTGGTCACTGAGCAGCTACAAATTGGATTGCCTTCATCGGCATGTCGTAAGGTCAGAATTACATGAGACAGCTGGTTTGTGAATCACCGTCTATCACCAGATATCGATACCCAGTAATTTTCAGTTACGTATGTGGAGTTCAGGAGGAATGTAAGACAGGAAGAGAAACTGCGTGAAGGATATGGGGAGAAGAGTGCAAGGTTGGTGAAGGTGGTGGGCAGGTGGTGTGGAAGAGGGGAAGGGTGAATACGAGGAGGGCGAAAGGGCGACAACACATATGTCGTAACGTAAGACACTCAGTTGTCAATTAAATGTTCCGGTTTTTACCGTCGTATACGTCCAGATGGTATCGATGGTTCGAGTGTAAGGATTCGTTGAGATAACAAGTTCAGAAGAAATCGAACCAGGCTTCCTAGAGGTTTGAAAAAAAGTAAGATCCGTTTCCGGTTCTGGTAATTTTCGCGCCTATAAGCTGGTAATGTCAGTAAAGAATGAAGTCAACTGCGTGAAATGCGGAACAAGACCACGATACGGTTTCTTCAGTAGCACCGTAATCAAAACTTAAACTGTGTTATGTGCAGTAATTTGTGACACTATCCATGTTACTTTATTTACAACTAGTCAATGTGTTATAATAAGAGTAGTTCGAAACATAGTTACAGTGCCACATTCTGTTGAATTAAAAACGAAGAGGGGCGAAATACACATGAATAGCTGTGATTGATGTTGCCGTTGTGCAGTGCCGATCTGGATCCTGCACAATTCTCCTGACTCTACATGTATGGCTGAATGATACCCCATGCAAAGAGATTCCAATACTCTATCATTATTTGAGTTTTCGCGTGTTCACTAGACAACTTTCAGGGAATATTGGGGTTATTCCTTAAAGTTGCGCATTCGAGTGACCCTTAACTTCTGCTTTAAATTGCGTAGATATCCGTCTCAATAGACTTGGATGACCAGAGGACTCGGCAGGCAGTCGGTTCAAATCTGTCGTGTAAAAATTTTTCATTTTTGATCGGCAAGGGTCGGAAAAGTGTTGACGTAGAGTTACGATCATGAATATCCTGTCTTAAATTCCAAATGGAATTAACGAATTTTGATGGTTATCCGTTTCTCTGATGGAATGTTATGACTAGCTGCCCTCCTGGTTCTCCCTCTCCCTCCCTAAAAAAAACACAATTGTTATGGCTAAACTCTACATGAAATCTTTTCTAATTAGGAGGCTGAACAAATCCTCCAGGGATTCACTATAGGGCCCTGGTGTTCGGTAGTAGCAGAAGGATAAACAATGGTAGCGCATGGACTGAGAGAAATTAAAGTAGAGGCAGTCTGATAGAACTTCACAACACAACTGAATCCTTGCTGTGTGCGTGGAAGAGATCAGAGGGCACAAAAAGCTACAGATGGGTTATGTAATGGTAAGTAAGAGATTTAGACACCAGATTTTAAACTGTGGAACAGGAAAAGAGTAAATAGTGACTTAGTTGTGAAATGTAGAAGAAAGCTGAAGAAACTGCGTAATAGTTAGATGAGGCTTGCATAAATTGAATGAACCAGAAGTTGTCGAGAGTCTGAAAGAGATTATTAGACAACGACTGGCTCACACAGGAAAAAGAAATGCAATAAAAGACGAATCACTTGGGAAATGAAATAGTTACGGCAGCAGATGGTCAAGCAAGCAAAGAGAGAATCATAGTATAACACATGAAGTATTGAGTTTTATTAACGAAAAGGAAAAATATAAAAATGGACCAACAGAAACAAGAGGGAATACAGACTTCTAAAAAAATGCAATTGACAGAAAATGTAAAATACAAGAGCTGCAATGGTGAGAGAAGTAGTGCAAAGTTCAAGAAGCATGCATTACTGCGGGAAAGATAGATGTCGTTTACGAGAAAATTAAGTAAAACTTGGTGAAAAAAGAGAAGCAGATTTATGAATATCACGAGCTTAAATGTCAAGTCATCACTAAGCATAGAAGGGAAGGCTGAAAGGTAAAAGGAATATATACAAAGGCTATGCAAATTAAAGAGGCTTCGGCATAGGCCTAATACTGTCGAAAAGGCGGAAGTATTAGATGAGGATGAGAGGGGAAATAAGATAATGCCAGAAGAATTTGACAGATCTAAGTTCAAAAAATGCACTTGAAGGAGATGCCACGTCCTCAAAATTACCGAGACCTTTGGGAAAGACAGCTGCAACAAAACTACTACTCCTGACGTGCAATATCTGAGACAGGCGAAATATCCTCAGACGTCGAGAAGAAAGTCGTAATTCCTGCATCAAGGAAGGGAAATGCTGACAAGTGTAAGTATTGCCGAGCTATCAGCTTAATAAGTCATGGTTTACAAAATAATGAAACGTATTATTTACCGAAGAGTGGGAACACTAGTGGAAGCCGACACTAGGAAACATCAGGTAGGGTTCAAGAGAATGTGGGAACAGAAAGGCAGTACTGTCCTAATGACCTATCTTAGAAAACAGAATGAAAAAGGCAAACATAAATTTATTGAGGGAAGTCATTGTTCTGCGTAGGCCTTCTATATTTGGAATAAAGTCTTTATTTCATGCTTTTGTGCTATTAACTAATTTCGCCGTAATGGGCGTTTTCAAGTTCCCTGATAATGAAACAAATAACAAAAGTTACAGCAGCTTGTAGAATACAAAAAGTGAGAAATGTACATAAATACTTTTCATACTGTAGTCACTTATCTTGTACACATTTGTGTGGGGGGAATCTCCATCTATTTGTATCTCTAATAACGGTTATTCATGAACATACGTTTATATCTTTTATAGATTTAGATAAAGATTTCAATATTGACTAGACTACACCTCTTTGCAATTTCTGAAGTAGCGGGAAAAAATACAAGCAGCGAAAGTTTATCTACAGCTTGTGCAGAAACCAGACCGTAGTCCAAGGACATAAAAGGTAGGAAGTAAGTGAGGGGAGAGTGAGACAAGGTTTTAGCCTGTAGCCCATATTACCCAATCTGTATATTGGGCAAGCAGTAAAGAAAACCATGGAGATATTTGGAAAGGGCGTAAATGTTCAGGAAGAAGAAATAGAAAATTTTAAATTTTGCCGTCAACGTTGTAATTCTGTCGGAGACGGCAAAGGAACTGGAAGATAAGCTGAAACGGAAGAATAGTATCTTGAAGAGGCATTTTTATAAATATCAACAAAAGGAAAAAAAATAATGGAGTCTAGTCGAATTAAATCAGATGAGCGGGAGATCAGAAAATGAGACACAGGATAGAAGGTGGGTTTGCCTCCTTAGGCAGTAAAATAACTGTACATAGCCGAAGTAGAGAGGATATAAAATACCGATAGCAATAACACATTGTTTCTGCAAAAGAGAAATTAACATGGAATATAATTGGTAGTATTTTCTGAAGATATTTGTCTGGAGGTAGGCTTGTACGGAAGTGAAACGTGTACGATTAACAATTCAGACACAAAGAAAATACCTTTTGAAATATGATGCGATAGAAGACTGCCAAAGATTGGATGAGTAGACAGAATAATGAATGAGGAGGTACTTAATGGAAACGGGAAGAAAAGAAAGCTATGACCCATCTTAACCAGTCCCTTATTTTACTCGACGGGACATATCGTGAGATGTTACGAAATAATCAGCTATATAAATTGTGTGCGTGTGTGTGTGTGGGGGGGGGGGGGGGAGGGAGAGGGAGGAAGGGAGGGAGGGAGAGAGAGAGAGAGAGAGAGAGAGAGAGAGAGAGAGAGAGAGAGAGAATCAGGTTGAAGGGAATGTAGGGTGTAGTAGTTACGAAGAGGCTTAAACAGGTTAGACTAGCATGAAGAGCGTCTTCGAAATGAAGACCACAACAGTACAACACACACACAGTATTTTGATAAAATGGAGCTCTGACTGTGAGTTGCTATCGTGCAGTGGCTAAATTAGCGTACTAGGAGGCTTGGAAACCTAGGCCTGCCGAGCGGGACACGTTGCTCAGCGGATTGCGAAATGTCGCCGGTCATGCTGAAAGTGGTTCCGCGATGAATATGGGCTGCAAGGAAAGACACATTGCGTAAAGGATTGAAACATGTCGCTGATGGCTTTCCACTAACAAAAAAAAAAAAAAAAAAAAACCTAAGGATTATTGGCTGTCGTCCAGCTTACCATTTTGTAGTACTTCATACAGTGTATAAAGAAGGCAGTAACCGCATTTTTGTCCTGAAGAACGCCCCGTTGTGCATGAAAGTTGACAAATGTTGATCATCGCTTTGAATAGAAAACATTTTGCATTAGGAGTACTACATACACAGGAGTGAAACAGCACAATTCAAGAGGTACCATTGCAAGAAAATTATACGACCACTGGACAAACATGCGACTGCATTTGGTAAATAGTAGGTCAGCGGTGCAGAATGTGAAATTGCTTATTTCATCTTGGTTACTTTGCGAAAAGGTTGAGGTGCTGCACAGATCAAAACACTGTAGCCTAACAAAAATTCCAAAACAGATTGATGCCGCAACATGGTGCCGAAACGCTTTGGCTTTATTTTTATGTGGGTCCACGAATAGTTTGTTAAATTACTACGAGGTGAACTACATGAAGCGTCTTTTGAGTTATTTAGGAATTTTCTTTATCTGGAGTCAGAAAGCAGCTAATTTCTTCACCTATCCCATGTGAACAAACTATGCGACTTTTATTTTTAATTCTCCCTTTCAGTAAGTTATTAAAGCAGTCGTGTAGCACACTGCAAATGTTGGTACGGTTATCTCTCTGTTTCGTTGTTTCCTAAATCACTTGTGCGAAAATGGTTGATAAGGAAGTTGATTGCCTGCAACATTATCAGGGTTATTGTTTACGATGTAGGGTGTACCGCATCGTCAACCTATGTAAGTGCGTTGGAACACACATAAAGAGCTGGCTCACCTCAGCTTCATTTAGATTACCTTACTCGTTCTGCCGACTACTTCATATTCAAGGACGACAATTTCAAGTAATGAAATGACAGTAATAAGCTGTAAGTGTGAACGCCCACCTCTCTTCTTACCAATTCACGTAATCTTAGCGAGCGCAGGAAAGCCAGTAAGTGGAACGGCGACCGTAAGAAATAAAATTATGCAGCAGCCATAAATCGCATACAGCTTTCCTTTATTACCGGTTTCCCCTGTGCTCCCTGAATTTGTGCTTAGCCATGCCTGAGGTGTTGTACACAAATACTTAAGACTGAAGTTGAAGCTGATGCAGACCACCACGAAGATAACATTTAACTGAGATCGCCTGCAACTTGGCGTCATCCCAAGGTATGCAAGAGCGCAGATTCGGACTGCATCTCGCAACCCACAGCGCATCGCGCATGCATTGGATTTCGGATGATGTTCGCGTCTGACGAGAAAAACTGGTAGCAAAGGAAGTTGTATGAGAATGTCTACCCACAGTTTTTTATTTTATTTATTTATTTCTTTACTTTTTACAAGTAATCTTCTTATCGACTTCTCAAAGAACCATAAAATGCACGAGGTGTGGTAAAAGTTCCTCGCGAGTTCAGGGATTCGTTAGAGCCTAAAGTTTCACGGTCGTCGATAAGCCGCGCCGTTGCATCCATGGGCACTCGAATGAACTCGAGACCTTCGGTAGAATGCATAGAGCAAGAATACGAATAGAGTGAGCAAAGCGCTCTGCGCATGTCGCCAACATCAAATGGCAAACGTCACGTGGATTGATTATAGTGCTGTTTGTTTATATTTTGCACCAGGGCTAAAACTGAGTTTCGGTTGGTAACAGCAATAATGAATATTTGTCGCTGCTGCTAACGCAAATCAGAGAAGTCAGAGGAGGAGAAGTTACTTTTCATAGGTAAGTTCGACAAGAGACTAATTGCAGTTGTCACATTATAGAGATTAAAATTACTTGACAGTGACGTCTGTCACTTGGCGTTACAGTGTTGCCACATCGGATGCCGCCTACTGCTCGGTTATTGGCAACACACACACACAGTAGATCGATTCACAAATGTTTGTCAGTGTGTAACGCGGAGCGATGTTCGAAGCAGCCACCGCGAGGTATGACAGAAATAAGAGATGCTCTGTCGACAACTGATTTTAAATGACCAGTGGCTCAACTGCAGCAGACGACTGAATTTAAAGTCATGTCCTAAACTAACCACAACTTCGCAATGTGCAATATACCCGAGAAAACGGCTGTCAACAATCGGCGGCAGAACTAAAATCACGGTCGCTTTGTTCACAGCTATTAAAGCTAAACTCTACGAGCACACTCGAGACAGAAAAATTTCAGTTTCAACGCTAAAACCAAACTTTAATTTCTCGCTATCATTAAGTACCTAAAATCATCCTCCCATTGGCTACGCGACCTGCCGCGTTAAACACCAATGAGAAGTCCTGGCTCTTGGTTACAGATTAAGGGCGACACAGGAAGACTCCAAACGGTAACAGAATGACAGGAAGAAAATAAGAGAAAATACGATAATACGATGATGGAAATGACGTATCAAAACATTAGAAATAAAAAAAATACATTTACACCAGTTAATCGAATAAAATAATAATCAGTGTTTTGATTATAATTAGAAATAAAATTTCCGTGCATATGGCGAAATTCGAATCTACGACCTTCAACGGGTCGGGTTTATACGCTAATCACTGCGCTACGCCACTAGTACATTGTGTGAGGTTGTTATATTTATTTATTGACTCTGGTGGCCCAGTCGCAGCGATGAATTGCATCCCTCTAAAATTCGGATTCGTGATGTCGTGCGAAGATTTCTAATGAAGCCTATTTCTGTGATTATAGTAACTGTATATGTGACACTGAATTGGGCCTTGTGCACAAAGGTTTAGTAGTGTTTGGTTAGTGCTGTGTATGAAACGTGTGTTTCTCGTTAGCATCGCTATAAATGGATCAGACCCGGGATTCGGTATGGAAACACACCAAGAAAGAAAGCTGGGCTAGGAATTGGAAGTGAACTGACCAATTGTTGTGGCAGTTTGGAAATGGCGAGTGGTAGGGGATTGATGTTGAGCGCTCTGATTGGAGGAAACCAGCTCCAACGCGTGAAGGGTCAACTGTCAAGTAATTTTAATCGGACTATAACAAGAGGCGCTTTATGTGTTGAAAATATATCGAGGCGCTGTGTGAATAATATCACAGGGCTCATTAATGCGACTGTACTGTCACATAATTATGAAACACACAGGCTGTGTAAGACAAGTCGCCGGCCGCTGTAGCCGAGCGTTTCTAGGCGCTTCAGCCCGGAACCGCGCTGCTGCTACGGTCGCAGGTTCGAATCCTGCCTCGGGCATGGATGTGTGTGATGTTCTTAGGTTAGTTAGGTTTAAGTAGTTCTAAGTCTAGGGGACTGATGACCTCAGATGTTAAGGCCCATAGTGCTTAGCGCCATTTGAACCATTTTAAGACGAGTCGCAGGATACTGGGGAAAATGGAACCATTCTACAGATCACCTGTGCTTCTCATCCTAGAATATTGCTCAAAGTGTATGGCACCCATACGAAATAGGTCCAACAGTGAATATTAAATATATAAAAAGAAGAGCAGCACGAACGGCTGCATGTGTGTGTGAGACCCTCACAGGAGAGCGTTACGGAAATGCTGCACAACTAGAGCTGGTCGGTTCTCAAAGACAGACGGCAGTTATCCCACCTAAAGCCTACTTATAGAATTTCAAGAAACAGCATTAGGGAGCCATTCTTCTCAGACATTCTATAAAATAAGCTATTTCTACGATTTTGTTTTGGAAAAACTAATGAAGCAAACAGCGTAAATCTTTTTGTTGATTATTTATTGATTCTTGGACTGATTTTTAAAGAAATTCAATCATCATTACTCTCCGTATCCGAAGAGTTAGTGTCTCTATCCGAAATGAGGTGTGTCCATGACGGGAGTCCTGCAGTCTGCAAATCTTACCTGAAACAAAAAACACACTTTTCTTAATATATAGGATACTGCGCACGGCGTAATAACAGTTTTTGCGATAACCAATCACTGAATTAAAATAAAGCAACCTATTGCTTAACCTATATCCTTGCATGTCCGCAAGGAGTAATAGGTTAAGTTTTTATTTTAGTTTTATTCATTAGTTGTTGCAAAAACTGACCAGAAATACACGAAAAAACTAAGTTAGTTTCAGACATTCGTAACTTTATTATTTTTAAATTTGAAAAAGTAACAAATGTGTTCGAGACACGAGTTGCGACACTTGTCGCAAACAAGTGAAATACCTTTGCATTTATCCATTCGAAGCTTTCAGCCAAGTTCACTCCACATATCGAACGCAAATTCTTAAGAGGCCATTGAAACGCGTGTACTAAATCCACAGTGCTTTCGAACGGGATCTGTACTAGCGATGAAATGACTTGCGAAATACGCAGAGCGCTTACGGGCAAGCCGTACGCCGCGCTACTTTCACTCGACTTTGAAGGCAATGTATGTTGACAATGGTGAGTCAGTAGATAATCCTACTCAGTGGTAGGATACGTTCTGTGGTAGTAGCGATAAAGAGCGTCAGGGAGAAGCAGTGGAGCGCGAAGTTTGGACGCAGCTGTGCACCGTGCAACGAATGCAGCGCTCCCCACCTGAGACAGCTGGCGCTGCAGTGGCGGCCGTGACCTTCACTGAGGCGCCCCAAGCCGCTGGCAGACCGCCTCGAAGCGTGGGTGGGGGGGGGGGACTCGGCGCCGGTATTTGTGTACATGCACCCGCTCTGGGTTTCCGGTTGGCACACATTCACGTCTTGCTAAAAGTCTGCAGATTCGTCATGCGTTATTGTGATTGCCTGGGCGAAAGTACTGTATTGTTTAATCGTACGTAATCCTTCGAAAAACTCCGTGTGTAAAAAAAAAAAATGGTGCGATAAATCCACAGCATATAGTACAAAGGCGGTGCTTTTATACGAGAGATGGTTACGGACAAGAGAAATTGTCTTCTACTTACGGTCATGGCCCGAGGTATTTTAAAGACCAAAAAGAACTTACCAGCAGTTGGCTGAGAAGGTGTCATTGTGGTAACCTCTTTTGGATAATGACTTCATTCAACTATCATCAACCCCACCCGTCCCCACATAACACCTAGCTCAGGCATGTAGCTAACACTATTCATCTCTGTCAGTTTATACAGCCAGTCTCTGACAATTCACGAAGCATTAAACTGAAAATACATCAACGAGAGAACACTAATCGCTAAGTAAGGGCAAGCTGTCGTCAACGCGCAGGATGTCTTTAACTCGACAGTGCTTTACAAGACATGGTAGGATTGGAAGTGTTTTTCTCTGATCTTTGAATTGACTATCCCACTTAGTTTTAGGAGAACCTAAACGTGGTTTCTGAACCACGGCAGAGTTTTGAATTTTGGGTATAAGCGATGTACTGAACAAGATTACATCAGTATTCACGTAAAGGCTAATAATTACAGCTATTAGCTGTGTATGTTTTTAGGCAGGTAAGTACCTCGAAGTACATGTGGCAAGATCAAGCCATTAATGCTTATTTTCCCCTGGCCAGCAGGTCTGGTGGTGAAGTGTGGGCGTGTGGAAGCAAAACAGTTATTCTCTACTGACAGGCGTAGTCCACTTACACAAGTAAACCTAACCAAGACATACACTTAGATTGATCGTGTGAAACAAACTAAGTGTAATATTTCTCAGTGAATACCGTTAAAAAGGTAACAGATACAAAAAAACTTCACATAAAAGTTCTGTGGGTTTTAATGTACTTTACAACGGTGCGCCCAGATTTGTCGAAAAAGTAATTTTTTTTCAAACTCTCTTCCCCCCATTATTTAGTTTTTCATTTCGACATTTGACTAATAGCAAAACGTACAGCATCGTTACTGCCAAATTCAATCATGTATGATGAAGTGGCATTCCAAAGACAGATTTGTCAGAAATAAGCTAGAAATATCTCTGTATCGCTGTACGTGTGCCCGATATTTGTCGGCTTCAGTGCTGTTTGTCATGTTGGGTTGTTTAATAGATATTTCCCAGATAAACATACTTATGTAATTTTCTTTTAATTTTACGAAATATAAAATATCTTGTGTTGGACTTGTTTCTTTTTACATTAGAAGTTTTTTCGTCAGGTTGTGACCTTTCCAGATATTTCATTTTTAATTATATTTGAAATTGTTCGTAAATTATTATTGTAACATTATTTTAAATTTGTACAATAATGAGGAAGCGCAGAACTATTGTGGTAAAAAATATTGAATGCACTTAGATTTCGAAAAGATCACTTTCTAAAAGTCTGGGTGCACTGTTACAACACACATTAAAAACCGTATAACTCTTATTTAACGTTTTTTTGTATATCTGTTACCATTTCAACCGTATACATTCAGAAATATTACATTCAATTTTTTTGGAGGGTGTGTTTCACCTTCTTAACGGTCGTACAGGTACGTATAAAAAGTCTCTTAGTTCACTGTGCACAACATATTCGAAGGCGATTAAAATTGAAGTGTATCCCTTGAGTAGGATTACGTGTTAGTGGTGCAGTTATGACTGTGCAGAAAAATCAGGTAGTAAATTATGTGCCGTGTTTGCGACGAGACCGACGCAGAGAAAAAATTATTAACACACTAAAGTGGGTACATATAAAGGTACTATGATCACTATATTTATACTTAAAACCCCTAACACCCGGTATACACATCACTGCCTAGCCACGTCATTGCTAACCACCGAGCTACACAAAAGAGCTAAAGAATATAGAGCTACGTTAAAACATGATATTTCATCTAAAATGACGAATACACATGTACATTAACATCCATTTTTCATTGTTCTATACAATACCTTAAAAATTACGTTCCGCTATTCTCCTTGACTGAAGCACCCATCGATTTATTAAGATGGATCCTGGCGCGAGTCTCGATCTACACTCCTGGAAATTGAAATAAGAACACCGTGAATTCATTGTCCCAGGAAGGGGAAACTTTATTGACACATTCCTGGGGTCAGATACATCACATGATCACACTGACAGAACCACAGACACATAGACACAGGCAACAGAGCATGCACATTGTCGGCACTAGTACAGTGTATATCCACCTTTCGCAGCAATGCAGGCTGCTATTCTCCCATGGAGACGATCGCAGAGATGCTGGATGTAGTCCTGAGGAACGGCTTGCCATGCCATTTCCACCTGGCGCCTCAGTTGGACCAGCGTTCGTGCTGGACGTGCAGACCGCGTGAGACGACGCTTCATCCAGTCCCAAACATGCTCAATGGGGGACAGATCCGGAGATCTTGCTGGCCAGGGTAGTTGACTTACACCTTCTAGAGCACGTTGGGTGGCACGGGATACATGCGGACGTGAGTTGTCCTGTTGGAACAGCAAGTTCCCTTGCCGGTCTAGGAATGGTAGAACGATGGGTTCGATGACGGTTTGGATGTACCGTGCACTATTCAGTGTCCCCTCGACGATCACCAGTGGTGTACGGCCAGTGTAGGAGATCGCTCCCCACACCATGATGCCGGGTGTTGACCCTGTGTGCCTCGGTCGTATGCAGTCCTGATTGTGGCGCTCACCTGCACAGCGCCAAACACGCATACGACCATCATTGGCACCAAGGCAGAAGCGACTCTCATCGCTGAAGACGACACGTCTCCATTCGTCCCTCCATTCACGCCTGTCGCGACACCACTGGAGGCGGGCTGCACGATGTTGGGGCGTGAGCGGAAGACGGCCTAACGGTGTGCGGGACCGTAGCCTAGCTTCATGGAGACGGTTGCGAATGGTCCTCGCCGATACCCCAGGAGCAACAGTGTCCCTAATTTGCTGGGAAGTGGCGGTGCGGTCCCCTACGGCACTGCGTAGGTTCCTACGGTCTTGGCGTGCATCCGTGCGTCGCTGCGGTCCGGTCCCAGGTCGACGGGCACGTGCACCTTCCGCCGACCACTGGCGACAACATCGATGTACTGTGGAGACCTCACGCCCCACGTGTTGAGCAATTCGGCGGTACGTCCACCCGGCCTCCCGCATGCCCACTATACGCCCTCGCTCAAAGTCCGTCAACTGCACATACGGTTCACGTCCACGCTGTCGCGGCATGCTACCAGTGTTAAAGACTGCGATGGAGCTCCGTATGCCACGGCAAACTGGCTGACACTGACGGCGGCGGTGCGCAAATGCTGCGCAGCTAGCGCCATTCGACGGCCAACACCGCGGTTCCTGGTGTGTCCGCTGTGCCGTGCGTGTGATCATTGCTTGTACAGCCCTCTCGCAGTGTCCGGAGCAAGTATGGTGGGTCTGACACACCGGTGTCAATGTGTTCTTTTTTCCATTTCCAGGAGTGTATATTTCAGATGTTCAAATGTGTGTGAATTCCTAAGGGACATAACTGCTGAGGTCATTGGTCCCTATACTTACACACTACTCAAACTGTCTTCAGACTAATGACTGTCTTCAGACTAATGACTGTCTTCAGACTAATGACTGTCTTCAGACTAACGACTGTCTTCAGACTAACGACTGTCTTCAGACTAACGACTGTCTTCAGACTAACGACTGTCTTCAGACTAACGACTGTCTTCAGACTAACGACTGTCTTCAGACTAACGACTGTCTTCAGACTAACGACTGTCTTCAGACTAACGACTGTCTTCAGACTAACGACTGTCTTCAGACTAACGACTGTCTTCAGACTAACGACTGTCTTCAGACTAACGACTGTCTTCAGACTAACGACTGTCTTCAGACTAACGACTGTCTTCAGACTAACGACTGTCTTCAGACTAACGACTGTCTTCAGACTAACGACTGTCTTCAGACTAACGACTGTCTTCAGACTAACGACTGTCTTCAGACTAACGACTGTCTTCAGACTAACGACTGTCTTCAGACTAACGACTGTCTTCAGACTAACGACTGTCTTCAGACTAACGACTGTCTTCAGACTAACGACTGTCTTCAGACTAACGACTGTCTTCAGACTAACGACTGTCTTCAGACTAACGACTGTCTTCAGACTAACGACTGTCTTCAGACTAACGACTGTCTTCAGACTAACGACTGTCTTCAGACTAACGACTGTCTTCAGACTAACGACTGTCTTCAGACTAACGACTGTCTTCAGACTAACGACTGTCTTCAGACTAACGACTGTCTTCAGACTAACGACTGTCTTCAGACTAACGACTGTCTTCAGACTAACGACTGTCTTCAGACTAACGACTGTCTTCAGACTAACGACTGTCTTCAGACTAACGACTGTCTTCAGACTAACGACTGACGCGCAATCAGTGACATGGCACCTCAAACTTCATGGCCACTCCTCGCGGCCGATCTATATTTGGTAGACTTTTAGTTGCGTGGTCTTGGCAACATGTATTTAATTGAAAATATGTGTAATTTGTGTATAAGATTTCCTCCAGTTGTTCTGATCATTCACTTTTTATAATGTATCTCTATAAACTGTTAGCAACACAATTTTTTAAGAATTGTAACATCTTGCTTTATGTATAGAGGCTTCTTGACTGAGAGCACACAGTTTACATACTTCAGTCAGTCAAAGTGTCGTTAAAGGTGTATCCTAATATATCTCGAGGCCTAGGTCCAATGGTGTACTGTCAGGTGGTCTGCGTAGATCACGCGCTAATGCAGTGTCTCTCGAATCACAGGTAGCTGGCTCGAATCGTCGTGTAGAACAAGTTGTAATCAACGGTAATAGGCTGGTGAAGGGCAATTTCGGATAAACTAAAACATTGGACGAATTTGTTAAGTCCTAAATGTGGCTGCAGTCTATTACGGAATATGATGCTGCCCCATTTGTTGATTACGAACGTTGAATTCGCCTTCCCTTCCCCCCCCCCCCCCCCCCCCCCCCCCCCACCATCAAACCAGACTGTAGCGCCTAGAACCGCTCGTCCACCCCTGCCGGCTACTACACATCACCCCAGCACGTGTAAATCATCAATTGTAACACAATAAAAGTACCTAACTCTATATACGAAGTTCTGGTGTGCGATTTATGACTCCCTCCTGGAATTGCATTTGCAATCTCAAAGTGTGTTTTGCCATTTCTTTTCATGCTTTTCACGAAAATATTAATGAATACAGTGTATTGAGCATTATTCCGGTTTGTCTGTAGTGTAAGTAACATATAACATAAACATTGACAATAAAAAATTTACGCACAGGCACTCGATAGTAAAACCTTCTGATCACCATTCTGTACTCTTACCGCTGCTTGGAAACTACGCTAACGGCTTATGCCTCTCCCGACCTGCGCCAAAAATGCTTTCTCTTTCTAAGCGCGTGGCCATTTGGAGCACTCACTTCTTTCACTTTGGTTTCTGGCCAAGTCTCATACACACCAGAAATTTGGACGAAATCGCTGATGAGTAGGCGCGATCGCATTGTTAGTTGTCATGGATTTTTCTGTAATATGACCTACGTACATATTTTTTCCGTAGAATATAAAAACCGCTGTCCAGTCCATCTATTTAAGTTTGATTATTCGAGTATTTCCGGTTAGTAACAAGGAAGTGTGCCACGATCTTAAATCTTTTTTCGTAAAAGACAATAGGTCAGGCAGCACCATTTCAAGGTACGTTTCAGCGTCGGTGTATTGATTCATCCATTGTAAGAAGCGACCTTGGTCGCTTGCTGTGAAACAGTCGCCGTTGTTCAGCTTGCCGTGAATGAGGATTTATTGATAAAAAAATTACTTGAGGTGTGCGTAAAACGACAGATCCATATCACTACTTTACGTTTCGGTTTCCGTTCTGAAACAGTTTACGAGCAAAATCCCTTCAACGGCAACTGCACGAATCCATTCGATTTCAGCTCGCTCTCTCCGTGAAAGAAATGCAGAATGCTACGGTTCAAATGGCTCTGAGCACTATGGGACTTAACATCTGAGGTCATGAGTCCCCTAGAACTTAGAACTACTTAAACCTAACTAACCTAAGGACATCACACACATCCATGCCCGAGGCAGGATTCGAACCTGCGACCGTAGCGGTCGCGCGGTTCCAGACTGAAGCGCTTTTAATCGCGTGGCCACACTGGCCGGCAGAATGCTACGGATAGCGGAGTTCTTGTAGATATAGAGCTTCTCGTTCTCCTGAATGTGGTTGACTGTTGTGTGTTGAAACTGCTTTGTTTTTGGGAAAGATAGCACAAGACAGAGGACTCAATGAACGGTAGAACTCTCAATAACATGAAAGTGTAGAAAAAGCCCGTAACGTTGGCGTGTCTCAGGGAGACATGGGATCGTCGAGATTCGCTGTGTATGGGGTGGTTATAAATAGTTGCGCGATATTATAAAGCTGTGTTTTCGCCAACACGAGTTTATCTTGTACACAAGAAGATAAGTTTAGTTTTCGTGTAAGGGTGAACTTCTCTCGATGTAAACATATGCGCGTAGGAGAACTGTCTAACCGGTAGTGTTGTTCCCGAATAGTAAGCTGAAAAAAAAAAAATTCGAAAAGATCGAATTTTCCATCGTGGTTTTCGTGCGAGATGTATGAGTGAAAGACAAATGTGTTGCCCGACTCTTTCTGGAACGTACGCTAAGCAGTTTTAAATGTTAACTTCTCCATTATACACAGTACCTCCCTTGCTGCGTCTGATGAGACTCTAAGTGAAGTCCTCGCGTTTACTAAAACTCCAGAAGAAAAACGACAACGCGTGGCCGCCTGCTCAGACTTGACTGAAACGAAAAACGCGTACAATTCCTTTCTGGAAAAAATCTTAAAGGGTGATGATACTTCACGTTACCCGGTACGAACGTACCACGAAACAACGTGCAGAGGTTCACATGAAGGATCACCGCTTTGGCGACATAACCGACATTCAATCCAGTGTCACATACGGGTTGAACAACATGCCAAAAAATGATTTTTCTGTCAATTTCACATGGTTGTATGAACTATGCACATCTTTTCTCTTCTTCCAAACATTCTGGAGAATGTCTTGACTTGTTGAATGCACATCAATTGTTTGCAGTCGTTAGTTCCAGCTGCCGCCGTAGTTACTGCGCCGACGTCGCTTATACGCCAGGTATAAAGTCAGTTTACACACGATATTGGGGCGATCTAATTTTGTAATATTACAAGTCAAGATAACTTGATGTGAAATGGCATATTTCATGACCAGTTGAGAGGCACCCACTTGCCTTTCTCATACTGTGGCATCAAGCAGTCAGGCCTGCAAGATGTGTGGTTTGCCAAGCGAGTGGAATCTTCCTTAATTTATCGAGCAACATGAATTCTCGTATCTTACTATTTAGTTACAAATTATCCTCCTGTATGAATAATACGCAACGGAAACACGCATCTGACTATCAGTGATTTATAGAACTCTGACTGTACACTACGCACTGGCAATACCACATTTACCTTTTGTCTTTGATTTAACGGCATTTATATAAATTCGGGACATTACGATAACATACAATTTAATGAAAAAGGCCACCAATCTCTTTCTTTTCACTATTTGATTTATTCCTAAACACACAAATTCTACAACCTACAACAAAATCACATGAGAAATTCCGCCCAGTGGGCATGGCTTTACGTTAGTGAATCTCTATACTATGGTCTCGTAATCTATTTACCGCAACAGTGCACTCCCTGGATCGGATGGTGGATCTTTTATTATACCTCACACTTCGCCTCTCACAATAATCCTCACGAAACTTTCCTCCAGATCGAGCGATACAGAAGGAACAGGCATACCCACAAATCTTTCGAAACTACCTTGCTACTCCCATGCAAAACACACATACCCAAATTACAAGACATACACAACACAACAATATGAAATATTACACAAAGAACGGTTACAACTTCATCACTTTCCGCTTTCCCACTTCAATCAATATTTATCCCAGTTTCACACGACACTGCCCCACTTTGTAATTTCTACTTTCCTAATGTGAACTCTGGAGATAAACGCACGTCTTCCTGTGCAATGCAAGCCATGTGGCGTTGCTGGAAAAACGGCCGACTCACCTTGATTCTCTCTCAGAGTTTAAATTCAGCGTCACACGGAATGATATTTCTTAAATACTTCAACTTATGATACACACGCTATTTCTTAAATATTTCAGCTTATTGTACACACGCTATTAATTCTTAAATATTTCAGCTTATTGTACACACGCTATTAATTCTTAAATATTTCAGCTTAAGCTCACGGAAGTATCTCAACTTACAACTACACGTGGGCTCTTTGTGACCGTTGGTTTACTACAATCCCCTTAAAATTACCTGCCTCACTTTGTAATTTTCCCCACAAAAGGTCCTGTGAAAGAGAAAGTATTAATTCTAACTACTCTTAAATATTCCACATCCATACCATGCCTCCACTCTTTCATCACGGAGCACAACAAAAAAAACAGGTCTTTACAGCAGAAGGTTCAGCGGCAGAGTCTCTGAAACATGGCCGTATTCCGATTCTCTCGCACCTCTCTCGAAGTGGGAGAAGCACCCTGCTACCTTATTGGTCAGCCACATTTCAGACGCTCAAAGCTCTGGTAACTTCCATCTCTTTGGTCTCACCAAAGGTAGCCAAAGGATCGACTCAAAGATGATCATATATTCCGATTCACTATCTGTGGTTAGCAGACGACCATACATTCATTCCTTTCACAGATCTCACCAAACTGGATGTAGGGATTTATTTTGAGGGAGTGCACATGTGATCAATTAAATAAATAAATTGTCATTCTTTCCCACACTGGTATCCGGCTTCGCTGTATTAATTGAAATTGAGTTACTTTTACACAAAAAATGTGTTGTTCTGACAAGAATTTCGTACCTATTTTCAATGTTGGGCGGTACTGTACCCTTTCACCACCGGCTACCCATGCAGAAAAAAATGGCACGGTACTATCCTTGCAATGCGAGGGTAGTTCCGAACATTTTTTTAAGAAAACTGTATTAGAACAAACGTAGCAAATCATCAAAGTAACCAGGAGGAGACCTTAGCCCCTGGTGACCTCAAATAGACGACCAAATGTTGTTACTTTACGCAATTGGCAGTTGTTGCATTATTGTACTCTCCACAATCCGGAGTAACGTACACATACAAATTTACAACAATCTACATGACAAATAAAACATCACATCATAGAAATGAAAAAATAATCTTGAGATAAAATTTTGCTTTAGTTACTGGGATCTTCGTTATTTTTATGAGTAATCCAAATTTCAATAATTCTAAAACAAATAAAAAATACTTTCTCTGTTGTCACACATATAGACGACCAGAACTTGCATTTCGACTAGCCTTCGTTACACTTTAATGTGAAATGTCACCACTGTGATAATAAAAATAAGTGGCTTCAGTCAAAACACCAACAAGATTATTACTATGGACGACATCAAAATACATCAGTTAATTCCGATATTTGTTGTGCAATGCAAACTCTTGTCCCCTGTGACAATCTTACTGATCAATGCTACATGAACCGCTACGTTAGTATTACGCCACTTGCTTATAATTAGAGCATCATTGTACGAAATATTCTAATAAACATGCTACGTGAACTTGATAACCCAGAACAGACAAAAAACAAACACTAACTATTCTAAACACAAATGTTGATGAAATACAATTACACTTGCTGTCCCTTCAGGAATGAAACACATAAAAAAACATTTACACAATTACAAATACATTATTTCCTATCTTGCGAGTCACACGGAAACCTTTCATTCTGTGATTTTCTTGTGGTCAAAAAGTTGCTGATAGTTTTCCTAGAACCACTGTCTCGGTGTCAAAGCTCTCCCATGGTTACCCGGACGAAAGTCTTTGAGTCACTCAAATCGGCATTTTGAACACGCACTGGACAGCAAACTGTATCTCACATTAAACACAAACGTCATAGTCACTGTCAGAGTACCATCCACACGAATCTGTTCGTCCAAAAAAATGGCCCTACAACTACTACTACCCACGGTTCTGTCCTTTCAGTTCATGGTGTAATTAAAAGTCGTAAGTTTCAACAAACAGCACTTATTCCCGCACCAGTTCAAGAAATGTCTCCTACTACAGACGCAAATGTCAATGTCCCACTCTAGTTTCTTGCCTTCATACAATAATTGTTCACCAAACGACAACTGTCCTCTAAGTGTACCAAGTGTCCCACGTGCAATTCACAAAGCACACTTAACAAGTCACTGCCAAAAGTCTATGGATCCCACCATTCAGTGGTCAAGACAAAACAAAACGATCGTCCTGTCTGCTAAAGACAAAATCTTTTCCACCACTCACAACGTGGAAACACCAGTCCTTCACTTTCCACATTATGGAAAGTCGCAGTCATCTTGTTTCACGGCTCCACAGTCCAGTACTAGTTATTAGCTGCTGGTAAAAAAAAAAATGCTCGCCGGGCTCTGCCGCGCCTCGTCCATTCTGCAGTAGCGCCGCTGCGCGCGCCGTTGAGCAGAAGAAACCACCCGCTGTTGCCTCCGCGGGATACCTTCCCCAGTCGTAAGGGTGGCGGAACTCATGAATGGCCAGTGGTACGTGCGTGTCGCCCCAGGCCGTTGACCTGCTGTAGCGGGCGCGTGGAGTGTACCCCGTCCGACAGTGGAGTGGGGAGTGCCGCGGCTCTGTCGCCTGTCGCCACGGCATCGTCAGCTCGGCCCGCTAGCGGTATGGGCGTTACGACACCCAATCATTTAGCCTTCCGTGCATCTCGCAACATTACAGACAAAAGGAAATTCTTACATTAAAATTATACACCCTAGTTTTCTACACATACAACATCAACATTTATCTCTTTTCTATAGACAGCCCACACTCGTGCTATTCATTGTACCTGTCGTCCCTCATACAAAACATGAAAGTGTAAAAAAAAAAACAAAAGGAATAATAAACAATCTATACAGCTCATAATTACAATATCAAATAGTAGGCTACTCTAACATCCTATCACAGTGAAAATATTAGAAACTTTATCCTAAAACTACAATATACAATGAACTTTTGTGCTTGTGACACACTGAAATTAATACCCCTTGAAAGTGTTCTAACAAAAAATAAGAATAATCTACATAGCTCACAATTACCTACCACATGTTATTAAATAGTAAACTACTTTCACATCCTAACACAACAAACATTTTTTTGAAACTCATGACTCTAAATCTACAACATACAATGCACCTTTGTGCTTGTGACAGATTGAAATTAATACCACTTGAAAGTGTTCTAACAAAAAAATAAGAAATAATCTATACAGCTCACAATTACCTAACACAGGTTATTAAATATTAAACTACTTTAACATCCTATGACAATAAACATTTTAGAAACTGGTGACTCTAAATCTACAACATACAATGCACCTTTGTGTTTGTGACAGACTGAAATTAGTATCTCTTTATACATTTTACATTTTATTATATATAACAACATTTCTAGGACATGTATGAACCATCCACATGATGTCAAATCCTGACCTGCCATCGAGGTTCATCCAAATCAAACAATACACAATAATGTTTTAGTTACAGATCGGTAGGATCCCCTTTACAGGAGTGGGCGCATTGATCACACTACTCTACGACTCTCACTCACCAGACATCACATTTTCCTTCTCATTCAATCCATAGATACACTAACAGAATAGGTCTAGAAGTCAGCTAACCTTAACACCACCACACTCACGACAACATACCATACCTTTGCTCCCTTATACTCATAACACCACCACACTCACGACAATATACCATACCTTTGCTCCCTTATACTCATAACACATAACACATGAAGCTGTTTCAGAGATAGCATTCCAGTCTCCGAATTCGTCCTTTCACTCTGGCACCTCTCTCCATCGGCTTACCTCCGCATTCGCTTTACCCATTAATCATTCTGCTAAACACCAACTTAGAATTGCGACATTTCATCTAAGAACAAAAAATACACAAATTAATCAACCTGCTAAATAACTGTACACATTCTTGGTATCGTTTTGATTAGTTATCCTGGTACCAGGCTTCAACAACAACAACAATAAATATTATTTTTGCCAAATCGCAAATGTTATGCTAAGAATTAGATCTTACACCTATATTACATCTTACGTCAGTGTTCCACAACGTTCACCATCTGGATCTCATACTCCCTTTATGTCCTTTCACATTGTGCAGTTGTCCTCATCTCTTCATTCGTATTTCGGCTCTCCGTCCGTCCATTACTCCATCATTTCCTGGTCTTCCTTCGCCATTCGCATCAATCTCTATTGCAGCATACACAGGTCTCTCTGTAACATACATCTAAGACATCTCCACATTATTCAATTCTACTCACCTTTATTTACCACTGTTTCATCACGTCGAATCTCTATTTATTAATCACACTGCTTCACGTCGCTTCTTCCCTTACCTATCACCTTTATCCACTACTATTTATCACGTCGCTTCTCTATCTACCATCTTTATTCCCTCATAAATCATCACGTCGTTTCTGCTTGATCCTTATTCATACGACAAAAAATACGTACATACACCACTCTGTCGACTCCTGTTCATGACTCATTTGACCAGTCTATTCCGTCATACTTCCTGACATCCCGCCTGAAAATTCTTATGTTCGATTTGACCCTGCACAACGTTACACACCACAAATAAATACACTGACTATCTACCATAAATTGCCTACTTTAGATCTATCCTTAACTTTTCCATAATTTGATGTTAGAAATGTGATGAAGCCCACGAGATTGTTTTCCCTTGATCGTCTCTATTGTGACAATGATTGTCCTGTCGTGAACGCAATGACTGCCTATCCTCTCTTCGCCCATCATTTTGATTTTCCCTTCTTCCATCTCTGTCCCATCTTCTATTTTCCCGGTTTGACGGTCGATATTCCCATGAATTCTGCCCCCTACTTCCTCGCCATCTTCCATTCCCGTCATTCCTCTGATTCCATGCTCTCCTGTCATTCTGATAGTTTCTGCGGTTCCTATCCTCGACTCTGTCTGACCTATGAGTCGCGTCTCCGTTCACGATGTTCCTCTCATTACCCAGTTCCTGTAACAAGTGCTGAAATGACGCAGAATCGTCTAAGCCTCTGCCTGCTATCGCTATATCTCTGCGCAATCTCACTGGCAACTTCGTCATACAGATCCTAATGAGCTCCCCAGGTTCGTATGGCACATCCAAATATCTATTTCGTCTCAGCATTTCCTGATAGCACGCCACTGGATCTCTTATACTACCTTCGTTACAATTTGGCATCATCAATATGCTTTGCTTAACCTGGTCCTGCTTACTTTTCGACCAGAATTCATTTAAAAACTTGTCACAAAATATCTTGTAGCTACTACAGTCATTAATAACTTCCTGCATTTTCGCTCTAGCCTCGTCCCTCAAATGGTTGCACACAAACTTCATTTTGAGGAGCGGTCCCCACGATGCAGGTAATGAATCTTGAAATTGAGACAGCCACAGACATGGATGTTGGTAGTCATCAGGATCCGGAAAACAAGTGAACTTTTGTACCGACACGAAGTGCCTCCTACATTCTTCTTCCGCATTTATGTTTTCTGACCTTGGGCTATACCCAGTTGGATTTGCCACCTGTTTTATCCGACATAACCGTTCTTCTAACTCTCTGAGTTCGTCTTTCTCTTTCTGCCTATTTCCTTTTTTTGAATTTATCTCAGTCTCCCTCTGCAATCTACCTGGTGGTGTGTCACCTCCGCTACTGCATGCTAATCGCAACTGTGCTAGCTCTTCCCTATGTTTCCCATTTATTTCTAATTGCGCCTCTTTAAACTGTAATAGTGATTGTATCTCTTCCTGCTCGGCATAAACCTCTCGCTGCGTACTGTCAGAGCCTGTCTCGCCTCTTACCCTGACCTTTTCTACCTCTGCACTAATTGTATTCATTCTGACCACTACCTCCGCAACTTCATCCCTGTATTTATTTAGCGCCATTTCCTGCCGTGTGACTTGAGCTTCCACGCTGTCTAATGCCCCTTGTTTATCTGCAAGTAAGTCCTCCACTATCTCTTTGATTCGCTCATCCGGCCACACGCCCCTATGTTCTGTAATATCGCTTTCTATTGCACTTATTCGTACCTCCAAATTATTGGCCTTTTCTTTCACAGCATCACATTCTTGCTGCACCGCATCCAGATTCTTCTCCCCCTCATCTAACCGATTATTAACTGCGGACAGACGCTCATCGATAACTGTGTGTAGCTTCCTCATTGCCTCTTTATTTCCCTTATCAATTGCCTCCAATCTTTCCTTATTTGCTTCCAATCTCTCCTTAGTCTCCCTATCTCTCTCCTTAGCCTCCCTATCTCTCTCCTTATTATCTCTATTGATTGCTTCTAATCTTTCGTTAGTCTCCCTACTCATCGCTTGTAAAAACTGCAGTATCACATCGTTATTTCCTATTTTCGACGCGCTCACCTCGTTCGCCTGAGAAACCGTAGCTTCGCTAAGAGTAGCTGCACTTTCACCGCACACCTGGCCTAGTCTCGGCTCGCCCGCGTCGTCGGGAAAAGCCCGCGTTTGTGGACAAAGCCCGCCGCATAAAGGATCCCCTTGCAGCGGTCCACTGAACAATACAGCCCCTTCGGAGTGTTTGTCTTTCTCGCTCATTAACCCATGGTCAATAGTTACTTCCTGCTGCACTGCTACGTCCACCCCAGAATCGCTATTCTCCATGGTGGCTACACTTTTTGACTGCGACCTAGTTACTACGGACATTACGCAAAAAAAAAAAAATTATGAAACGATCTTCCAGCCTTGTGCGATATAGCAATTAATTACATAAAATAAAATAAAAGATCCTCACCAATCCAGAAAGAATTTGCAAACAGAAAAAATTTTACTTCTTAGCGCTATCACAATACATTCCATAAAAAAAATCTTAACAGCAAACCCTAACAACAAAATATCCTAACAAAAACGATCCTGGCAAAGGAATCCTGGCAACAAATTAAATATCCTGGTAACAAAATTATCGTGGCAAAAAACGGAATCCAGGCAGGGTCGAAATTATGAGAGGCACCCACTTGCCTTTCTCATACTGTGGCATCAAGCAGTCAGGCCTGCAAGATGTGTGGTTTGCCAAGCGAGTGGAATCTTCCTTAATTTATCGAGCAACATGAATTCTCGTATCTTACTATTTAGTTACAAATTATCCTCCTGTATGAATAATACGCAACGGAAACACGCATCTGACTATCAGTGATTTATAGAACTCTGACTGTACACTACGCACTGGCAATACCACATTTACCTTTTGTCTTTGATTTAACGGCATTTATATAAATTCGGGACATTACGATAACATACAATTTAATGAAAAAGGCCACCAATCTCTTTCTTTTCACTATTTGATTTATTCCTAAACACACAAATTCTACAACCTACAACAAAATCACATGAGAAATTCCGCCCAGTGGGCATGGCTTTACGTTAGTGAATCTCTATACTATGGTCTCGTAATCTATTTACCGCAACAGTGCACTCCCTGGATCGGATGGTGGATCTTTTATTATACCTCACACTTCGCCTCTCACAATAATCCTCACGAAACTTTCCTCCAGATCGAGCGATACAGAAGGAACAGGCATACCCACAAATCTTTCGAAACTACCTTGCTACTCCCATGCAAAACACACATACCCAAATTACAAGACATACACAACACAACAATATGAAATATTACACAAAGAACGGTTACAACTTCATCACTTTCCGCTTTCCCACTTCAATCAATATTTATCCCAGTTTCACACGACACTGCCCCACTTTGTAATTTCTACTTTCCTAATGTGAACTCTGGAGATAAACGCACGTCTTCCTGTGCAATGCAAGCCATGTGGCGTTGCTGGAAAAACGGCCGACTCACCTTGATTCTCTCTCAGAGTTTAAATTCAGCGTCACACGGAATGATATTTCTTAAATACTTCAACTTATGATACACACGCTATTTCTTAAATATTTCAGCTTATTGTACACACGCTATTAATTCTTAAATATTTCAGCTTATTGTACACACGCTATTAATTCTTAAATATTTCAGCTTATTGTACACACGCTATTAATTCTTAAATATTTCAGCTTATTGTACACACGCTATTAATTCTTAAATATTTCAGCTTAAGCTCACGGAAGTATCTCAACTTACAACTACACGTGGGCTCTTTGTGACCGTTGGTTTACTACAATCCCCTTAAAATTACCTGCCTCACTTTGTAATTTTCCCCACAAAAGGTCCTGTGAAAGAGAAAGTATTAATTCTAACTACTCTTAAATATTCCACATCCATACCATGCCTCCACTCTTTCATCACGGAGCACAACAAAAAAAACAGGTCTTTACAGCAGAAGGTTCAGCGGCAGAGTCTCTGAAACATGGCCGTATTCCGATTCTCTCGCACCTCTCTCGAAGTGGGAGAAGCACCCTGCTACCTTATTGGTCAGCCACATTTCAGACGCTCAAAGCTCTGGTAACTTCCATCTCTTTGGTCTCACCAAAGGTAGCCAAAGGATCGACTCAAAGATGATCATATATTCCGATTCACTATCTGTGGTTAGCAGACGACCATACATTCATTCCTTTCACAGATCTCACCAAACTGGATGTAGGGATTTATTTTGAGGGAGTGCACATGTGATCAATTAAATAAATAAATTGTCATTCTTTCCCACACTGGTATCCGGCTTCGCTGTATTAATTGAAATTGAGTTACTTTTACACAAAAAATGTGTTGTTCTGACAAGAATTTCGTACCTATTTTCAATGTTGGGCGGTACTGTACCCTTTCACAGTAATGACGGTAACTAGTTGTCATCTTTAGATTCTCAGCTCTCCCAGAAATATTACTACACACCAGTCTCGTCGACACACTGAGAACATGCTCAAATTACAATAACACACCTCCACACTGGTTTACGAAATATATAAAACTTGCTAAATGAAATACCCATAGCACCAATAAGGAGTACGGGAGCAAAAACAGGTGCATCAATAATGATGCGTTGACGATAACTCAGGAAGACTGTACCGATGCGCTATCGAGCCCGTGCTAAGCTTGGTTGCCAGGCGACACCACAGCCCTAAGGCGACAATGTGTACAGATTATTTCAAAGTTTGTACAAACCAACTAGCGACATAAGAAATTCTAAGCCACGTTACATAACAAAACTATAGACTGGAACGTAGTTCAAACTATACAAAACAAAAAATCACAGTTCATATAAACTCTGATGTGGAACCAGTGTGTACTAGTGCACTGTTTTATCTTTATAATTGCTTGCGCGGTGTACGCGTCATTTATAGAGATGGTGGGAGGACTCCCGCAAGGAAGCAATGGACGAGGTCGCACGCTTTTCCCTCCCTGGAATTCCGCGGCGGGGCCTCTGTGTTGCTAGTTGTTCGCTTTTTCGCCGCACTAGACGCTACTGGCAGAGTACCAACGTACGAGCGCTTGCGACGACCTTGTAGGACGTGTTTAGTCATTAACGGCCCAGTATTTTAGTTCGTAATGCAGCAGTCTGGAGTCGGTGGATTAGCGAATTAGTGAAACCGACCCATTAACCACTGCCGCGAACTGGTTTTGTGTCCGGTGTTGGTAATTTATGCTTATACTCGTGGCTACCTGTTAGAGAACTCTCACTTAAGCTACTGGGGAAGTGGTGGGGACTTCAGGATATTTACCGCTCAGCGATTTGATTCATATTTACAGGGAGTATAGGACATGAGTAGGACTTCAACTTGTAAACAGGAAGACGCAATTCTCAACTGTCTCGAGAAATCAGTCCTAAAATTCTAGGCGCGCTTATACGGGTTGCTCGAAAAGCCCACTCACAAACTTCTAGGACTTGTAAAGGGGAGTGAGTAGATAATGTTTTGATTGTTACCTACATCCGGAAACGTACCGTTTCCGTACCACAACATGTTGGTAACACGTCCACTTTTATATGTAATTTATTAGGCGTGACGTGGTTCATCACTTATTTTGGAATTCCACTCAGTAATAATAAAAGAAACAAAAGGAAAACTTAATCAGTTTTCAGAAACACTTTTGTTTACAGTTAAACCGTTTTTGCCCTTTTGAAAAGAGGGTTAACATTCTGATTTACTGCAAATAAGGTTAGATGTGGCGAAAAGGGTATGTGCTGGAGTGGACGTTGTAGATAAAGGTGTTGATGTAGGTGACAAGCAGCTCTCGCTATCGTGAGCTTTGCCTTTCAGAAGGATCATGTCGGTCTATCCTGCAAACGTGTACTCAACCATGTTGCTCGAACACTCACATACACCAAGTCAAAGAGGTAGAAGAGACGTCAAATGCATCGGCCAATCCGACGTAAGCGCCCTCCACCGTGCCTGCCCCGTTGCATACCTACTTAGCAAACATGTTTTCAAACGTCCGTAAGCACGGAAACTGTGCGTTTCCGGACGTGGGTTCCAGTTCAAAATATGGACTACTCAGTCCGCTTTGCAACTCATAGAAGTTCGTAAGGGGAATTTTAGAGCACCCTGTATACCTCGTATGGTTTCTAGTATTCAGGGAGTCTGCAGCCAAGCGAGTGAGCGCTTAGTGCTATATGGGCGAGGTCTCTGGTTCGAATCTGTGTTGGTTCTTTTTTTTTTTAATTCCACCGTAATTTTAACAACATATTATTACTATGAAGATTATCAATATCTAATGTATCACTTATTTTCATAATTTTTACCCTGGAAAAAAATTTTGATAGTGGGTTCCCATTACAACCATATTCGGCGTTCGTAGTTTGTGCTGTATGTGACAATAATTGCTGCTTTCTGTGTTTCTACTATCCTGATTCGTGCAAATCTCAATAGGTTACACATTGTACTTACCACAAATTGAGATACGATAATATAAATAAAATAACTATAGTAATTAGAGTGGAAGTTTTCGTGTATCCTTTTTATTGAGATCTCTCTACCAACATTTTTTCTCCTTTTTTGAAGATAGATCATGAAAATAAATAATAAATCATCAAAGTTGATAATTTGCATAGTCATAATAGTTCTATTACTAGAACTACTTGAGTATGAAAAAAGTACCAGCAGCGAGATTCGATGCAGGGACTTGGCTCTTGTGAAACCTAAGCGCTTACTCGATCGGCTGCGGACTTCTTCATTACTAGTGACCATACAAAGCACCGTTTATAAGGACGCTTAAAATATTCAAACTCGATTTTCTCGAAAGCAGTTGCGAGTTTTGTCTTCCTGTTTACGTATGTGGAGTATCTAGTCTTCCAGTCACAGATTTGATTCATATTGAAGACAAGGTCATATGGTCTCTTTGTCAGTACAGTTGCAGATGAAAATTCCATGACAGTGTTGTGGTCGTTGCGAAGAAAGCTGTAAAATGTCGTCGATCTGGTTATCTGTAAAGAGAGTAAGAGTATGGAAGTCTCTCTCACGCACGGAAGCAGCAAAAACCACTAGTGTGAAACACAACTTGCTTTTTTTTTCCACTTAGTATCTCTGGCGAATCGTATATGCAGGTTAAGAAGTAGATTTAGTATTTTTTTCTACCCACGCACTCTAAGGCGACTCTCGGCGAGGTGGTTGGTTGGGGTAGCAAAATCGTTAGAAAATACCAAGGACATCCACCGGTATTGACTTATTTCTTGTCGCGTCCAACGTTAGCCAGCAGCAACACGTGGAGCTAAAGAGTGCTGAAATGTTACATGTAATTTTGTTCGAAATCATCTTATTAACTGATAGATTAAACATATATTCCGACGGCTACCAACTTTAGTTAGCAGACAAGGTAATACCGGTTGACTACGTTAGATTTCTATCGATTCAGCTACTCCCATCATCCACCTTGCTGTGTGTCTACTTGGAATGCGCGTGTAGTAGATTTTAGAGAGGCGTTCGACATTTATCACTTCGCCGATCAAAGTCCTATCATACGGAGTACGTTAGCTGATAAGCATTAGGATCGAAGAATTTTTGGTAATTGAACCAAGTACGTTATACTGGACGGCAGATCTTAAACAGAAACGGTAGTAACACCACGTGCGACCCAATGACCACTGATGTTGTTAATACACGTGCACTGTTTATCAAATAGTCAAATTGTCCTTTGTCCTTTGACATTGCTGTTGCATGCAAGAACCATATAGAGGTACCATATTGCGGGTATGTTGATTGGAAAGTTTTACCCACTCTTTCAAATAATCCCAGACATTTTCTGTCGGATTAAGAATGCGTGATTTAGCGGGCCAGTGGAGACGCGATGTAGTGTCTCAGTGTTTATAGAAACCAGGAACTTAAGCGTGCATCATCTTGGATGACGGTAGAGCATAACACCCATCAAAAATGGCTCTGAGCACTATGGGACTTAACATCTGAGGTCATCAGTCCCCTAGAACTTAGGTTCGTTAGGTTTAAGTAGTTCTATGGACATCACACACATCCATGTCTGAGGCAGGATTCGAACCTACGACCGTAGCGGTCGCGCGGTTCCAGACTGAAGCGCCTAGAACCGTTCGGCCGCACCGGCCGGCACATACCCATCATGAAGATGTAGAAGAAAGGGCAACAATTGGTCATACAGAATGTTCAAATAAATATCATGATCCACATACACTGTAATCTGAATGAGCTGTCTGAAGTCCTGATACGAAAAACAGGCGAAAACAACATAGAACCTTCTCCAGCCTGAACGACACATCTCAACACAGTGTGAGTTAAGGATACAGGGTAGTTTTCCGGCTCAATATTATGTAAAAATCAACACCTATTGCTTTCAGGCACTGTTTATAGTGTGTGTGTTTTACAGATTTTTTGTTGATATCGGGTAATGCAGCCGCCCGTTGTGGCCGAGCGGTTCTAGGTGCTTCAGTCTGGAACCGCGCTGCTGCTACTGTCACAGGTTCGAATCCTGTCTCGGGCATGGGTGTGTGTGATGTCCTTAGGTTGCTTAAGTTTAAGTAGTTCTCAGTCTCGGTGACTAATGACCTCAGATGTTAAGTCCCATAGTGCTTAGAGCCATTCCCATCAGGTAATGGAGCACACTTTCTAAAGAAATTAGAAGTATTTTGAACATTTTTGAACCTGCTTAGAGTTATTAAAGAAAACTACAAAGAAATTGATGCAATTTTTTTCCCAAAATGCTTTCTCAAATATAGGTACCATTTAATCAAATTGTATACATTTGAAGGAGACCAAATTTTTTACCAGATGTGCATGACATGATGGCTGAGTACTAGACCTAGTTAATTCCACCTATTATGTATATTAAAAGGATAGAAAATCACATCTTATATTTTAATTTTTGTATTTTTTTCCTAATAAAAACTCTTTTTACTGTAATTTAGTTGATCCTGCAATAAAACTTAAGTCTACTACATAAGTATGGATATTGCAAGTTACAGAAAACAATAGAACAACGCTTTATAAACTTTAGGAAATATTTATACCTGAATTATGAAACTTACAATTTGCGGCAAATTGCGAATGAAGATACGAGTCCAATTAAACTGTGCCTTAGAACATTCCTGAAGCATAGTCTTCATCCTGCAGCATTTATTCATCTTCAAGCTTCCACTTGGCATTCCTTTTAGCACTTCTTGCTTCTTTGGTAACTTGAAGAGAGAATCTTTCAGTTTCATGCACCCGTTGTTGTCACACGCAAGCAATTGATCTTCCGTATTAGAGCCACATTTTATGCCTACATTTCTCAGGACTTCCACCTTTCTATCACTCCATCATTGAAACATATCACTGCATCTAGTACACCAACTTTTAATGTATTTAGTCGTACAAAAACATTCTTGAATAATCTTTCCCATATGCAATGGGTGAAAATTTCATTTTCATTCTGAGTTCCCCATGAAGACATTTACTAAACAAAACGGGGTCACTCATGTCTCTAAAATTTGGTTTTATTTAATTCATAACAGGCTCAGGAAGAGAATGCTTATGATGGTGTATTTGACTACTTTCTTTTGCTTTTTGATAACCACACCAAGAATCTGCTCCTTTAGGGAAAAGTCCCTGAACAGGGTGCTCATCTGTGGACAACTTGTGAAAGTAGGTGGACCATACAGCTTTTCTCATTGCTGTAACATCATTCAGAGGTGCAGTTCGTCTAAGGGACAGTCCATAAGAACTCTGAAGAAGGTCTATTTCAGTTTCTGTCAATCTGCCTCGGCCAGACAGAGATTTTCCATCAGATAGCAACTTTCCTTTCATTTCTCTTCGTAGCTTCCTCAAGCCGGCCGTTGTGGCCGAGCGGTTCTAGGCGCTTCAGTCCCGAACGGCGCTGCTGCTCCGGTCGCATGTTCGAATCCTGCCTCGGGCATGGATGTGTGTGATGTCCTTAGGTTAGTTAGGTTTAAGTAGTTCCTAGTCTAGGGGACTGATGACCTTAGATGGTAAGTCCCATAGTGTTTAGAGCCATTTGAGCTTCCTCAATCTATCACCCATCCTCTTTTGCACATGTGTACAACACTTCAGTTTTGTTACCAAGGTATCACCACAAACATTGAACTCATTAATTTTATTGAAAACTTTGGAGTCGCCATCGCCTAGGTACTTCGTATATCTAACGTTATAAACGGGCACCGACTTCTGAAATATTTTTAGAGCTCCATCACACTCCATAGCCCGACTGTAACCATCATAATTCTTAGAACACTGATGTTCAATATGTCCTTCAGAGTTAGCATGGCAGGTGTGGCAGTACGTAGATAATCACTCAACATTAACGTCTTTTCCATTCTCCAGAGAAGTATCACTTACAACACCATTCAAGGAACGATGTCCTCGAAGTTGCCATGTTCCAACAAATGCAACAGCAATGTTTCTGGTTCCACTAATATTTACAGTTCCTTCTAGTGCACGTTTCATAGATGCTTTAGACACAACCGTCAAGGCACCTAAAAGTATTTTTATGTACTTGCTGAACCTACTGTGGGGAGGAAGGTCCATCAAACCACAAAACGTTTGAGCAGCCTTTTTTTCGTTTTCCTATTGCACGCATTGCGTACACTAACTTCAAATTCACATCATGTGAATTGTGCAAAATGTTCGAAGTCATTTTCGAGGTAGAATTATTGTATGATCTACACAGAACAACTAATTTTGACGCTAAACCCTTCCTGCTACTTTGTTGTTCAGTTATTTCCAAACAGCCTACACCATAACATTGTTCACATTTCGCCACTTCCTTTATCAAATAGGGTAAGATACCCACATCAACAACAACAAATCCACTACAAACAGCGTCATTGTTAATACAAAAATTTGAATCACTAGGAGGCGTGCCATATGGGAGTTTCTTCCCTGAAGAACTGATACATAGGTTACTTTCAACAGTGTGGTTTGCTTTGTTTATGAACTAGTTACCACGGAATTTCCTGTTATTGAATTTCTCGATGCGTGGCATAGTTCATAGTTATTACACACCAAAGGATATGTACTTCCTTCCACAAATATATGTAGCACTTGGGCAACAAACATTCAGTAACACGTGGACAAACTGCTTCAGCGAAACAAAAGTAAATACTAGCAAAGATAATCATTAAAGACACTAGAAACCTGCACTGTTACCAACACATACAATGTATCATACATATAATCGCTGGAAACAGAAAATTCAGTTCTTTTCGAAATAATACTGGTTTCTGTAACAAATAAAGGGGGCGTGGCAGCATACATGACCGTAACTTTAAAATTTGGTATATACAGGTCATTTTTCATTTGAAGCCCTATAATGTATTATCAAAGGAAAGACTACAGAATTTAATAAGTCATAAAAAATCGATTTTTCCACCATTTATAAGTACCCTGTATCCCTTAAACGTCTCACTGTCTTGTCGGTGTATGCGACGGCTTACATCGTTTCAAACGAGGCAAAATCACGAGTCATCTTACACAACATCCATCTACATCTACGTGACTACAGTTCGCATAACTACCTGGCAGAGAGTTCATCAAACCACTTCAACACTCTTTCTCTAAAGTTTAACTCTGTAACAGCGCGCTGGAGAAGCGATCACTTAAATCTTTCCGTCCAAACTTTGATTTTCCTCATTTAATTACAGTGTTCATTTCTCGTCCTGTAGGTGGTTATTTTTGCGCTCTAAGGAGAACGTTGTAGATGATAATTTCGTAAAAAGCTCTCTCCGCAACGAAACACGCCTTTGTTTCAATGATTGCCACCCCAACTCTGGCATCATATCCGCGATACTTTGTCCACTATTTCACGATAGTACAAAACGAACTGCCCTTATTAAAACGCCTTTGCTGGCCTCCGTCAGTCCTACCCGGTAAGGATCGCAGCAATACTTCAGAAGAGCATGGACAAGCGTAGTGTAGACCGTCTCTTTAATGGACCTGTTGCATCTTCTAAGTGTTCTGCGAATAAAATGCAGTCTTCGGCTTGCCTTCCCCACAACGTCATCAATGTCATCCTTCCAATTTACGATGTTCGTAATTTTAATTGCATTTACTTGAAATGGCAGCCTTTAGATTTGTAAGATTCATCGTGTAACCGAAATTTAACGGATTCCGTCTAGTACCTACGGAATCAGCGTGAATAAAGTTGCCCGAGCTATTCGTTTATCAACGCCGACAGGCCGTCGTGTCTAAAAGGAATGTTGTGCCAGCCTCAGTCATGAATCACAGCCTAAGAACACTGATCGCGTGCGATAGGGACGTGAGAACAGTGCCGCGCCTTGACAATGATGGCTTCACACGTCTCCAAGCAGCTCCTACGGAGTGTTCATAAACTGATGGACATGGGCCTGCGGCCATTGAAAGTAGAAATTCCTCTCTGGTTCGTCACCGACTGTCATTGTCAAGGCATGGCACTGCTCTCAGGTCCCTCTCGCGCACGATCAGTGTTCTTAGGCTGTGATTCATGACTGAGGCTGGCACAACATTCCTTTTAGACACGACAGACTATCGGCGTTGATAAGCGAATAGCTCGGGCAACTTAATTCACGCTGATACAAATGCGGTAGTTCCTGTCTGCCACCTAAGCAAGAAGAATTAAGTGGGTAAACAGTGTAAGTGGGTATTGTCGTTCGGCGAACATATAGAGTGGCAGAAGGTACCGTGAAGCAGATGTGACTGGCAAAAAGTCATGTATCAATGAAAGGGGGAAGGAAGGAAAAAGGAAGGAAGAAAGAAAGAAAGAGAGACTAATATAGGAAGAACAGTCATGTTTCACCAACTGCGACATGTTCGCGTATACAAACAGTGATCCAATACTGTCAAATGTTTTTTTTACTTTTTTTTTTTTATTCCAGTCTTTGATCACAATATGAATTCTTTAGACGATGACCGGTTTCAGTCCGTAATGATCATCCTCAGATCTTTTGTACACCATGTCCTAAAGTGATAAGGCCATAATGGCATCGTCAAAACATAAAAATATAATCAGCATAGCATCGTTGAAATAATGACTGTGTGGACGATGCGGCCTATTCTACACCTTATTTTAGATCTATATGATGATGCCATTATGGCCTTATCACTTTAGGACATGGTGTAAAAAAAAAAAAAGATCTGAGGATGGTCATTACGGACTGAAACCGGTCATCGTCAAAAGAATTCATATTGTGATCAAAGACTGGAATAAAAAAACATTTGGACTGTCATGTTACTCATAGGAGCACTAATTATTTTGTCTTATTATATCCTTCCCCCTCCCCCCCTTCTTTATATTTCATTGACAGGCAGTAAAGTGGAAGCAGATGACGAGCTGCGTCCAAGATCGCAGGTTTTGAATTTCGTCTCGGAAATTACTTAAAAGTTTAGATATGCGTTTACTGTGTTTATACCCTACTGTTGAAGAATCACACGGAATAAATGTGCACGGGGAGCGCACAACTGAAACACAAGGAAATGTATGCTAGTGAGTAATACAACATTGTGTGTGTTGAGTACTTATAAAAGATGGCTGTGATTTAAAAAGTAGATGATCTAACAGCTATACGGCCTCGTAGTCAACTTCTAATTACAATGAAAGACTAGGTTAATGAAACACTGAGTCTATAATTTACAAGTGATCTGAAACACGTGAGCAAGGCGAGTGTCAGAGTAGCTAAGACGCTGAACACGCATTCTAGAAGACAGGATTTACATCACGGTGTGGATATTCGGATTTAAATTTTCCTCGGGTTTAGAAAATAGATTAAGACAAATATTGGGACTGTTTCTTAGGAAATCATGTGGAATGGCATTGGGAGTATCATTTTCAAATTCGAGCTCGAATGAAATGTGTGTCGACGGGGTGTTTAACCTGAACTTTTCTTACTTTCTTAAACTCAGATTGTGAAGTATATTCAGAACGTCATACCCGTCTTATGTAAAAAAACAAATTCGTTTATTTTCTTCCAGTTCCATCTGGGAAAAATTATTGCAATTCTCTCTAGAAAAAGATGTGAAGTATACGATGGTCTGCGATACGGACTGTAGAGCTGAATGACTGCATAATAACAGGGGAGTAGTGGTGTCAGGTGGAGTGATGGAGCACCGCACTGGGACGGATCAGATTGGTCTCGGTGTCTGGCCAGCGCGTGTCGCGTTTCAAAACAACGCTCTGCGAGTGGAGTCACGGTAACTCTGTGCGTAGTAGGCAAGCATTGAAGCCAGCGGTATTTCTTTTTCAAGAAGTTGAATGATGATGGGAATAGGGGATGCTAGACGGAGAAATATACTACTATAATTCTCTATCAATTGACCGTCAGCATGTATGCTTTGTCCGCAAAAACCATTTTCCAGAGGAAACCGTTCTAATTCCGGGTCGTGAAAGAATTTATTACACAGAGTTAACTATTTCACTTCATTATTTGTATTTTTCTGTCACTTCGGCTTAATGACGACTTGAATTCTGCTGGAAACATTTTCACTGAGGTGTCAGAATGTTGTGGAGGAATTGCAGCTCATCATCAAAAAGCCGAAACCAGTGAAAGTTGGACGCTAGGGTCTGGAGCTGACGTTTTAACTCGTCCCAAACTTTTTCCATTGGATTTAGATCAGGACTCTGGGCAGACGAATCCATTTCAGGAATGTTGTTGTCCACAAACCATTGCCTCACATACTCGTATGCTGCTTCATGACAGAGTGCGCTATCATATTGATACAAACATAGTCTCCGAACTGTTCCTCCACTCTACACAATACACAGTGCTGTAAAAAGTGTTCATACCCTTCCGCATTTAGCGTTTTCTTAAGTGCAATAAGGGAACCACATCCTAATCACTAAAAACATCCCTGTAACTTAACACTTCGTCCGTACTTCTGTTGGCTCTGCACACAGTGGTAGGTAAAGTTCTACAGGAATTCGCCAAACATTCCTCACTCCAAATCACTCGTTTCCAGTCATCTACCGTCCGGTGGCATAGCACTTGACACCATCTCAAGGGTCTCTTAGCGCTGAACACAGAAATGTGCGGCTTACGAAGAGCTACTCGACCATTGTACCCCGTTCTTTCTAACTCCCTACTCAAGAGTCAATGCGCCAGTGTGCTGGTAGTTTCTATTTCGTGTGATTTTGTTTTTCAGCCACTCTCCACAGTGCTCGACGGTCCCTGTCCGTCAGTAGACGAGGTCTACCTAGTCCTGGTTTAGTTGTGATTGATTGTTCTTTCGCCTTTCAAGTTCCCAATAGCATCAGCAACAGTCGTCTTGGGCAGCTTTAGAAGGGCTGAAACATCCCTTTGTTACACAGGTAAGATCCACGTTGGAAGTCGCTGAGCTCTCCTGATCGACCCATTCTGCTGTTATTGCTTCTCTACTGACAACATAAAACCCGCTTCCTTTTATACTGGCGAGTCCGCCTGTCTTGACAACTAGTGGCCAGTTTCGTATTGCCTAGGGATGTCCGGATATTTTTGATCAGCTAGTGGCCGGCCGGAGTGGCCGTGCGGTTCTAGGCGCTACAGTCTGGAACCGAGCGACCGCTACAGTCGCAGGTTCGAATCCTGCCTCGGGCCTGGATGTGTGTGATGTCCTTAGGTTAGTTAGGTTTAATTAGTTCTAAGTTCTAGGCGACTGATGACCTGAGAAGTTAAGTCGCATAGTGCTCAGAGCCATTTGAACCATTTGATCAGCTAGTGCACAAAGCTGATGAGATATTCCGTGTTCTGTTCACAACGTGACACAGGGGAACTGCGTCGAACGCTTTGTGGAGTTCGTGGACGAGCAGAGAAAACTATGTCGCTGTTTGCGGAAGTACTCTTGACCCTACAGAAATCATCGGTCAGCGAAATGCATATAGTGTGATCATAAACGCGTTCTGTTGTTATTTTTGAAACTGATATGGTCAGCGATACAGGTGTATGGCTATGCATTTGTCAGACGCCTATTTTTGAAAACGTAATTTTTTTCCTGTTCTTTGAAATGCTTCGTTGCACCAGCGACCTATGATAAGCTCCAAGAGGGACAAAGTTCTTTCGCATAATCTACGCAGGATCACGCAGGCATCACTTTCAGGTCCAGTTGCCTTTCCTCTAACTGATGTAGAGGATTCTCTGTTCGCGATTGCCTATTTCGATACGTCATTTCGACGTTCCTGCAATGATTCAAAGGGCGATTCTTAGTAAGATCTTACGCTGTATTAGTGCCATGTATGCTGGTAGAAATGTTTTTAAAAGTGTAACGAAGAGGAAAAGTAATATCTGTTGTCGACATCTAGCTTGTTCTTCTTAAAACGCAAGTTACCAAACGGACTAATGAGTTTCACGTTCACCGAGCGAGGTGGCGCAGTGGTTAGACACTGGACTCGCATTCGGGAGGACGACGGTTCAATCCCGCGTCCGGCCATCCTGATTTAGGTTTTCCGTGATTTCCCTAAATCGCTCCAGGCAAATGCCGGGATGGTTCCTTTCAAAGGGCACGGCCGACTTCCTTCCCCGTCCTTCCCTAATCCGATGAGACCGATGACCTCGCTGTCTGATCTCCTTCCCCAAAAACAACCAAAAAGCTTCACGTTCCCATACAATGGAGTTAACAAAATCAACAGTGTCACAGAGCCTCAGACCGGTGTTTTTGTTTCTTACAGAAGCCTTTTTTTTTAAAAAAAAAAAGGAGTAATATTTATTCATAAAATTTCCATTGCTTTGGGATATTGCGTTGTTATAGAAAATGGGAAAAGCAACCAGTGCTATTCTACTAACAATGCTGACAGAAACGAGCAACAAATACGTGACATAAAAATTGGTACAGCGTTGCTGAAGCAATACTGTACCTGTAGCCATGTGGCGTAGCCTATTAGATGGTACAGTGGACATGCAGAGTGCAGGACTTGCCCCATCTGTTCCATATGGTAGTTCAACGCTGTCGTCGTTGGCCATCAGTTGCACTACAGAGTGCCGCCATCCCTAGTCTGGAAATATTTTACGAAGTGCGGTATCAATGAAGCAGAATTCTCCACTTGCTTTAAAAGATTAAAAACGGGAAAAGTCACAACAAACTTGGGACACTATATGAGAAGAAAACTTAGAACTTATAAATTCATCCGTAGTTTGCGACAAAAATACAAAGCAGGTGATCTGCTTTCTGTGTCTACATAATACGCGTTTAACTGAATATTTTGATTCTGTGTGTCTTGAAACTAAGGGAGTCAACATTTTTCAATCTGTGTTCGATTTCTACCTTTATTACAAAAGATATAGGAATAAAGAACCGAAAATCGGTAATTTCAGAAACTGGTTGTTTTCAGCGGTTTTAACAGGCAGGTTTTAACTGGCATAGAAGATAAACGATATAACCGAAAACCGGTTGTTTCAGCAATAACCGCCATCCCTAGCTCATTCACTCGCTCGATCATTCTCCAATGTGCACGGTGATAATCCAGCAATAGTAAGCGTTTAGCGTTCTCCAGTTCACCGGGCGCAGCTCAGTTAAAACTGAGACGATGGCACTAGCGGGCTCAAGACGGGAGATCGGCAAGCCGCGCCCGGATGCTCGTTCACAACGTACAGCGCATTCAGAGTTGCGTGTGCATTCCACAGAAGTCTACTTGTGGTGCCGTCCCATACGTCTGCCTGGCAGGTTTTGCGGAAGCGTTTGTTTCAAACCGTATAAGATTCCGCCGCTACAGCCATTCATGCTGGTGATAAACAAGGCGTAGAGTCTGCCTTAAGCGATTTAAGGACAACACGGGAAACGTAAATGTCGATGTACAGACGGTGGGTTGAACTCCGGTTCTCCCGAAGAGCGGTAAAGTAAGAGGAAAAATTAAGATACAGATGAATTACAGATACTGGCAGCTAGCGGGCATTAATGCCGATCAGTGGGGAAGTTAAAAATTTGTGCTGGACCGGTATTTGAACCCGAGTCTCCTGCTTACTAGGCAGTTGCTCTGACCACTGCCCCATCTGGACACAGTGGTCATCACAACTGCATGGACTACCTCAGCACGCCTCCGTCAGGTCCGCATTCTCAACTTATCCACACACTGTGAATGTAGCGTTCCTTGCCCATTATCCTATTACTCGCGGCATTTCGCCGACTCCCGTAACAGTTCGAGCCTGGTATACATCCGCACGGAAGAGATCATTGGCCGTCTTCTCCTTAATTATATTTAAGTGGTGCCTGTTCTTTCGGACTTGCCCGAACTCTTAGCGAAATCGGCGAAATGCCGCGAGTAATCAGGACAATGGGCAAGGGGCATTACGCTAGTAGTGTGTAGGTAAGTTGAGAATTTGGATCTAACGGGAGGCGTACTAGGGTAGTCCGTGCAGATGCGATGACCACTGCGTCCGGATGAAGCAGAAGTCAGCGAATCTGCCCAGTAAGTAGGAGACCTGGGTTCGAATCCCGGTCCAGCACGAATTTTCAACTTTCCTCATTGATTTACATCAGTGCCCACTCGCAGCCAATATCTGTAATTCTGTAATTCATTGTGGTGCTGATATATATTGTGTGTGTGTGTGTGTGTGTGTGTGTGTGTGTGTGTGTGTGTGTGTGAGAGAGAGAGTGAGAGAGAGAAATGTTCGGTAGTATTACATATGAGAAATTAAATACCCTTTGCGTATCCTTGGCTGATGTGTAGTCATGATCTTACCTGGGTACTGCAGCTCTTCACTTCTTGGAAATAGAAACATGCTCAGTTGGTGATCTTGCTGGACTTTGTAGTTTAACCGACAATGGAGAACATAGAATTTGTACCACATGCTTATAACATGAACTACATGTGCATATGATGATAACATAAACGTTCATAAGCGGTAAACGTTTTAACACAACATTTGCCACGGACCTGAGCTAACTAATATAGTCCCAGTTTGTAGCGCCACGACCGTATATGGCAGCCGTGCATATGATTTCTAAATATCTAGGAGGATTTGGTTGGGCTCTTAGATTTTAAAAGTGGTGGTTCAGTTCTAAATGAATTCGATGCTACATTACTCGTTAGTACTGAAACTGAATTAAAATTGACGCAGGGGGTGTGACGTAATTTGGTTGTGGCATTGAACCCGATTTCGCTACAAGCAGGATTTGAATTTCCGCTTGATTTATGGCAATTACAGAGAACCTAGATGAACGTGGTTCGTGCTAGTGTATATGATAACAAGCTGTGGTCTGATATTTCAACTTATTACATATTCTGTTATACATTTGGGCTTGATCTGTTGTTGGAGATTTTTTTTCTTTGAAGAAGCTAAAAGCAATACAAAAATATAAATTTTAGTGATGCTAGCCGAAGATTATCGCCAACACAAAATTTTTCTTTTTTCGGAATCCATTTGTACAGTTTGTTTAGCAGTAATCCTTGCATACTGCTACCGTTTACATTTTGTGGCGGCGACCTTCAGCTCGGAAACATATACCTCTGCAGTACATTTGCCGTCCGCTAAAAACGAAATGCGAATGTTACGGTTATGTGGCCATGGTTAATGTCGGGTACACAAAAGCTGTTTGCGGGAGACCGCTGGTCTCGGTGTTAAGTTGTTAACGACAGCTGTCTGGCTTAACAGCCATAAGAACTGCTAAACATGTCTTCAGTGTGAAGATCTTGCATTGCTCTTAACTCGACTTACTCGTCTCCCCTTTAGTGATACGATCTAAAAGAGTTGCATTTATAAGGGACAGTCAAATGAAAACGAGACAGAAGGAAAAAAAGAAGTAAACTGTTTATCAATTCAAAAGTAAGCGGCATTGTTGCTTACCAAGGTAAGAAGTATGTTTTAATAAAACAAGTGTACGTACCCGAAGTCTTTTGAAACTACGTGAAACGGTCTATTTCTTCATGCAGTCTCGTGTCACACTCAAGTACAGTTTCAGGATTACCACGAAAGTATGCAAATCTGGTAGTAGGAGTACTTAACGAATTGTTAAATACCACACATTAATCAATCAAATTGTGCATTAAAAATTAAACATTATAAATGTTGTTGGCACTAGCAGAAATTTGCAGGTATTTACAAATGCGAAATTCTGCAGTTCCATAGATTTTCACCTTCAAATCTACTGGATATTAAACTGAGGTTGCCAGAAGTCTTTGAGATTGTCGATCTCTAACTTGATCACACAAGAGCGGAAAAAACTTATGAAGTTTACAAGACCTCCAGTGAGACTGAAACGAACTTCTAATGTAGCTTTCGTTTCACAGTGCGACCGCATTACAGCTGAGCTGGCGAGCTATTGTGTTCATTCCTCTCTCATTGCCATAGTAATGGCTAAGACAGATAATTCTCAAAATTCAAATTCAAATGGCTCCAAGCACAATGGACTTAACATCTGAGGTCATCAGTCCACTTGACTTCGAACTACTTAAACCTAACTAACTTACGGACATCACACACATCCATGCCCGAGGCAGGATTCGAACCTGCGACTGTAGCGCCAGCGCTGTTCCAGACTGAAGCGCCTAGAAGCGCTCGGCCACAGCGGCCGACAGATAATTCCCAACATAGACGACATTCGTTGTAGCTTCTGGGACTCAAAAAAATTAAATTTAATGGCTCGATGTCACGCTTTAAATGAGCGTTAGTCAGAGTGCTTAAACGAAATTACACGAACATATCCAGAGATGTTATAATTTTGCGTCACCACAGCAAGCCAGTCGCCTAGATGTCAAACATATTCTGCTGTGTTGACAAGTCTCTATTACACTAGCGCCAGGAAGAATGCGTTTCAACAGCGTCTTAAGTGTTCCACACTTCAGGAGCACAGCTTGAACTGCCACAACGTGGCTCATAATACTAACGGACATGGAAGAGGGTTGTCTGAGTATAATGTAGCGGCCAATATAGACGTTCTTCTTTGTTTCAGAACTGTTCTGTATGTCGTCCATTCGACACAAACAATGTTAAGTGCATTAACTTTACCAGTCATTTCATTTACTCTGCCATCAAAATCCTCTAAAAAGTGGATACTAAGATCAGAGATTCAGTCCGATATAGCCACGAAAGCATTTCACTCGATCATATATCCAAATGTGAATTGAACAGTGAAGTCTTAGATTGATTAATCCAGTCTGATCATGGGAATGTGGTGAACAAGAAGTGGATTAAAACATTTATAACACCAAGAAAGCACAAATTCGAAGTATATTGTTGCACCGAGATTTATATTTACTTAGCACCATTGACAAAGATTTTGCTCTGATATAAAAAGAAAATGGTACACTGGTGTTGATCATCAGGTTTCGGAGGTTAACGGAGACATCAATCTAGATAAAGGGGAAAAAAAAAAAACTATGAGGCTGAGTACAATGGGAGCGAGAACTGTGAGCAGTAACAACGGACACTGGAATGGAATGTCGTGTTAGCTAGATTGTGGCTCTTACTTTTTAAATTTCACATTTTCGTTTGTGCTAGCCCACAGTTTGAGTCCATTTCGCAAAAAAATGAGTTTTGTGTAATTTTAGCTCGATAGGAAAAGAAGAAATAGTAACGTTCTGCCTTTACATTTGCAAAAATTGATAATCTGCATCAAATTCTCATCGCAAAAAAGTTCAGAAGTAGTTAATTAGCCAATAAAAGTATTACTGTAAACAAAATTATTAATAATGCTATATTAATTTTATAAATACAGTCTATAAAGCTAATTTTTACAACGTTTGGGAGGCAAATGTGATGAGAAAATCAAATTTTGTTTCAACAATTTCTATTCTTTGATGAAGTCTCTTTTTTATGCGTGGAAAACGTGTGGCAATAACCAGACACAACCTAAATTATATAGTGCTTCAGTTTCTTATTTTTGTGTAAGTTATTTATTGTGGTTCTCAATGTGTTTGATGCCTTTCTCAGTTGGAAATGTTAACAAATTTCAGTTCAATAGCAAGTTTTCTGATGTTAATGTAATCTTCAATTTTATGCCACTGGGAATGGTTTGTCTCAAGGAACTTGTTCCAAAATCAGATTTAGTGAAAATACGCGTTTTTAAATTGGTAACAAACTGTTCAGTGCCATTGCTGATTATTTATGGGATTTTATTGCTCTTAATTGAATCCGTTGATGGTTGTGCTTCACAACGCAATGCAGTGACCATGTTCATTTTTGATTCAGAAGACTGATTACGATCAAAGATGAGAACGGTGACAGGAGACAGGTAACATAAATTATTTTGCACCTGGAAAAATATCACGATCGACCACCTGATATGTACAAGGTTTTGAAGAAAAAAAAATGCTGAAGTTTCTCTTTAGATTGCTCTATCCAGGAGTGTAATCTTGTTCAGCCGTATAATTCTCCAATAAACGTAGTACAGTTAAACCTGTATAAGCAAAACCTAAGGGGACAAGGAATTGTTTCTCGTATATAGAGGTTTATGACTTACCTGTTTCCAGAAGTGGCTTAACTCTGAGGTTTTCCTTAATGCATGTCTAGCAAGTCTCACTTAGGGCGTATGAAAAGCGTGCAAACAGTATAAGGAATTTGAGTGTAATTAAGAAATACTGAAGTATTTCATAACGTAATAGTAAAAAAAATTATGCCAGAATTACGTAAAGAAATTATTCAGGCCTTTTTTGCGAGTTTGATATTTGTAATATCTTTGTTCAAGCTGAGTGTGTGAAGGTTGTTTCCCCGCAATTTCCTGGAAGCCATAGTTGCTTAGGAAGCTGGAAGCTCAGAAAGTCAAATTATTTCTGTGGGTAAAAACAACGGGTTTTGACTTTGTCTAACTTGTGATTCCTCCTCCCGAATGAGACTACAGTGTCCTCGCTCGGTCGTCAGACCAATACGAAGGTAATTTCTTGTGAAACACAACAGTAAATATTATATAGTCAGCAGTTCACTTAAAGCGACACGTGTATCTGACATTGTCAGAAGGTTGACTGTGGTCAGACAATAGTGGTTTTCACTTACACACATTCTAGACGCGTTATAACTCCATAGACGAAAAAGCTCTTCCAACTCCTATTTTGACACACACACACACACACACACACACACACACACACACACACACCCGCGCGCGCGCGCGCGCGCTCTGTAACTGTTAACTAGCGAGTTGTCATTCACGCCTTTGTTGCGGCTATCATTCTTCAACTAAAGTCTAGTATCCTCGTTTAACCAAGTGTTCAGACAAGCACTTCGTGCACCTCTTACAACAACAAAAAATTTGAATGTGCAAACAGAGGAAATGTCCATTGGAACGGATTATTAATGCTGAAAGTGTTTCACAGATGCAAGGCATATTACGTTACATGTAATATTATGTTACTGACTAATGATAAGTTACTTGTAGTTTGTATGAAACTCTTGATAAGTGTATCGCATTAAGGTATTACTAAAATGTATCGCAGAGTACCACCGACATATAATCATTGCACGGTTGCCACAACTGTAGTGTAGTCGTAGAAGCTGGGTATAATATTAGATTGGTTCCACAGAGTCGACCAACAGAAGACTGACGCAACACTAAAACTCGCATCGGATGTTCGTACTAATTTATTTCGGTGGCTTTAACATACGCTTGCCTACCGCTATGGAGCATATGGTAAAAGTGTTGTAATAGAATGTGCTCTGCTTATTTGCTATGTTGGACGCAATAAAGGGTCGTTGGAGCGCTAACAAAAGAAGCAGACCGTATTAAAAGTCTCATATTCTTACCGAGGAGTGACTAAAAAGGAAAAGATGTATTAGTTACAGTTTCAACGTGACCATTAATATCGTCCTAGCAGTATTGCGCAATGTGAAGAAACAGTGTCTTCTAAATGAAGGCTGTCATAATTTATCATTCATACGCAGTTACGATCAGAAACAAAGATTACCCATATTCGATTCCGTGGTGGAATTAAATCGCGTCTCCATAAGACGAAAATCTGAATTACATCAAGATATGAGCCAGTATTAAAGTAAACTGGTATCTCAGAAATCGTAACGAGCTTAATGTGTCACAACTATTGCTGGCTAAGCTACTGTTTCAGATTATTTTATCGCGGCATTCGTCCGATAATGTTAAGGTGTCACGACCTACTGTACTTCGGCACAATCGCTCAGCTGTAGTATAAAACAGATAACACAATCAAAGCGTGATAAAGTGTCCTGTACCGTATTATTGAGGCTATCGATATTTCTGGTAGTATAGGTTAAAAATGTGTACACTAAGAGAGCAAACAATTTCAAAGTTATGTGGTTTCAAAAGCAAGGGGTGATAACATTACCAGTCAAATGACGCACCTTTTGCTCAGTGGCCTGTCAGTGTTACTCCAAACACACAGGACCAATTAGTGCTAGGGATGTTTAACATGCTACTTTAGTAACGCCAAGAGAACAGGTGATGCAACATCATGGAAAACTTACATTACGTCCTTTGCTATCACTGCCGCAAATCAGAAATACGGGCCTATGCGGAGGGGTACGTAGCCCTTTTTACCAGCGTTCACATGGCTATGCAATACACACACTGAGATGACATAAATCGTGGGATACCTCATAATATCGTACCTGGCATAGTGCAGCAACACGACATCGCATGGTTTCAACGAGCCGTTTTATGACCCACGCAGAAATATTGAGTCACGCTGGTTCTATAGCTGTCCATAATTGGAAACGTGTTGCCGTTGCAGGATTTTTGTGCACGAACTGACCTCTAGATTATGTCCCATAAATGTTCAACTGGATTAATGTCGGGCGATCTGGATGGCTGAATCATTCGCTCGAACTGTTCAGAATATTCTTCAAACCAACCTCGAACAGTTGTGGCCCGGTGACATGACGAATTGTCATCCATAAAAATTCCATCGTTGTTTGGGAACATGAACTCCACGAGAGGCTGCAAATGGTCTCTAAGTATCCGAAAGTAACAATTTCCAGTCCATGATCGGTTTAGTTTGACCAAAGGACACAGTCCATTCCATGTAAACACATCCCGCACGACTATGAAGCCACCACAGGCTTGCATAATGCCTTGTTGACAACTTAGGTCCACGGCTTCGTGGGGTCTGCGCCACACTCGAACCCTACCATCAGCTCTTCCCAACTGAAATCGGGACTCGCCTGACCAGGCCACAGTTCCCAGTCGTCTAGGATCCAACCGATATGGTCACGAGTCCAGGAGAGGCGCTGCAGGCGATGTCGTACTGTTAGCAAAGGAACTCACGTCGATCGTCTGCTGTCATAGCCCACTTTCGCCAAACTTCGTCGCACTGTCCTAACGAATACTTTCGTCGTACGTCCCACATTGATTTCTGCGGCTATTTCACGCAGTGTTACATGCCTGTGAGCACTGACAACTCTACACACAAACGCCGCTGTTGACCTAAGTGAAGGGCGTCGGCCAGTGCGTTGTCCATGGTAAGAGGTAATGCCTCATATTCGGCATTCTCGGCACACTCTTGACACTGCGGATCTCGGAATATTGAATTCCCTAACGATTTCCGAAATTGAATTTCCCCTATCTCTAGCTCAAACAACCATTCCGCGTTCAGTCTGTTAATTCCCGCTGCGCGGCCACAATCAAATCGGAAACCTTTCGACATGAAGCATCTGAGCACAAGTGACAGATCCACCAATGCACTGCCCTTTTATATTTGAGTACTACCGCCATTTGTATACGTACATATCCTTGTCTCATGACTTTTGTCACCTCAGTGTAGGTACACACATCAAAAAAAGTTTTGCATCACCCCGATTCCCAGAACTCCTGAAGACAGACGTTGACTGTGGATATTGTATCACAGACGCAGTTCCTTTGACTGTTTTAGAAATGACACTAAACCCGCCCAAAGACGTAAACAACAATGTATGAGCAGCGCCTGTTAGACGGAGGGGGTCCGACAGCTGATCAGTTCCAGTCATTACATCAGGAAGGAGGTACACGGCTCGTGTTGTTTGTAGTTCAGCCATGCCTAGACGGTCAATTCCACGGTTCGATCACGTCCGCATTGTTACTTCGTGCCAGGAAAGGCTCTCAACAAAGGAAGTATCCAGGCGTCTGGGAGTAGACCAAAGTGATGTTGTTCGGACATGGAGAAGGTACAGAGAGACAGGAACTGTCGATGACTTTCCACGCTCAGGCCGTCCAAGGGCTACTACTGCAGAGGATGACCGCTACCTACGGTTTATGATTCGGAGGAACCGAGACAGCAACGCCACCATGTTGAATAATGCTTTTCGTGTAGCCGCAGGACATCGTGTTACAACTCAAACTGTGCGCAATAGTCTGCATGATGCGCAACTTCACTCGCGATGTCCATGGCGAGGTCCATCTTTGCAACCACGACACCATGCAGCGCGGTACAGATTGGCCCAACGGCATGCCGAATGGATGGCTCAGGATTGGCGTCACGTTCTCTTCACCGATGAGTGTCACATATGTCTTCAACCAGATAATCGTCGGAGACGTGTTTGGAGGCAAACCGGTCAGGTTGAACGCCTTAGACACTCTGTCCAGCGAATGCAGCAAGGTGGAGGTTCCCTGTTGTTTTGGAGTAGCATTATGTGGGGCCGACGTACGCCGCTTGTGTTCATGGAGGGCCCCGTAACGACTGTAAGATACGTGAATGCCATCCTCCGACCGATAGAGCAACCATATCGGCAGCATATTGGCGAGGCATTCGTCTTCGTGGACGACAATCCGCGCTCCCATCGTGCACATCTTGTGAATGACTTCCTCCAGGATAACGACATCGATCGACTAGAGTGGCCAGCATGTTTTCCAGACGTGAACGCTATCGGACATGGCTGGGATAGATTTAACAGGGCTGTTCATGGACGACATGACCCACCAACCACACTGAGGGATCTACGCCGAATCGCCGTAGAGCAGTGTGACAAACTGGACCAACAGTGTCTTGATGAACTTGTGGATATTATGCCGCGACGAATACAGGCATGCATCAATGCAAGAGGACGTGCTACTAGGTATTAGAGGTACCGGTGTGTACCGCAATCTGGACCACCATCTCTGAAGGTCTCACTGTACGGCGGTACAACATGCAAAGTGTGGTTTTCGTGAGCAATAAAAAGAGCGGAAATGATGTTTATGTTGGTCTCTCTTCCAATTTTCTGTACGGGTTCCGGAGCTCACCGAGGTGATGCAAAACTTTTTTTTTTATGTGTGTAGGTGATGACTGTGTTACACTAAATACTCTGTACAAGATCTTACGGAATGCTGTAGTGGGTGAAGAGGCACGCGGGACTCTTGCAACACACTTTCTCGTTAATGGGAATCACTGATTTCGCTGGATTAAAAAAAAAAAAGATCTAGTTTGCTTGTTGTGCTTCCCTTGCGCCATTCACAAACGTGTATGTAATAAATTCAAAACAAAATGCCTATAAAAATACCACAACCTGTCAACAACCGACAACAGGACATTTACTCTTGTCAGAGGAAGCAGCAATTTTGCGTGAGAGGTAACATATTTTGCGCCGGACGGAGTGGCCGAGCGGTTCTAGGCGCTACAGTCTGGAACCGCGTGACCGCTACGGTCGCAGGTTCGAATCCTGCCTCGGGCATGGATGTGTGTGATGTCCTTAGGTTAGTTAGGTTTAAGTAGTTCTAAGTTCTAGGGGACTGATGACCACAGCAGTTAAGTCCCATAGTGCTCAGAGCCATTTTGAACATATTTTGCCGCAGGCGGACTATCCACAATGATTGATGATTTTTGCGACAAGTTAAATTTGTGTGGTAGACGGGGACACGAAAACGGACCCTAGTCTTAAATGTCCTACTAATTAGGACATCCAGTCTTGTCTTACACACACTGTTTCAATTTGCGACTTGTTTGCGGCACGTAGTTTTAACGTGTTGCAAAATTTTTAACGCTCCTTCTTTTACGTGTAGAGTAAAAATTTTCGTATCGTTAACAACAAAAGTTTTGAGGTAGTCCGTGATGTGTGCACGGGAAAGATACAGATAAAAAGTGAATTCGGAGAATATGAAGTTGTGGGTGATAAGGACACACTCAGCTGCTGACTCTTTCTCCTGGTGTGGTTTACTAAATGCACCGAAAGTGGAAATAAGATTTCACTATTGAAAGGCACGTGCAACAGTTGGGTGAGGTGGGGCTAGGAGAAGGGGTTTGTGCGGTAACGGGTCACTCCTTATCTCTCCTGCACTGCATGCGAGCCGGTCCCGGCAAACTTGTTCCCCCAACCAGATTGAAAACACCTCTGACTCGAGGGACGCTTGCTGCCCCTCTCTATAACACACTCTGCATAGATCACACTTGTGGTCTTCAAATCTCCCCAGGTATGTCGAGTCGTCCCGCTCAAGTGTTTGGGAGTCCCATCAGCTCTGGATTGAAGGAAGACATTGAAGCAATTCAGAGGAGTGCTGCTAGATTTGTAAACGGTAATTGGTTCGTGAAATCAAGGGGGGTATCTACTTCTAGATCTACATATATACTGCGAGGCAGAGAGTACCCTGTATTATTATTATTATTATTATTATTATTATTATTACTACTACTACTACTACTACTACTACTACTAGTAGTAGTAGTAGTAGTAGTAGTAGTAGTAATTTCCTTTACTGTTCCACTCGCAAATACAGCGAGGGAATGACGATTGTCTATATACCTCCGAATGAGTCCTAACTTCTCCTATCTTGCCTTCGTGGTCCTTACGCGCATTGTATGTGGCGGCAGTAGAATCATTCAGCGTCAAATGCCGGTCTCAATAATGCACTCAAAAAGAACGTCGCCTTCGATCCAGGAATTCCCATTTGAGTTCCCGAAGCATCTCCGTAATATTTCCACATTGTACAAACCCACAGGTAGCAAATCTTGCAGCCCGCCGCTCAATTGCTTCGATGTCCTCATTCAATCCGACCTGGTTCTGATCCCAAACACTCGAGAAGTAGTCAAGAACAGGTCGCACCAGCGTCCTATATGCGGTCGCCTTTACATATGAACCACATTTTCCTAAAATTCTCCCAATAAACCTAAGTCGACCATTCGCCTTCCCTACCACAGTCATCACATGCTCGTTCCATTTCATATCGCTTTGCAACGTTAAGCCCAGGTATTTAAACGACATGACTGTGTCAAGCAGTACACTATTAATGTCGTATCCACACATTGCAGGTTTTTTCTCCCTACTCATCCGCATAAACTTACACTTCCTCATTCATCACACAAACTAGACATTTTCTCTATATCACCCAACTTCGACACCTTGCCTTGCACCGCACCATCATCAGCAAACAACTGCAGATTGCTGCCCACCCCGTCCGCCAAATAATTTATGTATATAGAGGACAACAGCCGTCCTATCACACTTCACTGGGTATTCCTGACGAAACCCTTGTCTCTGCTGAACACCCGCCATCGAGGACAGCATACTGAGTTCAACTACTTATGAAGTCTTAGAGCCACTCACATATCTGGGAACTTGTTCCATATGCTCGTGCTTTCGTTAAGTCTGCAGTGAGGCACCGTGTCAAATGCTTTCCGGAAATCTAGAAATATGGAATCTGTCTGTTTCCCTTCATCCATCTCTCGCAGTATATGTTGTGAGAAAAGAGCAAGCCGAGTTTCGACCGAGTGATGCTTTCTAAATTGTGTTCATTCGTGGACGTCAGTTTTTCGGTCTCTAGAAAATTTATTATATTCGAACTGAGAATATGTTCAAAGTTTCTGCAGGAAACCCAAGTTAGGGATATTGGTCTGTAATTGGGCGGGTCCGTTCTTTTACCCTTCTTATATACGGGAGTCACCTGCGCTTTATTACAATCGCTTGGGGCTTTGTGCTGCGCGAGAAATTCGCTATAAATGCAATGTAGGTAAGGGGCCAATGCCCTGGAGGAAAGACGACGGTCTCATCCCGAAACACTATTGAGAAAAAAAATTGGATACCAGGGATTTGTTGCTGAATGCAGAACAATTCTACAACCACCAACTTATATGTAAGGATCGCGAAGATAAGGTAATAGAAATTATGGCTTCTATGTAAGCAAATACAGAGTGTGAACCTTAACTTTTCACAGCGTACCGCAGTCGTGTAGGTAATTGATATAGGATACTTGTGGTCTATCAGGCTGGGAAACAGCCTCAAATTGGCCTGCAAAAGCCACCTAAGCTCCAGCGCATGCGTGCTGTAGACGATTTTCGCGAAAATCATCCTTCTATATTGAAAACCGTTGTTCTTGTATTTCCAAAATGTAAAATTGATGTTTGTGTAAATTTTACGTCAAAATACTGTGGATTTGAACATAAAAAAATTGACAGTTAAATGGTTTTGTTCCTCTGATCTTCTTTCTTCGAAACTACTTTGCTTTTAAGTGTTAAGTTTATACCGAATCGTAACCGTAATTGGTTTTTGCATAACTTTTGCAAAAGTCTTGTTTTCATTAAGTGCACTTGAAAGTTTAAATTAATAATGTTAATAAGAGTCAACCAAGTTGGTGGCGTAAAAGAACGAGAGGATATCGAAAATCTCGCGCGGCGCCCGTGCCTAGTAGATTATGGGATTTTTAAGACGAGGTTGTATCCGTTGATAGAACACCAGTATCCTTTTTTAAACTGTTCGTATCGGCTTCCCCTACACTACTACGGTACTTACGAACAGTTATCGCTCACAGCCTGTAGACAGTCGTTTTACCTTCGCTCCATTTGCGAGTGGAACAGGAAACGGAATGACTAGAAGCGGTAGAAAGCACGCGCCGCCATGCACCATATGGTGGCTCGCAGAGTATGTATATAGACGTAGATCTGGATTATAAGCAGGCGTCTTAGTCCTACGGGACGGCAACTTACCAAAGGTAATATAAGAAAGAGAAAAATCATTGAGTTTACATGTACCACGAGACTGAGAACAATACAGGAAGTAACGACGTACTGCGTATTCCCGCTGCCCAGACTGTCCGACCTTCGTGGAAGTCCGATGCATGTCCTCGATATCTTGCCTCACTATTGTGAGAGTGCCAATCTAAGGAGTGGCCGTTGCTAATTCTGTGATTTTATCAGTGTTCCAGAACACGTGACAGTGAATTCAGAGGTGTACTCGATTTTTGGACGTCCATATATGAAAGGAAGTGTGTGTGATTCAGTAATGAACATAAAAAAAGGTTAGTTTAGAATGTTAGACAGTTGAAGAACAATAGTGCAAGAGGAGTTCCGTCTCATCGGCGATTATCTGAAAAATCAGACAGATACGAAACCCTGGACTTGTTACACATTTGTTCTCGAAATATTTCTCGCCATTTGCTGGCGAAATTGTCTCCAAACATCTTGGCCAAAGCATGGGCGAGGGGTTCCCGAGAAACACAAAGTATGGCCACAGTGCTACAGTTTTTGACTCGGTATTACGAAGATGGAAATACCTTTTGCTCATTAAATTATTACTGATAATAAATTCCCAGAGACCAAGCGTCATCACCCACAAAACCTCGAAAATTCAAAGTTCGTCAACACGAAAACTCATAGCAGCGGTCTTTCCGGACTCGTAAGCGTACTTTGTGGTGGGTTTCGTAGCAACGGATAGTAAGATCAGTGGAGTGGTTCAAATGGCTCTGAGTACTATGGGACTTAACATCTATGGTCATCAGTCCCCTATAACTTAGAACTACTTAAACCTAACTAACCTAAGGACATCACACAACACCCAGTCATTACGAGGCAGAGAAAATTCCTGACCCCGCCGGGAATCGAACCCGGGCGCGGGAAGCGAGAACGCTACCGCACGACTGCGGACTCAGTGGAGTGGTGATCTCTCACACTGTTGCAGTCAAAGGGTCGCTGAACCATTTTGCGAGGGAAATTGTTGCACATCTTCCCTATAGTTCGGACCTCACTACTAGCAATTCTCCCCTTTCGCGATGCTTAGCAAGTTACTGGGAGGGAAATATTGTGGAAGTGATGCAGTGAAGAAATAGTTCAGTGGGTTGGTGGCAGCCGACGGCGACACAGGAAATCTAAAGCTCTTCGGCAGATATGAGAGATGTTTAAATAACGGGCGTGATTATGTAGAGAATACACTGGCATATTTTTTTGGAAATAAATATTTCTTGAATTAATTGATAACAAGCGGTCCTTACTTTCTATATTCCCTTCTTATTTTTCTTACGTTCTCGAACATTACGATATCCAAAATTTTATTCGTGTCTTTCTGGCGTGAAATCAGTGTCAGTCATAAAAAATAGATTAATTTCGACAACGACTGCATCGGTCAATAGGAGTGTTGGTTATTTGTGGTCTTACAGGTGGAAGCGTTGGCAACAAAGGAATTATGTAGTCCATAAAGACGACGATGTATACGTGCTTTGTGACAAGTTACTTATTATCTTTAAAGGTTTCCTTGACTTATTCCACATTCGTGAGCGCCATTTCACTTGGGATATGTACAAGATACAGTAGGATATTCATTTTTCTTTGTAAGTATTTATTGTGTAATCTTGTTTTTGTGATACGTTCTACATCCTGTAAGATCACCTCAGTATGGATCTGTTGGAACGAAACTTAAATATAATCTATTGCGAATTTCTTCGCCTAGAATTTAACCGGAAGACGTGTCGGAAGGTTGCACCAAGGGTTAGGAAATGAAGCACATGAGCCATGAGTTTATCGAGGACATGAAGACTGTTCTGATGTCTCGATTCTGCGGCACTTAATTATGTGAGGGCAACAGGTACCTATTCTTGAGAAGTGGGTGAATAGGTCGACTCATAAAGGGAGGTGTGGCCGTTTATTTCTAGCGAACAGCGTCCTTGCAGCATGGTAGGCTTGCAACATACAACAAAACGTAATAGATCATTCATTTGAGCTGTATCATTCGTTTGGCGTGAGCAGACGAGAATTGTACTAAACTCTACAGATTACCCCATTTATCTTGATCGCCCCCAAACAGCTTCCTATCCAGAAGCAAATTTAAAAAAATGTATCAAGCAAATGTTGATTAGCTTCCCGGGGAGACATTAAACAGCGTAATTGCCTTTCGTGTAACTCCGTTTGTTGCGAACATAGGAAAAGCAGTATGTCTTTGTTAAATAGCTACCTATATGATTTTCCTTGGCAGTCCATTTCCTCTCCTCAAGACGTGTTCAGAAAAGTGTCATAGTGTTCTGTCCACATAAACACTACGTTATTAAGATCGTAACAAAAAATTAAGTTTGACTCTTCTGTACTAGTAAACAGTGAAAGTAACGTAATTCGTCCACTTGCTGTAGGTAACAGTAAACAAATGGAATCACAAGGAAAATTCATGTCCGTCGTTAAGTCAACATTCTTCAATCTGGGATGAAGGTTTGTGAGTACAGTGTACACCAACGAAGAGAACATAGAATTGCTACTCATCCACGATGAATATAAGTTAGCAGAACAATAATGACCCGTGTGCATTTTCCTTCTTTCCATTTCTTTACTACCAACTCCAGAAAGTTAACTAGTCACGTTGTACCGGGTACATGCACCGTGTGCTACTAGAGGAGAGTCAGTCATTTTGTATTACGACATTTATAATGTCATTTTTTAAAATAATAATCCGAGGGATTGAGGAAGGGGGAGCCGTGCAAACCTCGGAACTGGTTCTCCACCAACCATCCATTAGTCGTGGTAGGTAACAGCCATTGTATCTTGAAAACAATGTGACTAAATGCCTCATGCTTAAACAACAAGCTTCCTCTTGTTTTCAGGGGCACATCCTGCAGCAAATCTGGGAATGTTTTCCAAATAAAGTCCACACAATAAATCACTGCTGGTGCTTAGGATGAATTTTACTGCGAACATTTTCATCCTCCCACAAACGTTGGCTGAGAAGGTTTTCTATCCCAACTCCTCCACTTGATGTTTCACCTGTAAACACGACTGACACAATGGGATGAAGGTTTGTGCAACATATCATTCGCAAAAGTTCACATCGTCGGTGATCGACAGGAGAAAACCTCGCGCGCTTGGGGTGGTGGTGGCTATTGTGATGGTGATGGTGATGGTGATGGTGATGGTGATGGTGATGGTCATACGTACGCGGGAACCTGAAGTATTAGCTATCCCCACCCTCCCTGTCTTCTTCATGCGCTGCTATGAAATGTGTAACGCATAACGGCGAAGTGTCTTGCACTTGTGCGCTTTAGTGGATGTTATTGAATTGGTTGCAGAAGACGTTCTTGCTGCTCAAGCATAAGATCAAACCTTGGTGCTGCGGCTGGTTCCACCGGAGGTTCGAGTCCTCCCTCGGGCTTGGGTGTGTGTGTTTGTCCTTAGGATAACTTAGGTTTAGTAGTGTGTAAGCTTAGGGACTGATGACCTTAGCAGTTAAGTCCCATAAGATTTCACACACATTTGAACAAACTTTGGTGCACCTCCTCCCAGCGTTTTTGTTGCTACAGTCCCTCTCTCAGAAAAGCGACGTTAATAGCAGCAGAGCTTGGGTGACAGCAGACCTGCGGGGAACTTATTACTGCTGCTACTACATGTGCGACAAGTTAGACATGCCTACCCCAAACTTCAAATGTTAACATGTCTTCGTAATAGGATGTGATACAAGCATAATTAAATTGACTTGAACCGATATATCAAGTCGAATATCTAACAAAACGCATTTTAACTATTGTTTACAAACTTCAGTTGTTCGACTGTAAGCCGAAACTGGTTGAACGTCAGTTTGTAGAAATATCTCAGAAGGAGAAGTTTTCCCTCATATTTTTACAAGGACTTTTCTGTTCTTTTTATGTGAGAAATACGCCCAATTGTAAAAGTAATTTTGTGACACCTTGTGTAACAAGAGAGCAAAAAGAAAAAAAGAAACTGGAGGACGTAGGCGATAAAACTGATTAGGAAAAATCATTGCATGTTTGACAAGGAGGGTTGTGCAGACTAACCCATGAAATGCAATGACAACATGGAGATCAATCTCATAGTGTGAATGACGCGGTGAACGAAATTCCTAGAGACGATCTCGTAGTCATTAGTTCTTTCAGGCTAAAGGACTTATTTTTCCCTTCTTTGTGTTTTACGTAGAATGTCATTACTAACAGCTGTAAAGTAAACATTTTGACTGTGAAAGCACAGCTAATGAAAAAACTCAGAAATGTACTATTGTTTCTAGCAGGCCTACTGCGTTTTTTATGCACATCCATAGCCAGATGTTGGCTACTTTTCATTTCGTGACACCACCAGTACTTAGGCTCCGAGTATAGTTCTCTCCATAAAGAACGCAACACACAAATTTACAGTACGCGTCAGTGTATCTGAAACAAGACTATGGCACGTTTATAGAATTAAAACGAATGAAAACTTCGGATTTTCTGGTGCATTTGTTTACTTGTGGTCTACCCAACTGACAACATAGGTTGTATAACAGCTTTTACGCAAGGATTGAATTAAGTACTCCACCGCGAGAAATATAACAACCCAGATCTGACTCATCGCTTATTAATCAAATGGAAAACCTCTTCTGCCGAGAAATCAGTCTTGTCCACTAGGCTTAAAGCGTTTATCAACAATTCAGTTACAACGGATCAGGCAATAGTGTCTTATCTCAACACATACGTATCGAAAACTTTCCGTGAAGCCTTCAGCAGTAGCCAGTAAGTTATCTTGCGTTGTAATTACTAAACGTTTATAAAATACGAGTTTGCAAAATTTGTTGAACAAATCGCTAGGATGTGTACGTGTGCACTGAAATTTCGCAATAAAGTTAAATGTTAGCATCCGTAAACCCTTAGGAAGAAGAATGACATCACTTGGTCAGATTCCCTTCTTGAAGCCCACTAATGGCACAAGGTGACATAAAATGACACCTTGTTTGAGTTACCAAAAATCTGTGTAGGATAGTGTAAGTAAGCAGCGAAATCCGAGCGATAAATTTAATCGAGATTCCAGCACATTGGTTATCTCAAGTTTGAATGCCATATTACTTCTCAGCCAACTGAAAACGTTCGCCTTCCCTGGCACGAAAGCCGACAACATTCCGATTCTTTGGACGCATACTTGAAACCGTAATGGCTCAACGTTTCCTCCTCCAGCTTTCAGATACAAAATGTGTATGTTGAGATCTGACTCTCCATAGTGGCAATTATTTCTGAAACATTAATGAAATCGGTTGTCGCTGAAATAAGCCACATTTTTCACGCAATTTTTAAAAGACAGCGGAAAATGATAGGTGCTGATCCCGTATTATGACTCATTTATATGTTTAGAGAACATTTGGCCTCCTATTACGCGTTCGTGTGGCACAGCCGATGATAATTTTGTTTGTATCGACCATTCGTCGTTCAGCATTAAGTATCTGATTCTATTAGTCATACACTGTTGGCGCCAATCACATACCTGCACAGATACTCAGTATGAGCGTTGTGCGTTAAAAAAAAAGGCGACTAAATGATACTTACTTGGAAATGTGTATCAGGAACCTAAGCATGTGCGTGTACATGGAGAAAGGTATCGACAAACACCATGTAGCGCCGAACAAAGCTGAAGCATAATTGTCAGTGCAGTCTGTCAAACGTAATAGTTTTAAGAATTGCAACAGTCTGCTTACGAATTGAGGATTACGGAGACAAAAACGCATGCAAAACATAAGACGTTAGCAGAAAATCGGCGGCTATGTAATATTAATATCGGTAGATTAACAACGATTGTGTGAAAGCCATCATTCTAAAAGATTTCGATAAACGTAAGATCGGTTACTGATATGTGCTGAAAAAGGCCACACACACTGAAGTGGGCAGAGATTTTATTGACAATGTGTAACAAATATTCGTCTTCCATGTAAAGCATAGTTACGGCAGAAGTAATTTGGTGCTCACATTTAGATCCGGAATAGAGAATGCTTCGACTGAGTCCAAAATAAGCGTTTGATGAGTGTTCTATGTTGTTTCAAATACTTCGTGAAAAATGAAAATTTGGGCCAAAGAGAGATTCGAACCTGTGATCTTCTGCTTATCGACCACAGTAACGTTAATTATTGGGCTATCTGAATCCTAAGTAAAATCCATTTAAAATACTGAGCCTACAATGTAATGAATACGTCTTGATAATCTGTGTCGAATAAATTTTCTGTTCGATTATTTCACTGAATCGTATGTTCAGCATTTTTCAAAGGATTTCATGTATATCATTTGTTTGTCATTGAATTACATTCATTTCATCCTTGTTGATCTGATTTATTTCATCTTCCTTTTTTTATTTCCACCCCTTGTATGGCTCGGTGGGTAAGAGCCAGACTATATATTCAAGTCTACACCCCAGGATTTTTTTATCTGACACTTATCGCTTCTTTCACGGCCGTCAATGATTTGTCAATGTGAAAATGCCTAGTTCAAATATAGATCGGACACCACATTACGGGGTTTTCCTCTCTCGGAGCCTCATGTTATGCGTAAGTCCAACTTTTCTTCTGCAAGAAATTATTTTTTTCATACGAATCTTTATCAACAGACGAAAGTACATATCTCAAATATTACGTAAATCATTTTTAGCCAGTATATTGATGAGAGAATGCAGCACAAAATGGCGGCCAAAATACCTTTGCGCGGATTACGCAACTAAACGATTCGTATGAATGAGTGTGAAGTATAGGTCTGTAATTAAAGTTAAACATATGTTCATCATCATAATTAAATTCTCTATGACGTGAAACTTGAAAATCAAATTTCCTGATGTGCATTTCAATATGGTGGCCACATTAAAATATAGGTAGTGAAAGTGGACCTATTTTCTTTCTCCAATTTAAACGTAAATAAATAACAAATATTATAAAAATGTTGCTTTTCTATTTCACACTAAATTGACGATTGTCTGCTTTATTAAATCCAAAATGGCATCCAATTTTAACGAGTAGTTTTTCTCACTCGTGCGAGCCAGCTTAAAAAACGTTGTCTGGTGAAATATGCATTTAGAGTTCTAGTTCGATTTTTGGTTATGCAACTTCAAAACTTTTCAACTTGCTATTAATCTGGTATTCCTGGATCATACGGTAAACCATCCTGTTCTTCGAAGATTTCATTTCCTAAAGCGCGTGGTTCTCTAACCGTAATTCTAACCTCTACGCTGCTGTGGAACTAGCAGTGGTTTGAACGCTTGAGACGTGCCTCGAACCTTATTATGGTGAATTAGCTCCGTAGCGCAGCGGTAGCGTTACCGCGTACCACGCTAGGGGGACTGGATGTTCCGTGTGCTTCATCATCATTGACACGCAAGTCGCCAAAATGGCGTCAACTAAAAAGACTCGCAATATGGCGGCCGAACCCCGAAGGGGATATCCCGGCCAATAAATGCCATACGATCATTTCATTTCATGTTGTGCAGGACGTCACTAAATCCATCTGTAAAAATGACGCACTCCCGATTGTTAGCAGTTTGGACAATTTTTACTTTCGAAAACATATGTTTTGTAGTATAAGCCCAAATAAATTAATTTGTTGTCCGGCGTATAGGCTCCAAGGCGTCTGTCCATCAGATTGTCGTCAGTCAGACGTTTGCACACATCAGCAATAACATCAATAAATTCACTCCTCAGTTGTGGCTTGCGATCAAAAGTATCCAATTTCCTCTTCATCTCAACTTTCTTCCATTCACATCAAGTTTCAGAACAGTAAGCAAGCTGCCGATTGTCATTCAAAAAAATGGCTCTGAGCACTATGGGACTTAACTGCTGAGGTCATCAGTCCCCTAGAACTTAGAACTACTTAAACCTAACTAGCCTAAGGACATCACACAAATCCATGCCCGAGGCAGGATTCGAACCTGCGACCGTAGCGTTCGCGCGGTTCCAGACTGTAGCGCCTAGAACCGCTCGGCCACCCCGGCCGGCGATTGTCATTCGTTAAACTCCTGTGATATAGTGTCGCCGTAACCGCTCTTTTCATCTCATTTTTGTGAAACATCTGGTAGGCAGGAAGATCATCTATATCGTTATTTTCTTCGACATAGAATGTTACAATAGCTTCACAGAGAAAGAGATATCGATCGGAGTCGCAAACTGCCCAAGCGCGGAGGGCGGCTAGAGTGGGCGTTTGCGCCCGTCCATTGAAACGTGCTTTTCAGTTATGTAGAATAATTTCCCGACAAAATCCTGTTTATCACATGTTCTTACTACTAAGGAGTCAAAATATGCAAAAAAAACTGTTTTTCGAGACCTGGAGACCAGAAAACCGCACTGTTGTAACTGGCTGGCTAAGTCAGTTCAAAGGTAAGAAGAAAACAGTGGCACTGCACCTCCGATAGATCATGCCTAACGAAGCCCTGTAGCAGTCAAACCAACGTTCGGGTTGAGGACGGACTTATTTATATATCCCATATAGCAGGACAAGCCGCGGTTCTCCATCACTTCCGTTACTCTCGTAATACAAATCCGGAATGGAGAACCTCCGGTTGTCTATTTAGAATTAATAGGAGAAAACTTCAGTGACAGTTAAAATTCTATTTAGGCCAAGAAGCATGCTCAGATAATGTAATACTTTAGACTTTGGTCACTACAACGTACATTACATTGCAGGTTCAGTGTTTATGAGCCTATTTCAGCGGCATTGCATCCTCATATACCCATTCACTTCATTTCCGTAGTTTTATAAATGTTGTCAAAAATGTGCTATGGTATATGGGGCTAACTTTATAGGGCGATAAAAGTATTTTTCCTATATCTTCGGTTTTCTTCTTTTTAAGAAGACATTTTTTTTTTTATTGGACGATAAACCGGGGGATATTTACTGATACACAGCTATCGAAGTACGAGTACGTCACTGAGCTTGTCCCTCGACGTGGATGGCTTTGTTCGCAAAACAAATCGAGTTAAGTGAGACGCGGAGCGTGCTTTTCTCAGAATGCTCAGTAGGCGGGGATCAGTAGCCGTGCTATCTCTTTCACCTGACGGCAGAGGCACAACCCGTCTCTTGCTCCCTGGTTTGACCGAGGCTCTCGAGTCATCCAGATTTAGAGTTCTCGTGCCTTCCTTAAATAGCTTAATGCAAAGCTGTAATGGTTCTTTTAAGAAATTTTTGGTCTATTACCTAGACGACTGTTTATAATGAAGATGAAGATGCAACGCCAGAAAGCTACAGCGTAATGCAGTAAGACGCGCAGAAAATTGAGGACTGGTGCAGAGACTTGCAGTTGACCCCCAGAGAAAATAAATGTAGCGTATTGCACATAAACACACTGTTGGTGATAAATCATTTGAAACATTTAATCGCAAAATTTGTAGGGATACCGTCCAGAGCGATGTAAAGTGTAATGGCCATATAAAACTACTTGCAGGTAAAGATTATGAGAGGCTGAGATTCACTGGAAAAATGCAAAGGAAATGGAATTCATCGATGAAAGAAGCGGCTTAAGAAACCCTCGATCGGCCGGTTCTAGAGTACTTCTCTTCAGACTGGGGCCTTTGCCAGGTAAGATTGAAAGAAGGGATGGCGAACATACAAAGAACAGCAGCGCCTTTCGTCACAGGTTCGTTCAGTATCTGCGAGAGCGTTACGTAGGTGCTGAACAAACAGATTAGCACATACAAGCGAAGCGTTATGAAGCGCGGAGAATTCTAATGTTAAAATGCATAGAACATTTGTTTCGAGAAGAGTGGGGCGACTCCTTCCCACATACCCTCGCACGTATCACGAAATGGCCTCCACAGGAACATCAGAAGGATGCCGTCGGCCGCTGTTCTTCCCACGCACCACTTGTTAATGGAACAGGAACTCAAGTGTACCAGAAGTCTCCTCCGCCACACACCGTAAGGTGACTTGCAGAGTGTAGATATAGATGAGGTCAGATCCTGTCCTGCGTCTCCTTAAGACTTTGTCGACGAGACATTAAACCCTAATCTTCCTTCAAACCTGGTTTCTGCCTTGCTTCAGATCGGACGTACCACCAGTGCTTAGGCCAATAAAGAAACAACAGTTATCTTTATTCTGTGGTACAAGCTGTTCATCCTGTGGTGCCATTGAGCAACTACCCTACGATTCTCCCTCAGAGTTTTGTGTATTGTCGTGCTATTAGTTTGTCCCTTCCTTCTTGCTCCAGCGGCTGCTAATCCTTGTAGTCTAACACTACTGTAGTTTAGTAGAATTAATACGTAGAAAAAAAGGTACAGCAGGTTCGTTTGAGCGCTAGTGTTTTACTAGGCATTGTCATATTTGAGGTGCCTTCATCCGGTCTTTAGACTGATTTACGCTGTTAGTTGCGACGGGTGAGGGGGGGGGGGGGGGGGGACAATACCTACAGTAACGTGGATTCCGAACCACGGTAACATTTCTCACACAGGAAATTCATTACTAGAGGCGAAAGGTGCGAGAAGTGGCAGAAAGCCATTCTAAGACTGAATGGCGCTGGAACACCGGACATTTGAATCTGGAGTCTGACACCTCTCGGACAAAGGGAATAGTCTACTAAAATCTGTTATCTGACAGCGAAGAGACATCATTAAGGAAGTATTTGTCATCACATAGCTGTGCGTGGTCGGGACTTTGATGGTGTAGCAGTAAAGCTTGTGCCTGGAATCAGGGAGGTCGCGGGATGGGGCTACGGAAATTTTCAGTCTGCCTGTAATCTAGGCTTCACCTCCCAACGACGTGAGAAGTCGCCAGAAATGACACGTAGTTTGGATTCCTCGTTAATTATAGGTTTACTTTCCTCATTTGGGTATCTTGCACCGATTAGGCCCATGGAAATCGCCGAAGTGACGTCCAGTTGAAAGACTTGCACTAGCCACAGAGACGCTTGAAAGTATTATACTTCGGTGCGATTCTTTTTCGACACTGAATTGTATCCTTACGCTGAGATAATTTCCATGATAATCAAACCATTCAGTGGCAGCGGACTAGCACTTTTCTACAGACGTGCACGAGGTCTGACACAAAGGAAACGACACGTATTTGAACATGTTTGGTACTACACTATCAGTGGAAGTTGCAGGCAAAGCAAGATCCATTTCATCCCATACAAGTCCCCACTCGTTGACTCCTTGCGCCTAACATTTCGGCATTTCGTATTCCGTGTAGTGTGCAACGTTTTTACCGTCTGGTGAGAGGACGAACACGCGATTGAATTTATCGCTCAAATTGAAACATGCCACTGCGTAAGGGTGCGTGTTGTTAATGTTCGAAAACCAGTCACGCGCTAATACACAACGACGTGGTGTCGTAGTAATGCGAAAAATCTCATTTGTTTTGTGTGTACTATTACTGGACATGTAACTGTACACTTACTACGATTATTAAACTGTTGTTGCTCTCTCTCTCTCTCTCTCTCTCTCTCTCTCTCTCTCTTTCTCTCTCTCTCACTTTCTCTCTCTCTCACTCACACACACACACACACACACACACACACACGGTACAAGGTAGGCAAGATGCGCTGTAGCAGCACATTTTTTTCTTAGTTCTCTGTATGCCGTTTGTGCTGGGCTAAGCAACGGCCCTCCACGGCTTCCGTTCACCAGCAACGCTACTCACATATACTCTGTGGGAGAACAGAAGTAGCGTGTCAACCTTAACATACCGTTTCTCTTCACACTGCAGTCTTAGAAGTGCGCATTTCATTGGCGAGTTGACGGACGAATCTTCTCCTACTTATCCAACGCCTAGAATTAAATTGTTCCAACTGTTCTGCCTGTAGCTTAAATGACCCTGTTTGTCGTTAAGTTCCTGTCCGGAGTGATCGTGCTCTTCTTATGAGGATGATGCATATTGCGAAACTTTTCTCCACACATTCGTTCGACTTTCCACATGCTATACATTCACTGAAAATTGCTGTAAAGAGCAATGCTCCCTCTTTGACAACCAGTCGTGAACTGGAGAAACTGGTAAAGTCCACCCTGAACACATCACAGGCGACTGTATATTGTTCTTCAGGGTGGCGCTACTAATGTCGAAGTGTCAGACAGCTGTTTGTTATGCAACGTATTCAGTTTACAAACAAACATCTCATCCGAAAACTGGTATGACTGAACGTTGCCTTTGAGTAGGACGGAGCTGGCGTTTGTTGACATAAAAATCGCACCACCGCTGTTAGAGCGGGGATACTTCGATTCAGAACATCACAGATACTGGACAAATATAAGCCTACATACCACATGGTTGTAAATTTGAAGAATACTTGTATTAAATACGTACTGAAACGTACTGAGCACTCTGAGCAGTCTTAAATACTGTAGTAAATCAGAAGTCTTTCAGTTGCAGTTTCATGAGCTTTGTCACATTCTGTTGACTTATCGCTAAACTGGATGAGAGAACGTTGGTGCTGCGTTCTTTGTTAGTCAATACTTCCTCGTCCAACCTGTGTTACAAACTTCGTCCTCCCTAAAATTATAAATGTTTACCGTATGCACACAATTTCGCCTAATCTCTTGACAGTTCCTTCTGCTTCTACAGCAACTTTGCGTCAGACCATTCAAGTTTTCAACGAAAGAAAGATTGTAGATACTTCTTGCTGATCGCTATTGTTTTGTTTTTCAAAAATCATCTTACTGAGGTTGGCAGCTGCTGGTGACGTTTTATCTATATTTATGAATTAAATTTGGCTTTTAAAACTCAGCCTTATGAAAGACTCAAGGTTTCTCTCATTTTAATATTGACACCCATGTCATCTTGAGTGGTTCTCATTTTGCTTCTGTAAAGTATTATACAAAACTCATGGCTGATTCCCGTTTTTAGGCCTAGACGCATAAAAGCAGACAAACTTATACAATCTTTTCTTTGAACGTAACTTTTTTCCAAGCGAGCAATCATCAGAAATTAAGAGTGCGCTAAAAGTATTACCGACAACCAATGAAGACGCCAACGTAACGGGTAGAAGTCACATGACGTCTGTAATATCGCGCAGTTGATTGCATGGTAAATACGTTGTTTTCTCAACAGCAGAGATTTTTCATTGTTCGACAGTATTTGTTGTTGGTATGCACGTGTTGTAGAAGCATTTCATGGGGAATAACCAAATACCGCAGTGTCGAACAGTTAAAGAGTAACAACATAAAGTGCTCGTTCCCTTGAATGTTGATCAGTTGCGGACACGGGCAGAACCAAGAGACCGGCCATTTTGACAAAAGCTAAACAAGCTGAGGCGAGGAATTGCGATTCTGCGTTCGCCTTCAAAAAGCTTGTGCAGACTATCTGTCCAATCTCAGATTTCTTAAAATTAGTGCTCAGCAAGCGATGCAGAATTTAAAATTTCGTAGTGTGCAGGAATTGAAGGTACTGGACAAAGAAAAGCGTCTAGCATACTGTACAGTGTACTTGGTTTTGGTCATTTGTTGACGTCTGTGGAATAGCGGTACTGGATCGTGTTTTCTTCACTGATAAGACGTGGTTTCACGTTAATGGATACGTGAATACGCGAAACACAATAATTTGAGCAAACGAAATCCAAATGTCTTTCTTGAAAACACGTTGCACTGTCAGAAAATTGGTAACGTATGTGACGCGTCGTCGTGTAGTGAGCCCCATTTTCGTTGAAATTACAAGGAAATGTCGTGTACCAAGACATGATTACACAGTTTATTTTGCTTCTTGGGGCTGATGGGCGCGACTTATCGATCACCCTTTAGTCTTCAGGCCTAAAATAGACATAAGTTTTGTCAGTATTTTACAAGAATAAAACAAGGCCCACTGAAGATGATACTTAGGTGTCGAGAAATGTTAGGGTGAGAATAAAAACAAGGTGAAGTATTAGGTTTTACCCAAGTCGAAATTACAGAAACGAAATTTCTTTTAAATCTTGTCCAAGACGTAAAAACCTTAGCTCGTATATATGCCTTAACAATTGAAACGGTTGGTCACGTCTTAAGTTATTTAGATATCAATATTTTCAAACACGACAATTTATTTTCTTTATGGGAATTAAAATGCTTCAAATGGCTCTGAGCACTATGGGACTTAACATCTGAGGTCATCAGTCCCCTATAACTTAGAACTACTTAAACCTAACTATCCTAAGGACATCACACACATCCATGCCCGAGGCAGGATTCGAACCTGCGTCCGTAGCAGTCGCGCGGTTCCGGACTGAAGCGCGTAGAACCGCTCGGCCACCGCGGCCGGCCTGGGAATTAGAGAAGATAGATTTCCTGTTACGAACTCCGTATTGTAGAGCAGTGTCTCTAAGAACAGTGCATGTATCTAGGGAACTGGGATACATCGTTGGCGCAAACACTTAGCGTTAATTGAATTGTGCTGTTCATCTAGTATTCTTTCTGTAGCTAAATAGTCATGCCTTTTGTTTCTATACTGGCATTCTATGCTCACTCCAGTAGTGATTTCCTTAGAGGTGCTTGTACCCTTTTTATTTACTCCCTGAACATACTCGTAGTAGACATACTTCAAACAACAGTTGAGCTACTCAGATGAACTATACCGTCCACTAGGGAGACGTGATTCGCCCAGCTCCTTAGGCCCTCGACTGCTCCAGAGTTAAGTTCCAGTGTCTGCCCTCAGTAAACAATTTCAAACAGGTAACTGCACCTGAAATACTTATTTCCGGCCATTGGTTGCTCATCTCAGAGTACTTGGTTTACGGTCATCTACCGTCTATGTAATGTTTTTAGCTTCCCTGTATTTCGGTTAGAAAAACAAATACACTGCCTGACAAAATAACTGAAGCTCTCAGAAGATTTGATCGGATGTCAAAGTTAACTTCGTGCACGTACGAAGAAAGGTGCCTCCTTGTGGGTCTCCATTTGGTCGGCCTGTCGAAACGTCCGATATCCAGATATGTGGGGCATTTGGATGTGACACTGGTCTGATGTTAGACTGCATGGGAACGCGAGGGCAGGGAAACTGGTCGTCAAGTTTCTGTTTCTGATCGACCACCCCCAAGGAACGATAGTCGTATTGTGCACCAAGCACATCTGATAACAGATAATTGACTCGCTACAACATATTGTGTCATCCCGCACTAAAGGTCAGAGACTAGCAACAGCCGGACTATTGAATTACCGTCCTATGCGTAGGCTGACGTTCAGAGCACTACATAAACGGCTGCGTTTGGAGTATTGCCGTGATCGGGAAGCATGGGCTGCTGATGAATGGAGTCGCATTCTCTTTGACAATACCATTGTCTCAATTTTAAGCAAGGTAATGCTCATCCACACACGGCACGTATCTCCATGAACTGTTTGCGTGATGTTGAGGTATTGCCAAGTCACCCGATCCCTCCCCAATAGAAGGCTTGTGGAACCATATCGGACGGCACTTCTGTCCCAGTTCCTGTCCCCATAATATTAAGGACTAGTGACAATAGTTGTGAGCTGCAAAGTCGCCTCATACTGGAAAGTCATTTATAAATGTGGTTCGAAATAACACATACATCTCAACCCCTGAAGTTTCATTTCGTTTCCTCTTCTTTTCCTGCGTGATTAACTGTTTTCTTAGGCAGTGTAATTTCTAGTTTGAGGCGGTCGGTATGTTACCCACGTAGCACAGGCAGTCAACAGCTAAGCTTAGATTATAATGACGCGTGGAAGGCGGTGAAGAAATAGCTTCTCTTTGGAGACAAGAGAACGTGCGTAGAACGTAACACCATGCAGAGGAGATACGAAGAGCTCTATTGAAAGATATTGCAAAGCTCTGACGGCAGCAGTAAGCCATGTGAACGAACACTGCAGGAAGCCGGCAATACAGAGTGTATACAGCTGCGACGTCTACTTTCTCCGGCGTGCTCGAGGTCAACCGTAGCACACATTGGGAGCTTGCCAATTCCAGCAGACCAGTCGGCACTCCAGTGGACGACAGATATGGCGTTCTGCGTCGAGGTTGCGTCTGTTTATTGTGCAATTCCACATAGGCACGTATATTCAACGTTATCGTACTCGTACAAAGCCCATTACGCATCCTGTACAAATCTATTCATAAACAGTTATTAATGGGTACGCATTGGTTCTAAATAGCTTCAGACGAAGACTAATGTTTTCTCGAATATCTGTCCCTCTTACGCAGTGCAAGATATGGACTGCTGAAGTGTTCCACCACAACACAAACTCCACAGCATTAATGTTTTCTCGTCAACGAGTGTACTTCCTCGGCACAAAAGCAACAAGATTGCTCGCAATATTTACACGAACTGTTTGCCGTTATGCAACATTGCGACTTTTGTCTATTTCTGCTCGTTTGAGCATTTATTGACACGTGGTTGTCAAGAGGAATGGATTCTTGCCGTAATTGTCAGCGTTTGAAAGCGGCTGATAGGCTGCTCGCTTTAAACTCCTTGTCGTCCTTCCATTTCATTAACGTCATCTACTTTACAAACACGACTGCACTTTCCGCTTTATAAAAGGAATTCGAATTCACTTCACACTGAACATAATTCTTACGGGGATGCGCCTCGCCGGACGAGGTGGCCGAGCTGTTCTAGGCGCTACAGTCTGGAACCGCGCGACCGCTACGGTCGCAGGTTCGAATCCTGCATCGGGCATGGATGTGTGTGATGTCCTTAGGTTATTTAGGTTTAAGTAGTTCTAAGTATTAGGGGACTGATGACCTCGGCAGTTAAGTCCCATAGTGCTCAGAGCCATTTGAAACATTTTGAGGAGGCTCTTCAGTGTTCCTGACGTAAAGAGAATTCAGTGGTGTGTGGATGCAAGGAATTTCTGGAGGACCCCTTCCCTCTTTTTCAACGGTGGCGCTCTCTTGAACATTGAAAATTAGCGGCAATTCAATAGTAACTGGCATGACCTTGACTGGAATGAGTTCATTGATAGAACATTGCGCTTAATTGCAACGCATTCTAAAGAAATATTCCTTAAGACAATGAGGTTGAAGAATTCACTGCTTTAAAAATCCACCCGCGATATTACGTCAGCTCCACCAAGGTATCTTATGGAGTAAAGTGATTAGAGGAACCATCTTGAAGTAAGTGAAGCTTCGGCACTTTGTTAGACCGCGGGTGTTTTCGAACTGTGCTGTGCAGGTGAGCTACGCCCTTAAGTATACAAGTGACGCTTCGTTTGTGGAATCAAAACATTCTGGGCGTGAATTATTCAGAATTTTCAGTTGTAATAGATACACACAGAAGAGAGGCTTGTGGTTGCATTATGGGAAAGAGGGGGGCAACAGTTAAGTCTGTCACTCATAAACATAAACAAACTTTGAACGTTAAATTGATTCAGCGTACGATACAAAATAAGGCAATGTTTCGAGAGTCACGCTCTCATAATCATGAGAGAATAAGGTATTCTGGTGAATGAGCGGGTAGTGTGATGCGATAGACGAAGGCTCTTTATGCAAATTATTTTATGACTGATAATTCGCTTGCTCACGTACCTGCGATTTATGATTTAAACATGGACAGCAAGAAGACTAGAGCTTGATTCTCGAAACGCATATCACTGTGTTAACACGGCTTTACTGGGTGGTTTGTATTAAATACACTACTGACCATTAAAATTGCTACACCAAGAAGAAATGCAGATGATAAACGGGTATTCATTGGACAAATATATTATACAAGAACTGACATGTGATTACACTTTCACCCAATTTGGGTGCATGGATCCTGAGAAATCAGTACCCAGAACAACCACCTCTGGCCGTAATAACTGCCTTGATACGCCTGGTCATTGAGTCAAACAGAGCTTGGATGGCGTGTACAGGTACAGCTGCCCATGCAGCTTCAACACGATACCACAGTTCACCAAGAGTAGTGACTGGCGTATTGTGACGAGCCAGTTGCTCGGCCACCATTGACAGACGTTTTCAGTTGGTGAGAGATCTGGAGAATGTGCTGGCCAGGGCAGCAGTCGAACATGTTCTGTATCCAAAAACATGCCGTCGTGCATTATCCTGCTGAAATGTAGGGTTTCACAGAGATCGAATGAAGGGTAGAGCTACGGGTCGTAGCACATCTGAAATGTACCGTCCACTGTTCAGAGTGCCGTCAATGCGAACAAGAGGTGACCGAGACGTGTAACCAATGGCACCCCATACCATCACGCCGGGTGATAAGCCAGTATGGCGATGACGAATACACGCTTCCAATGTGCGTTCACCGCGATGTCGCCAAACACGGATGCGACCATCATGATGCTGTAAACAGAAGCTGGATTCATCCGAACAAATGACGTTTTGCCATTCGTGCACCCAGGCTCGTCGTTGAGCACACCATCACAGGTGCTCCTCTCTGTGATGCAGCGTCAAGGGTAACTGCAGCCATTGTCTCCGAGCTGATAGTCCATGCTGCTGCAAACGACGTCGAACTGTTCGTGCAGATGGTTGTTCTCTTGCAAACGTCCCCATCTGTTGACTCAGGGATCGGGACGTGGCTGCACGATCCGTTACAGCCATGCGGATAAGATGCCTGTCATCTCGACTGCTAGTGATATGAGACCGTTGGGATCCAGCACGGCGTTCCGTATTACCCTCCTGAACCCACCGCTTCCATATTATGCTAACAGTCATTGGATCTCGACCAACGCGAGCAGCAATGTCGCGATACGATAAACCGCAATCGCGATAGACTACAATCCGACCTTTATCAAAGTCGGAAACGTGTTGGTACGCATTTCTCCTCCTTACGCGAGGCACAACAACGTTTCACCAGGCAACGCCAGTCAACTGCTGTTTGTGTATGAGAAATCGGTTGGAAACTTTCCTCGTGTCAGCACGTTGTAGGTGTCGCCACTGGCGCCAGCCATGTGTGAATGGTCTGAAAAGCAAATCATTTGCATATCACAGCATCTTCTTCCTGTCGGTAAAATTTCGCGTCTGTAGCACGTCATCGTTGTGGTGTAGCAGTATTAATGGCCAGTAGTGTAAATAAAACGGTTGACTTACACTCAAGAGCCACAAGACTGGTACACCTGCCTAATATTGTGTAGGGCCCCAGCGAGCACGCAGAAGTGCCCCAACACGACGTGGCATGGACTCGACTAATGTCTGAAGTAGTGCTGGAAGGAACGGACGCCACGAATCCTGCAGGGCTGTCCATAAATCCGTAAGAGTACGATAGCGTGGAGATCGCTTCTGAACAGCACGTTGCAAAGCATCCCAGATATGCTCAATAATGTTCGTGTGTGGGGAGTTTGGTGGCCAGTGGAAGGGTTTAAACTCAGTTTTCCTGGAGTCACTCTGTAACAATTTTGAACTTGTGGGGTGTCTCATTGTACTGCTGGAATTGCCCAAGTCCGTCGGAATGCACAATGGACATGTACGGATGCAGGTGATCAGACAGGATGCTTATCAGAGTCGCATCTAGACGTATCAGGGGGTCCCATATCACTTCAATTCCACACGCCCCATACAATTACAGAGCCTCCACCAGCTTGAACAGTCCCCAGCTGACATGAAGGCTCCATGGATTCATGAGATTGTCTTCATAACCGTACACGCCTATCCACTCGATACAATTTGAAAGGAGGCTCATCCAACCAGGCAACATGTTTTCAGTCATCAACAGTCCAATGTCGGTGTTGATGGGCCCAGGCGAGGCCTAAAGCTTTGTGTCGTGCAGTCATCCTGATATTCACTGTACACTCGTGAAATGGTCGTACGAGAAAATCCCCACTTCATCGCTACCTCGGAGATCTTGTATCCCATCTCTCGTGCGCCGACTATGACACCACGTTCTAACTCACTCAAATCTTGATAACCCGTCATTGTAGCAGCAGTAACCTATCTAACAACTGTGCCAAACGCTTTTTGTCTTATATAGGCGTTGCCGACCACAGCGCCTTATTGTGCCTGTTTACATATCTCTGTATTTGAATACGCATGCTTATAGCATTTTTTTCTGGTTCCTCAGTGAGTATGCATTGAACGAGTTAAACTTTTCATTCTTATTTAATTTTTTTTTCGCATTAATAACCAATTGTAGTTTTGTATTTGTATTTCAACTACATTATAGTTATTTTTTTTTGAGACACTTGATGATCACTAAACTGGAAAATCTATGCAGTAGTGGAAAATCCAAAGTAAAAGTAATTATTATCTACTAACGTTTGCCAGTGCGGCAGAAAGATGACATTCAAAAGATTCGTATTGGCTTTGGCCGCCATTGTAGACAATAAACACTAATGGAAAAAATAACAGCATCAAGGAGTTATGTGACATAAACCAAAGTTGGTAGACGTGCTTTTACATCTGAAAGATGATGTCCACTCCAGTTTCGCGAGGGTCGCATAAGAGTTGCATCCTCATAATGGCGCTACTAGTGCCAATCACGTTTGCTTTAAATACACACTGTAACGGTCGTGAGCGTTAGTTACCTTGGAGAGTGAACGTCGTGAGTTGCTGGTAGTCAAGAATGCCTTTAATGCGATAAAGACTCCACTATCAGCACATCACTGAGTTCGAACGAGGTCGTGTATTTTGACTATGAGACTCCGAATGTTCCTTCTGCGATACTGCAGAAAGACTTGGCAGGAATTTAGCTACTGTACGTAATTACTGGCAACGGCGGTCACGAGAATGTGAGGTCGCAAGAAGACTGGGCTCCGGACAGCCACGTGGCACTGCCGAGAGGGAAGACCATCGTGTTAGGCGTATAGCTGTGGCTGTAGCAGCAATCTGAGCAGCGGTTGGCACCACAGTGAGGCAATGAACTGTTATATATCGATTATTTGAAGGACAGCTCCGAACCAGGCGCCCTGTAGCGTGCATTCCACTAACCCCAAACCATTGCCATTTCCGACTTCAGTGGTGTCAATCGAGAGCTCATTCGAGTTCAGGGTGGAAGCCTGTTACCATTTCCGATGAAAACCAGTTCTCCCTCGGTGCCAGTGATGGCCGTGTTAGGGGGCCAGTAGAAGGCCTGCAAGCAGCCTGTCTGTGTGCTAGACACACTGGACCAACACCTGGAGTTATGGTCTGGGATGCAGTTTCGTGTGAGCGGGAGCACTCTCTTGGTTGTACCACGTACCATGGTGGCAAATTTGTACGTCAGTCTAGTGATTAGACCTGTTACGCTGCCATTCATGAACAGCATTCCAGGGAGTGTTTTTCAGCAGTAAAGCGCTCGCCCACATACCGTGTTCTAATGCAACATGCTCTACAAAGTCTCAGCATGTTGCCTTAGTCTACTCGATCATCAGATCTTTCCCCAATTGAGCACACATGGGACATTATCCGCCGACAGTTCCAGTGTCATCCACAAACAGCGTTATCGGTAGGCCGACCGTCGTGGCCGAGCGGTTCTAGGCGCTTCAGTCTGGAACCGCGGGACCGCTACGGTCGCAGGTTCGAATCCTGCATCGGGCATGGATGTGTGTGATGTCCTTGGGTTAGTTAGGTTTAAGTAGTTCTAAGGTCTAGGGGACTGATGGCCTCAGATGTGAAGTCCCATAGTGCTCAGAGCCATTTGAACCATTATCGGTACCTGTATTGACCGACCAAGTGCATAAGGCATGGAACTCCATCCCACAAACATATCTGGCAACTGTACAACACAATGCATGCACGTTTGCATTCTTGCAAACAACATTCTGGGGGTTACACTGGTTATTAATGTACCAGCATTTCACATTTGCAATGACTTATCTCGTGCTTCATTACACTGTGTTCTTGCAATGTATTCCCGAATTTTCATTACTCTACTTTATATATTGGTGCTGCAATTTTTTTCATCAATGTATTTCTACTATATCAATTTACCATCCACATCACAGCTGTAACTTCTAAAATTTTCCCGTTTGGTCTTTCATTCCTTATCAGTATTGTATCGATAAGCAACCCGAACTTCTTGTCTGTTTCATTTAAAGAGGAGAACCTTCCGTTCCTTTGAACATTTCTTGTCGTAGTCGTCGTCGTCTGCCGCCGCCTCAATCTCGCTTTCCTTTTCCATTCGGCCTTCCTAATCATTTTCGCCCGTCACAGAACTGCACTCATATGGAAATAGTGACGGCACTGATCTCTCTTATCGGCGATAGCTTATATACTAGGTTGTTACAGTCTAGTGTGTCCTGATGTTTCCTTCAGAGCGTGGTGGCAACACATTGGACTCTTAATCGAGAGGATGGTGGTTCGAATCCCTGTCCGCCTACCCAAATCTAGGTTTTCAGTAACCGCTTAGCTGAATGCTGACGATTGCTTTTAAAGGGCGCGGCCGATTTCTTTTCCAAATCCGAGCTTGAGATCCATCTCTAATGATCCTGACGTCGACTGGACGTCGAACCATAGTCATCCTTTCACACCTCTTCTCGACTGTTCTGTCCCAAATTAGACATGTGGCATTGGTGCAAAATGCGGTAGACACGTGGTTTTCTGAGGACTTTCTTGTTTTTAACATTATATTTAGGCCTTTTAACTTTGTTGGTAGGAGTCATATGCTCTAGATACCCTGCTGCCGATAGGAACCTACCGATTTTTCCGAACACTGAGCCAACATAGAGTAAACTTTTTTCCCTGTTATGTCTTCATCTCTCTAAGTTTCGAAAGATACTGTGCGCACTCTGAAATTTACTCTCCACATAACATGGGCCGTATTAGTTTAGTATTTCTCTTCGTATGAACAATCCAATATTTATGCGATACTATAAAAGTTTGTATCAGTACTTCAATGGTCTGAACAAATAGTTTGGGAAAATGACAGTAACGTCTGTGGCAGTAGCTACAATTTCATTGCGTAGACTGAGCATTATAACGTCAGTATTTATAGAAGGAATCTTTTTTGTCTGCCCGCCTCATTGGGACTACTGGTAGTTCTTAATTAAATTAGTTCCCTTCGTGGTGTGAGAATGTAAGTTGGACACGAGTTCTCGCTTTAATTCAGGTCAGATAGACTGCGCTAACAGAATTGGAGAACTTCCGCCAAGTTCGCAATTAAATGTGTACTTCGCATTTATTTCAACGGCGTAGGCCACGTCACCGAAAAGTTGGTCGTAGCCTTTAAATCGGTGGCTGTAACTCATTAAGTTTAACACTATCTTAAGGTAGCTGTGTGTTTTTCGTACAATTATCCTGTGCTTCACGAAGTACTTGTATATATCTAGTAAATTTCTGTATATTCTGGATTCACACTGAATTTACGTACACTTGTCGTAAAAGATTAGTGCTACATTAGTCACCAGTTACGCATGTTATTTAAAAAAAAAACTACAAAAGATATTTTGACATGTCATATACTTCGAAACAGGTTATGAACCTAAAACTTTCTGGAAGACATTTCTGGAAAGTAATAATCTGATGCATCTTCTCGAATAACCCGATTTACGAGAACGGAAGTGTTCTGATTATTCGTTGTACAGACAATAAGTGGAAAATTTGGAGGAAGGAGCATCTGCAAATGAAAATTATTGACCTAACTCCCGCCGAAGAGGCTACTGTGCAAGACGTCTGTAGACCGACATTGTATTTGTAAGCTCTTAAAAATTTTGTAGATTTCAGTAGTTACTAAAAACCCGATTGGGATTCGTTCATGATTTTCAATGACCAACTTGTCCGCCCCCGGTAGCTGAGTGGACAGCGCGACAGAACGTCAGTCCTAAGGGCCCGGGTTCGATTCCCGACTGGGAATTCGGGAAAGAACTATGTCCGAATTCTAAAGGACTTACGTCGTTGCTTTCAAGAGGCATGGCGGTCACTCTCTTTGCTTTAACGTTCAGGTCTCTGCAACCTTTAATGAATCATAATGCATCCATATCGCTGTTAATGTTATGGTTTTAAATAACCTCTATATTTTTCTCTGTTTCAGATCGATTGGGAAGGAAACCAGTAATCCTAGTAGCAAGTTTCGTGTTCACGGCTGGTTCTGTGATCATGGGTATAGCGCCCGGCAAGGAACTGCTCCTCATTGGGAGAATTATTGTTGGGATTGGAATCGGTGAGTACAATTTAACTTTTGTTTGTATACGAGAGCTAGGTGAAAATTTTTCAGCATCGCAGTGAAAGATGCTTATTTATTGGCTGAGAGGGGAGATCTGTGAAATACCCGGTTGCGGCTGACATTGCATCGTCAGGAATCAATACACAGTGTCACTGTGTGAGTGTGTGTGTGTGTGTGTGTGTGTGTGTGTGTGTGTGTGTGTGTGTGTGTGTGTGTTTACTAAACTCTGCAAGGGTCGTACAATATGAAGATGCGTGTGTATGACGCCCCAATGTTGAAGCTAGAATGCAGACTAAGAGAGTGTGGACAAATATTTGTGTTGTCACTTAGAGCCAAGTGTGTAATGAATGAGTAGAGGAGTACGTTGCGACTTAACTGATTATTACTGAGAGATGATGATCGACACAAGACGCGCAGGTCTCAGTATTTTGCAAACTGCACATGAATTGGTTTGTGAGGTCTACAGCATCTAAGGTGAATCTTCAGTATCGCGGGGACAGTGGTTCGACATGTGTAAACTGCTGCTCAGGACGATCAAAAGCGTTTGCTAAAGGACCTTACCTCATCTCCGCAGAGCCATTTGAGGCGATCGACGGCACGAGTCGACTTTGTTGCAGAATCCCATTTCTGTCAGGAATGTACGGAGACAAATGCTCCGCGAAGGCTGCATCAGCCGACGACCGATGTCCCTTTGCTTACACCATGACATGTAGCTCAACGAACATCCTCACTGGACCATGGAACAGTGTCGGCGTGTAGAACCTTTCGATGAATCCAGTTGATGAGCGCATAAGAGTGTGGTGTATGCCTCCTGATGCCATGGATCTTATATACCAACAATGTTGTCTGCTGAGTGAGGGTGATCAGTTAAGGTATGGGCTGTGGTCATACAGTCTCTCTTCAGGGACCAAAGACAGGTCCGACTTATGTGGACATTTTCGCAGACAATCTGTATCCCTTTCTGGTATCAGAGTACTTTAATGGAATTGCTGTGTTTCTACAGGAGAATGCTTGCAACGAAATAACCGTGATGTCGCACATAGATTGATGAATACTCCAGTGAAATTACACCATGAAATCTTCTCCCCCTCCCCCTTCCACCGTTCCATGTCACCCGATCTTAACTCAATCATTAATGGGATGTCGTCAATACCCATTTATACCCGATGAACCAGTGTCAACTATACGAGAAGAGGTGTGTTTAGCACTGCAAGATGCGTGGATAAAATTTCTCCTGAACCATTCCAAAAACTCGTAGTGTCCCTTCCTCGGTGTTACTGCAGTTTTGAGGTCTCGCAGAGGAGCGACTCGCAATTAGTATCACATGTGTTACCTTTCCACGACTTTTGGCCACTTAGTTAGTAGTTATTAAGGGCCGGTTCCTAATTTAAAGGGACACTCGTCTGAAGATAACAGGATTTAAAGGTACAGTAGTTAACAAAGGTGGGTGATATTATCTCAAGGTCACCGATGACGGCTTCCGGTGTCAGGTTACACACTTGGACACTTGGGTGATTTATAGTCAAGGTCACTCCCCACACCTCTTGAATAAACAAGTGGAAACTCCACATTGAGACCATTTGCATCTAACGGGGAAGATCTGCGAAGTAGATCACAATGCATGCAACTTCAAATACCACCTGTCGTGCACATACCCGTTTTATTTCACTATTTGAACGGGTATGATGGTAACTTTCTCGTTGAACGTTTGGGTGATTTCGGTTTGAATAATGATCACGTCGGAGTCGTTCATGACACTACCAAAAAGTACATTTATTTTTCTTAGAGAATCAGCAAAAAATATCACACCGCTTCGTGGATTCATTAAGTTTCATGCACGCGTCTTTCCAGAAACTTGCTAAGACAATGCATCAGAGCTGCAGATCCTGATGATTCAAAGTTTCAGCTTGTGATGGAAAAGATAGTCTTCCCTTATGAATACTTAGACTCAATGGAAACAACGTTGCTCGACATAACAGTGTTGGATGGTAAACTCAGTCATTGCCATAATGCATGCGGAGTACATGCACGCGCTGAATGTTTGGCAGGAGTTTAGTATCACTGATTTATGGGATATCATAAATTATACGTAACACAGATGTACATCAGCTCGCAGAAATTTTCAAAAAATTGTAGAGTGTATGCCTGAACACATACTCCTTAGCTCCTACCTTCTATACACCGTGTCAGGGCTTTCGTGTGTCGCAGTATTAGGAACGCGTATCAGCATCGAATTGTTGGCTTATGTTGACATGCTGCTTTTTCTTTGAACGTGGTAATCGCGAGGAACTTCGCCGGTGCATGCACAGGTACATCAAGGTGAATAACGTGTGAACGAACGAGGAGGAGTAAAGACCATCTGACGCCTTCAGGTACATCCCCTAATTGGATATAAAAACCTCTATGGGCAAGTCATGCGACAAAGTCAACTGTTTGGATGGTTCGGATGGATCTCCAAAAGAAAAATCACGAGACTGAGCGAAAAGATCCATGATATGGCTGCTGATTTTGGTGAGGGATATGCGTGATGTAAACATTGCTTGCCGTTGTGTCTAAATCGCCTACTCCCATGAAATGGTTTCTTCCCGAAGCTGTTGACAATGCTACGGAGTAAGCAGCGATATATTTTCCACTACAGAGATCTCCAGCAATTTCTCAGTTTGGGGGTGGAACTTGTTTATAACAAGCCTGAAACTATCCCAGTGATGCATAGACATCGAATGAAGAGGCCTCCGCTATTGGACTATTTGTAAATGATGATAAAGAGTACGTGGAACTTGAATCTTATTGGTCCAGGGAAGAGGGCGACACTTTGTCGCCATTTAATGTGCTCCCAATGGTTCTGGAGTTTCCCACCAATTTTGTACCACGTGACCAATATCGATTTACGTCATGATCTGTTATATAACTAGGTTAGTTGCGTTAGGTGCGTGGGGAGGACTGGGATTTCCCTATATGACATTGATAAAGTCCCTGGGAGGGAGAGGAGTGGGGAGTGATCTTGAATAAAAGTTGCCCAAGTGCATCACCTGTCACCATAAGTGCTTATCAGTGACCCTGAGATAAGATCGATATCTGGACTCGTACCCGCTCGTAATAATTACTGCTCCTTCAAATCGCGTCCGCTTGCATCCAGTTGAGATGCGTGTCCCTTTAAATCTAGAACCTGTCATTAATAAGTCCTTTAGTGTATTTTCCACCCACAACTATAGTTTAATGTGGAAGTGCTAGAGTGCTAAATATACTAAACACCATGAATCTTTCACCAGTTCTCACTTCAAATACGAAAGCAGCCTTGTGGGTAGATTCCTTGTCCTGAATAAATGTGCTAGTTTTTACTTTTGCAATGCAGGCGCCGTCTTGCGTAATTTTTATCCATTTGGTCCAAAAGACTTGTGAAATATTTGCTAGTTTTTGTCGTTCTGAGGAAATGCAGATCTATTGTCTTCCACTTACTGCTGTTTCTTTTCTGGGATGAGGTGTAAGATCCACGTTTCTGTAATAAATCGAACCTCAGAATCAGTTGTCTCCTTTTTACAGCTGCCTAAGTACTGCGGATACGTCCCTTTCCTCATTTGTTTGTGGCCAGCGTCTAACAAATGCCGAATCTACCTCGTCAGTTCCAAACGTTTTTGAGACTGATCAATGAAAGATAAAAAGTAGAGTGAAATTAACATGGTTTTAATGCTTCAGGTGTCTCCCCTCACTGGAATAAAATGCACAGAACTTTCATAAAGCAATGTGAAACTGTCAGAAAAGTCCTTTTGGATATTATTCAACGTGAGCGTCATGGGCTTGAATGTCGGTTATGTAGTCAAATCGTTGATCGTTCTTGTGAATTTCTGCGCTTTGTCGTTTTGTGATATGTTCGTATTGATAACACGAAGTTCTTCACCCGTGTTCATTGTTTCTAGTAAAGAATTTTCCGCATTTTGCATTTCAATTAGTCGTGGCAGTTGTCTACACGTCGTTGTTTTGTTCGGCTGTCAAGGTGTACGGGACAAACCTTGCACACACTTCTCTCCTCTTAGAAACACTCTAGAGACAGTCATGACCATTTATTGGTCAATTGCAATTCGTTACAAAATGACGACGTTGGCACGCTACGCTCGCACGTCCACTACTTCACAATGCCTGCTTACAATTGACTGGTCGGATGCACATCTGTCGTTTACAGTTGTTAATTCAAGCTGCCACCGTGGTTACTGCGCTGACGTCACTTGTGCGCCAGGAATAAAACAAAACTCGGAACTCTTTGATCGGACGGTGTATCGTCTCTTAGTGTATACTGTGTCCTCTACACAAAGTATAGTGTCTGTGACTAATCAAAATGACTGTGAGTGGTGTCTCAGTGGCATGTCTTGAGGCTCGGTACAGAGAGGCAGTGTTACGAACTGCGAAATCCTCAGGAACATCTACATCTACATGGATACTCTGCAAATCGCACTTAAGTACCTGGCAGAGGTTTCATCGAACCACCTTCACAATTCTCTATTGTTCCAATCTCGTATAGCGCGCGGAAAGAACGAACACCTATATCTTTCCGTAAGAGCTCCGATTTCCCTTACTTTATCGCGGTGGTCGTTTCTCCCTATGTAGGTCGGCGTCAACAAAATATTTCCGCTTTCGAAAGAGGAAGTGGGTGATTGGAATTTCGTGAGAAGATTCCGTCGCAACGAAAAACGCTTTTCTGTTGATGATGTCCAGGCCAAATCCTGTACCATTTCAGTGACTCTCTCCCACATTTCGCGATAATACAAAACGTGCTGCCCTTCTTTGAACTTTCTCGATGTACTCCATCAGTCCTATCTGGTAAGCATCCCACACCGCGCAGCAGTATTCTAAAACAGGACAGACGGGGCCTGCCAATAAAACGCAGTCTTTGGTGAGCCTCCCCCCCCCCCCCCCCCCCCCCCCCCGCCACCCAACATTTGCTTTGTGATCTTTCCAATTTAACTTTTTTGTAATTGTAATTCCTAGGCATTTAGTCGAATTTACGGCCTATAGATTTGACTGATTTATCGTGTAACCGAAGTTTAACGAATTCCTTATAGCACTCATGTGGATGACCTCACACTTCTCGTTATTTAGGGTCAACTGCCAATTTTCGCACCATTCATATATCTTTTCTAAATCTTTCTCAATTTGTTTCGCTATTCTGATGACTTCAGTAGTCGATAAACGACAGCGTCATCTGCAAACAACCTACGACGGCTGCTCAGATTGCATCCCAAATCGTTTATATACATAAGGAACAGCAAAGGGCTTATAACACTACCTTGGGGAACGCCAGATATCACTTCTGTTTTACTCGATAGCTTTCCGTTAATTACTACGAACTGTGACCTCTCTGACAGGAAATCACAAATCCAGTCACATAACTAAGACGATATTCCATAAGCACGCAATTTCACTACTAGCCGCTTTGTGGTACAATGTCAAAAGCCTCCCGGAAATTCAGAAATACGGTGACTGTGTGTCAGTAGACAGTTTTCTTCGAGGTAATACGTAATGTTCGAACACAATATATGTTCCAAAATCCTGCTGCATATTGACGTTAATGATAGGGGCCTGTAATTAAGTGGATTACTCCTACTACCTTTCTTGAATATTGGTGTGACCTGTGCAACTTTCCAGTCTGTGCGTACGGATCTTTCGTCGAGCGAACGGTTGTATTTGATTGTTAAGTATGGAGCTAATGCATCGGCATATTCTGAAAGCAACCTAATTTGTATACAGTCTGCACCAGAAGACTTGCTTTTATTAAGTGATTTAAGTTGCTTCACTACTCCGAGGATATTTACGTCTACGTTACTCATGTTGGCAGCTGTTCTCGATTCGAATTCTGGAATATTTACTTCGTCTTTCTTTGTGAAGGCTTTTCGGAAGGCTGTGTTCAGTAACACTGCTTTGGTAGCACCGTCTTCGGTAGTATCTACTGCTATCGCGCAGACAAGGCATTGATTGCTTCTTACCGCTAACATACTTCACATACGACCAGAATCTCTTTGGATTTTCTGCCAGATTTCGAGACAAAGTTTCATTGTGGAAACTATGATAAGCATCTCGCATTGAAGTCCGCGCTAAGTTTTGAGCTTCTGTAAAAGATCGCCAAACTCGGGGATTTTGCGTCTGTTTAAATTTGGCATGTTTATTTCTTTGTTTCTGCAACAGTGTTGTGACCCGTTTTGTGTACCAGGGAGGATCAGATCCGTCGTTTGTTAATTTATCTGGTATAAATCTCTCAGTTGCTGGCGATAGTATTTCTTTGAATTCAAACCACATCTGGTCTAAACTTCCGTTATTAATTTGGAAGGAATGGAGATTGTCTCTCAGGAATTTTTATCTGCTTTTCTTGAATCTGTATATTTTTAGTTTATTTTTGGAGGATCTGGCGGTTACAGTATTCAATATCTCTACGACAACCCTGTGTTCACTAATCCCTGTATCCATTTTGATGTTCGTTATTAACTCAGGTTCATCTGTTGCTAAGAGGTCAACTGTGTTTTCACTTCTTTACTGAGCACGCAAACACAATTACACAGCCAGTTCGTGCCATATTCTGTCAAGTCGTCGTACAAAGCTAAACACACAGCCTGTCGAAAACGTGTCCAAAATAGTCTACAAAAACTGCCAAAGCAGTCTTAAATAAGTTCGCAGTGGCAGCGAACTGAGAACCGCGTTCGATGACACACGAACTCTGACAAGAAACCCCTTGAGTGCGAGGTTGGAAGTTCAATCTCTAGTAAGGCTCATTTGAAAGTGTTGTGTTAGAAACTGAGAGGAAAAATACTAGCTGCTAATGACTCACACCCAGAGGCTGAATTTGCCCAGTGATTCCGCGTTTATGAACTGCAATGTCACGCACGTTTCAGAATACGTAGTTTGCTCCAAAGGAATATGATTTTTGTACGCAGACCAGGAATCAAGCAAAAGGAAGTTATTTTGACCACCTATTGGCCAAAAGCCGGTCGAAGTGGCCGTGCGGTTCTGGGCGCTGCAGTCCGGAACCGCGAGACCGCTAGGGCATGGATGTGTGTGATGTCCTTAGGTTAGTTAGGTTTAATTAGTTCTAAGTTCTAGGGGACTAATTACCTAAGCAGTTGAGTCCTATAGTGCTCAGAGCCATTTATTGGCCAAAACCAATGCTCATACCATACTTATAGTTCTCTTACACACATTTTTCCACTCTTGCTTTCTGTGACGTAAACATTCCTTACTGCCTTTGCAGGATCACGCACACGAGAAAGAGTCGTAAGGGGAGAGCACTTCCAACGTTACACAGCACAACAAATAACTTCCCAGCCATCCAAATCAACAGTCGGCATAATTGTATACGAATGTGTTAAGGCACTGATATTAGTTGATCTTGATACAACTATCTTGTTACCTCTAATTTCTAACGTTTCTCTCATATTCATTTCCTTTTCAAATCTCGATTTGTCGGATTTGAAAACAAATTTCTTACTTAACAATGGGATAAGTTTGTTTGTCTCATCTACAAATTTGTGGACCGATTCTGCAGTTTGCTGTGCATCATCAGGATGACGCTTTGTTTGAAATTTCGTTATCTCAGGTCTTAAAATTCCGCAGCACATTTCGAAGTTATGCAACCACTCACTCCTTTCCTTGAAATCAGTGTAATCTATGTCGCGCGCAGTTTGATGCGCATAACGTAGTAGGTCACTATCGTGCACATCCTGAAAGTTGTTTCGAGCATCTCTGAAACGTGCACACACCAGGTTTTGTAACAAGTGCGCCTTGTCCTCCATTGTATATCCGTAGATTTTCTTAAGCACTACTCAGTCATATTGCTGCTGGCTTATTCGAAATCTGTTCATATTTTTTTTCCATGCCGCAGACGATCTTCAATGAACGTACTTACGTTCAGTAACCGCTCCTTGAACGACGATTGCCCTTATTTCACTGGAGACGGAAGCTGTGGCTCCCTGTCGGACAAGGATGATGACCTACATGGCTCGACACCTCGACACACAATGTCATTTTCACTTATTAAACACCTACCGTCATCATTTTACTCCTGATGTACGTTGTATGCACAGTGTTCTCAGCGCACTTGTTTAGTTACATCCGTCAAATCATTGTGTAGTTTCGTAATTAGCAGGGGCAGATTGGCATTTTAATACCTGTGACGTGTAAAGTCGCGTAGTCGTCTGTCATTTGTTTATTTCTTTCAAATAGTCTTTGTACGTTACTGACAGTACAGTTAGCCTTCTGCCGCCGAGCAGTGTGTCAGCAGTGCGCAAGTAGCAGCATTACTGCATTTACTAGGCAGTCTTATATTTTAATAAGAGTTTAAATTTTGTATCGAATTGTGTTCTCTGTAGATTACTTCAGACGTTCTTTGCACAACAGTATTTAGCATGGATAGGGACTGCGACTGCTGTGTTCGGATGCGGGCTGAGTTTGCATCACTTCGCTCCCAGCTTCAGGCAGTGTTGGCTTCGGTCACACAGCTTGAGGCTGTTGCCAATGGGCATCACTGTGGGGGGTCCAGACAGGGGTTTGTGGGGGACGGCCAGCTCGTCCCACGCATCCCTCGATCGGACTACGGCTGTGGCTGCCCGAGATACTCCCCACATTGAGGCTGACCCCTCACCTGTGGTAGAGTGGGAGGTCGTCTCGAGGTGTGGCAGGGGGCGAAAGACATTCCGGAGGGCTGAACGGAAGGCCTCTCCAGTTTGTCTGACGAACCGGTTTCAGGCTCTGTCTCCGCCTGATACTGATCTTCGGCCGGACGTGGCTGCTTGTCCTGTTCCAGAGGTTGTCCCTCAGTCTGCAAGATCCGGGTAGTCGCAGAGGATGGGCTTACTGGTAGTTGGGAGCTCCAACGTCAGGCGCATAATGGGGCCCCTTAGGGATATGGCTGCAAGGGAGGGGAAGAAAACCAATGTGCACTCCGTGTGCATACCAGGGGGAGTCATTCCAGATGTGGAAAGGGTCCTTCTGGATGCCATGAAGGGTACAGGTTCCACCCATCTGCAGGTGGTCGCTCATATTGGCACCAATGATGTGTGTCGCTATGGATCGGAGGAAATCCTCTCTGGCTTCCAGCGGCTATCTGATTTGGTGAAGATTGCCAGTCTCGCTAGCAGGATGAAAGCAGAGCTCACCATGTGCAGCATCGTCGGCAGGACTGACTGCGGACCTTTAGTACAGAGCCGAGTGGAGGGTCTGAATCAAATGCTGAGACGGTTCTGCGACCGTGTGGGCTGCAGATTCCTCGACTTGCGCCATAGGGTGGTGGGGTTTCGGGTTCCGCTGGATAGGTCAGGAGTCCACTACACTCAGCAGGCGGCTACACGGGTAGCAGGGGTTGTGTGGCGTGGACTGGGCGGTTTTATTTAGGTTAGATGGCTTCGGGCAAGTACACAAAGGGCAACAGCCTCAAAGGGTGCGGGGCAAAGTCAGGACATGCGGGGACCAAGCAGCAATCGGTATTGTAATTGTAAACTGTCGAAGCTGCGTTGGTAAAGTCCCGGAACTTCAAGCGCTGATAGAAAGCACCGAAGCTGAAATCGTTATAGGTACGGAAAGCTGGCTGAAGCCAGAGAGAAATTCTGCCGAAATTTTTACAAAGGCGCAGACGGTGTTTAGAAAGCATAGATTGCATGCAACTGGTGGTGGCGTGTTTGTCGCTGTTAGTAGTAGTTTATCCTGTAGTGAAATAGAAGTGGATAGTTCCTGTGAATTATTATGAATGGAGGTTACACTCAACGACCGAGCTAGGTTAAATGCGATTTTGACAGGTACGTGCTGAGTAAAACTGTGAGGGACGGGAAAAACCCACCGTGGTTCAACAACAAAGTTAGGAAACTACTGCGAAATCAAAGAGAGCTTCACTGCAAGTTTAAACGCAGCGAAAACCTCTCAGACAAACAGAAGCTAAACGATGTCAAAGTTAGCGTAAGGAGGGCTATGCGTGAAGCGTTCAGTGAATTCGAAAATAAAATTGTATGTACCGACCTGACAGAAAATCCTAGGAAGTTCTGGTCTTACGTTAAATCAGTAAGTGGCTCGAAACAGCATATCCGGACACTCTGGGATGATGATGGCATTGAAACAGAGGATGACACGCGTAAAGCTGAAACACTAAACACCTTTTTCCAAAGATGTTTCACAGAGGAAGACCGCACTGCAGTTCCTTCTCTAAATCCTCGCACAAACGAAAAAATGGCTGACATCAAAATAAGTGTCCAAGGAATAGAAAAGCAACTGAAGTCACTCAACAGAGGAAAGTCCACTGGACCTGACGGGATACCAATTCGATTCTACACAGAGTACGCAAAAGAACTTGCCCCCTTCTAACAGCCGTGTACTGCAAGTCTCTAGAAGAACGGAAGGTCCCAAATGATTGGAAAATAGCACAGGTAGTCCCAGTCTTCAAGAAGAGTCGTCGAGTAGATACGCAAAACTATAGGCCTATATCTCTGACATAGATCTGTTGTAGAATTTTAGAACATGTTTTTTGCTCAAGTATCATGTCGTTTCTGGAAACCCAGAATCTACTCTGTAGGAATAAACATGGATTCCGGAAACAAAGATCGTGTGAGACCCAACTCGCTTTATTTGTTCATGAGACCCAGAAAATATTAGATACAGGCTCCCAGAGAGATGCCATTTTCCTTGACTTCCGGAAGGCGTTCGATACAGTTCCGCACTGTCGCCTGATAAACAAAGTAAGAGCCTACGGAATATCAGACCAGCTGTGTGGCTGGATTGAAGAGTTTTTAGCAAACAGAACACAGCATGTTGTTATCAATGGAGAGACGTCTACAGACGTTAAAGTAACCTCTGGCGTGCCACAGGGGAGTGTTATGGGACCATTGATTTTCACAATATATATAAATGACCTAGTAGATAGTGTGGGAAGTTCCATGCGGCTTTTCGCGGATGATGCTGTAGTATACAGAGAAGTTGCAGCATTAGAAAATTGCAGCGAAATGCAGGAAGATCTGCAACGGATAGGCACTTGGTGCAGGGAGTGGCAACTGACCCCTAACATAGACAAGTGTAATGTATTGAGAATGCATAGAAAGAATGATCCTCTATTCTATGGTTATGTGATAGCGGAACAAACACTGGTAGCAGTTACTTCTGTAAAATATCTGGGAGTATGCGTGCGGAACGATTTGAAGTGGAATGATCGTATAAAATTAATTGTTGGTAAGGCGTGTGCCAGGTTGAGATTCATTGGGAGAGTCCTTGGAAAATGTAGTCCATCAACAAAAGAGGTGGCTTGCAAAACACACGTTCGACCTATACTTGAGTATTGCTCATCAGTGTGGGACCCGTACCAGGTCGGGTTGACAGAGAAGATAGAGGAGATCCAAAGAAGAGCGGCGCGTTTCGTCACAGGGTTATTTGGTAAGCATGAGAGCGTTACGGAGATGTTTGGCAAACTCAAGTGGCAGACTCTACAAGAGAGGCACTCTGCATGGCGGTGTAGCTTGCTGTCCAGGTTTCGAGAGGGTGCGTTTCTGGACGAGGTATCGAATATATTGCTTCACCCTACTTATACTTCCCGAGGAGATCACGAATTTAAAATTAGAGAGATTCGAGCGCGCACGGAGGCTTTCCGGCAGTCGTTCTTCCCGAAAACCATACGCGACTGGAACAGGAAAGGGAGGTAATGACAGTGGCACGTAAAGTGCCCTCCGCCACACACCGTTGGGTGGCTTGCGGAGTATAAATGTAGATGTAGATGTCGAGCATATACGACACCACGCATTCCACTGACCCATCTTGCAGAAAAGCTAATATTTCATCTGCCACTTCTTTCTTACTCTGCCAAATTCTTTGGCTTCCTTTCTGACGAAACGTCAAATTTGGCAACTGTTGTTGTAGATACAATGCAATGTTTTCTTCGTTCATCGTTGTCATTGCTCTTCTTTGTATCAGCGCCACTAGCACTGTAGCGCTGTTTTGAGTTACTTGACGACTAAGCAGTTCAACTACGCTCCGTAGCCTCATGCTGTACTCACCATTGAACCATTGGGTAGCTTATGCCTTGATCTTTCATTCGGCATGTTAAAGAGGCTGTTGCTTCCAGTCATTGAGAGAGAAGAGTGTAGGCAGCTGTGATTGAGGCGCACATGCGAACGAGTAATGCCTGTAGTCTGGGCTCTGTGGTCATACTCGGAACATTCCTGTCACTGGCAGAAAAGGTTGAAAAGACCAGTCTTGCTCACGGAATTTCCGCCAAACTCACAATCTGCAGCATTATCACCAGAACTGATCGTGGTCCTTTCCATGTTTGCGAGTCGAGTGAAAGGCTTGAACCGTGAATTTTCTATAACAAGGTAGGTTGCGACTTGGTAGACTTGCGCCATGGAGGTGAGAACTGTAGGTGCCCTTGAATGGGGGTGCTCTACACATCAGATGCTGATACAGAGCTAGCCCATCGTGTCTAAAATGCACACAAGGTTTTCTTTGTTGCATAACGCGAGTCTTTATCCAGTTCAAATAATGACAGCTGTAAGAGACTTCAGAGTATTGGTGGATGATCCAAAGAATTATCACGCGCAGATGAAACTACTAAAATTATAGTCAACTGCCGAAGCATTCGCAACAAAACGCCAGACGCTGAAGCACTCCTGAACAACAGTGCAGCTCAGATGATTCTAGTTAAAACTGGCTAAAATCCGAAATGGACTGAAGTGATGCTTTTGGGGCAAATCTCGGTGTGCATCTAAAGAATAGGCTAGTGAGGAATGGAGATGGTGTATTGGTCTTAGTAGACAAGAAACTCAGATATTCCGAGATAAAAATTTAAGCTACATGCTAGATAGTAGGACAAGACGCAATATCAAGAGTGTACATAAGCTTGTAAAGGTTGTCCGCCTTCGACCGTCTGACTTATATCCAGGTGTAACCGAAACTACAGAGAAAATCTCATCTCGCTAGTGTCTTTTTCCCCAAACATACTGTCGTTCATGGAGACTTCACTCATCCAACAGTTTATCTGAATAGTTATAAAAGGTGGGCATGATGTTCTTTATTTCTGTAAGAGGCGTACATGGATCCCATCAGTCAGTCAACTGCTGGCATTGAATATGATATTGGAAAACTCGAATGTCTACGCGATTGTGTTTCAGTTTGAACAAAGAGAATTTTGTAGGAGGAAGCCTTGGGTATAAACTAAAGAGGTTTTATTTATTGAGTAACCACATTTGTCTCCAAATCTAACGCTTCTAGATGCCAACCTGTGGGGGATCATAGGGAACGAATCTTACCAACAAGACAGCATAGAAGCATAATGCAGCAGATTCGTTGACCGCCGTAGTTTCCGCTGCTGAGCGGACAATGTTTAGCCGCAGGTGGCGGTCACTTGGAACACCTATAATGGAACAAGTTGTTTTTTCCGTTCCTGTGTCGTTATTAATCCAAAGGCTTTGACAGTCAAAGAGCGAATGATAGTTACGTGTTCCATGTTGTGGTAGCTATGGTTCAAAAATGGCTCTGAGCACTATGGGACTTAACATCTGAGGTCATCAGTCCCCTATAACTTAGAACTACTTAAACCTAACTATCCTAAGGACATCACACACATCCAATCCCGAGGCAGGATTCGAACCTGCGACCGTAGCGGTCGCGCGGTTCCAGACTGTAGCGCCTAGAACCGCTCAGGTATGGTTCTTTTGGAAAAGTTTGTAAAATAAGCTTTGCATAACTCACTGCGTTGTGGTGGTGTCTGCGTAACACGATTAACTGAAAACCAGACAAACTAAATTTGCAGCGCTGAGCGAAACATACTGGCAATAGCAACTGTAGAATAGCCTAGTTGACGTAATACAGAAAAAGGTCCAGCCGCAATTAATTCCAATTCATAAACAATTCTTTAGCAATGTTCGTAGTAAGAATGGCTTCCTGGTTGCATCAAATAGTACCTGGCTGGCGTAGGTAAAGGGATCTACGGCGAGGACGGCCTTCTGTATTTGGGATGGTGGTATGCTTGATGACAATGTTACTAGTTCTGGCACAGTCGGCGGCGGTTACGTCAAGCAGAAAAAGAGACAGGCAGAGATATACTTGTGTATGATAAACCCCTCCCCTCAAAAATTTCTCTCCTTCATATCGCCTCTGTGTTATTACAGATGATGTGTCACTGATCTGATTTGTATTAAAATTGCAGTATACGCGAGGTGCCTGTAGCTTCCACCGCCTGAGTGGGATGCATTAAAGTCTTAATTAATGGTCACCAACCTACAGTCTTCTGTAGTTGTCCCCTGCGCAGAAAACAGGACTTAGGTCGTGAATCCATTATCTTGAGGCTGTAATAAACTCTCGTAGCGAGGAACTGATAGTGTATAAATAATTAAATGTTCAATTAGTCTGTTTATGCGGGATGTCACTCGCTTTTTATTAGCAGAATACGAGAAACTGCATAATTATATTCCACTTTATGAACCTCAAATAATTTCAAATATTCACACTTTCATAAAAACAAAACAATTACTTGCGTAATTACTATAAAATTGTTCTCAATTATACATCCAAGTAACCAGAGATTGCTAATTAAGTCCTTAACCGATACCGTCTGTCTTCAGACTGCCGAACCTCGTCGCCCGCCATCGAAGCTAGGTGCGATCCCAAGATCTCCGAAGTGCGTCTTCCATCTTTTCGTTTACCAGTTGTTTATTATTCTGCTTGTTATTAACGCTTCTGAAATAATGGAATGATAGCCTGCTATTGAGAGATGCTTTAATGTAAAATGCAAGTAAATACACTGTTTAATTTTTCTAATATTAATAACAGAAGTTTATCGTTTTGGCGCGCAACTTCCGAACGCAGCAGCCAGTAGCGGAGAAGGACCGCAATTTAGGCGGTCTTTCTCACGATACTCGTACCGAACAAACCTTCCGTCATTGGTACGTCACACCACATTACGTCATCTAGCCACTGCTACCTTCTCAGCTGCTCTAAGAAGAGCTTCTTGTAGCTGAATATGATGGTAGCAAGGCCAGAAATATTACACAGTCACAGTAACACGGCCGCTGAAGCTCGGTGACCACAGTCTGGATGGGAGCCTGAATCGTAATAAGGCGGGGTAACCACAAATATAATCAACAATATATTGTAATGTCGCAGAATTATTACTCAGTCGTCACGTGCAGCTTTCCAGAGGCAACACAGATCTAGAAGCTCGTTGGGGAGTACTGTTAGTCTCTCTTGTCACGTTCCTTTTTCTCGCCTCTCTACTCCTTAGATTATTAATCCCTCCCGCCCTCCTCTCCTTCCGCCACCCCCTCTTCTTTCCCTTCCGCCGCCCTCCTGTTTGGTTTTGTCCACCCCATTCTTCGTTTCCTTTCACCCCCGCCCCTCTTACCGTCGTCGCGCTGCCCTACCGCCCTTGCAGAGATCCTTGTTTTGGTTCATACGTTTCTTATCCTAATGCCAGTAACGTAGGTCTCATCAGTGTCGAAAAAACATTTGAGAATTGAAATAGTTCTGTCTTTTCACAAGTGCATGCTGGTGAACGGTTAATGGGCAAAATGTAACACATTATCCTGGGGGTGAGTCCTTAGCAGGCAACGCCGGTGTGATAGGCATCAACTCGTTAATGCATAATGTGTATAGCGTTTGCCGCAATCGCAGACTAAAACGATACCAACGAGGAAACAATCTACCTCTGCTGTCTTAAAAGCTGTCAGAACATCATTTATACAGAGAGAGTTAGTCGTAAGTGCACTCAGTTTTGCCACACAGATAACACAGGGTAAAATCACAGTGTTGATGTGTGGCATACGTTTATTGTAAGTAAAATGAAATAAGTTAATTTAGGGTTGCATGTTCCGTGGCCAAAGAGGCAATTTGTGGCGGAACCCAAACTCAGAGTGAGATGTCTGCCATGTTCTTTTCAAAGAACTCACCCCGGCATTTCATTGTTCTTCTGGAACAATATAGTCAATAGCGATTGATGTACCACAGCCAGCTTTTGTGAAACAGTTTAATAGTCTGTGGTGTTACAGCATTGTCCAGACAACAACAAAAATATGCAATGGCCGTAGAATTTTGAGTTTCATCACTTCCTACCTCTCAGGGTATTAAATTTACTTCTGCACAATTGTTTCTTTGAATTTGGCTTTAAAAGTGTTTATCATATCCAGGTCAAGATGCTGCTGTCGATTAAGGGCAACCACTAAAAACCTAATTCAGGGTGGCTGAACGGGAATTTCAAGCTCCATCAACCAGACTGCAAGTCCAGTGTGTGAACCATTGTGAAAGAGTTTATACTTAAAACACTTGTCTAGCTACCGATGATGATGATGATTTGTGGCTGAGGGCACTGAACAGCAAGGTCATCAGCGCCCTTGCATTAATGATATATCAATGAGCATGGTGAAAAATTTAAAAAAAGTCCATTAAACGGAAAAACTGACTACCGAACCCGACACGCTTGAGAACAATATAGACATATATCGTTCGGACTAATTGGGGGGGGGGGGGGGAGGAGAGAGAGAGAGAGAGAGAGAGAGAGAGAGAGAGAGAGAGAGAGAGAGAGAGAGAGAGAGCGAGCGCGTACAAAACAAATAATGTATGCTCATTCTAATCTCTCAGTGGCATTTTCTTCTCGATAATTTTATGAAACGTTTGTGGCGTTTGCCATTTTATCGTCTCCCATTTGACCTCCATTCCAGTACATTTTTGTTGTTCTGCCGATATCCATTTTTAAGATTGTTAGCTCCTTTAATCAGACGATTGCGTTCAGCATTCGTTTTAATTGACTGTATGACGTATCTGTGCATAACCTCGTACAATTTTCACAGAATTCGCCTCTCTAACCTCTTAAACTGTTGCTCATCAGCACTGTCTCGTATCCTTAGGTATAAAAAGTAGTGTTAGGCAGTCCAGGAACCAAGAGCTAAGGTAATCTCGATTCCATGATGATGATCTGTGTTTCGAATTGGAAGAGTTCGCCCACACGTGGGGCATCTTCTCCTTCGGCATGGCAACGCCAGGCCACACACGAACGCTGCTACGTATGCAGCAGTCCGACGCCTTCGGTTCACTGCCATCGATCATCCTCCATACAGTCCGGACTTGGTCCCGTTCGATTTCCATCCGTTTCCAAAACTTAAAGAACAGTTTCGAGGTCTTCATTTTGATACTACTGTCGCAGTGCAAGCAAAGGTGAGGCTGTGTCTCTGTCAACAAAGTCAAACATTCTACAGTGACAGTATCAGCAAACTGGCCACTAGATGGAAGAAATGTGTTTGTCGGGAAATAAATATGTAGACAAGCTTAGAGTTTTCACGTAAAAAATTCGGTAGCATTACTTTTCAGCACGGCCTCGTAACTTTGCTTCATTTACATAAAACTATTTCATTTAGATACTCAACGGACGACGTGATACCCTCGTTAGGGAAACGGACCAGAACTTCACGGGTCCATCCTTCTGCGTGGCAGGCAGCCCCTAGCAGCTAGGCTGTACGCACACAATTATTCTCTCCTTGGTTGCATATTCGATTGCTTGTGGCTCTCTGCAACAGCGTTGTCGGTTACTTCAAGTTCTCAGTTCTGGGCATAAAAAAAAACTGTTATTCACGGGTCTATAAAATCTACAAAAGATTGTGCGGCACAGATTGCGTAAAAGGTGTTCTCTGCTTAGTGTGGTTATTTCACAACAGAAGTTTTTGTTTCGTTATTCTGAAACTAATTTCAACCTAGCGGTCACGTACGTAACAACTAATTGAAAAGGTCAAAATATGTTATCTATTTTGAGAGATTATACATCGGAATTGTAATATAATATTTAGTGCATGTATTGAATATATTGATTGAAATGCTACTTCAACGCATTGACAGTTCCATATACCCAGTTTGGCTTAGAAATAGAGTAGAGCCCTAATTCAGTTTCAGACTCGGATGTCAAGCCATATGAAAGGTATAGGAGGTCGACAAAAATACGGAAGCACCAAAAACACAATACATTACCATGCCTTATTCGGTGTAGGGAAACCGTTGCAATTTAAAAAAGCTTCCATTCGTCTCGAAATGGATGAAAGTAAGTGCTGTATGGTTTTTAAGGGCAGCTTATACCATTCTTCCAGCAAAATAGTAACAAGTTTAGGTGACGGCGATGGAGGCGCATGGCGATCACACACGCTTCTCTCCAAAGAAGACCACAAAGGCTCAATAATATTGACATCCGGTGACTGTGTTTGCCATGGGATATCAGAAAATCCATCCTTGTGCTCACAAAAGCAGTCCTAGACGCGAGCTGTGTTAACACGGGGCTGTCGTCCTGGAAGAAACATTGTACTATGGGATGGCCCTTATCAATCAAAATGGCCACATATTACTAGGAAGTAATGCCACCTTGCAGAGTAACAGTGAGGCCCGGGGGATAACACGATGTGACTGCCAAAGTCGTTACCGAATCCCTGCCATAGTTCACTCTTGGGACGTAAACTTGGCCATAAATTGGAAACAGCGTGAAACAAGACTTATCTGATGAAATTACTTTCTTCCGTTGCTCAATAGTCCAGGTTTTATGCATTTGCACCACGTTTTCCTGTAACGGGCAAATGCTCCACTAAAGAGTGGTTTTGGAATTCCATCTCGCCCTGTAATTCCCTTCTTCTGGAGCTCCCTTCGTGTTTACGTGTCGACACGGTTCGTTAGTGCGACATTCGGCTCTGCAGTGACTTTTGCAGCTGTCTTCGCTTAATTTTTCGTCGCAAACCTGTTCAATGACTGCCCATCACGATTACTCAAGACTCTATTTCATCCGCGTTGTGACTTAGCAGTTGATGTTTTTCCGGTTTGCCTGTATGCTGTATGCACCACTGGCCATTAAAATTGCTACAGACGCGAAATTTAACCGACAGGAAGAAGATGCTGTGATATGCAAATGATTAGCTTTTCAGAGCATTCACACAAGGTTGGCGCCGTTGGCGACACCTACAACGTGCTGACATGAGGAAAGTTTCCAAGCGATTTCTCATACACAAACAGCAGTTCACCGGCGTTGCATGGTGAAACGTTGTTGTGATGCCCCGTGTAAGGAGGAGAAATGCATACCGTCACGTTTCCCACTTTGATAAAGGTCGGATTGAAGCCTATCGCGATTGCGGTTTGTCGTATCGCGACATTGCTGCTCGCGTTGGTCGAGATCCAATGACTGTTTCCAGAATATGGAATCGGTGGGTTCAGGAGGGTAATACGGAACGCCGTGCTGGACCCCAATGGCCTCGTATCACTAGCAGTCGAGATGACAGGCATCTTATGCGCATGGCTGTAACGGATCGTGCAGCCACGTCTCGATCCCCGAGTCAACAGATGGGGACGTTTGCAAGACAACAACCATCAGCACGAACAGTTCGACGACGTTTGCAGCAGCATGGACTATCATCTCGGAGATCTGGCTGCGGTTACCTTTGACGCTGCATCACAGGCAGGAGCGCCTGTGATGGTGTGCTCAACGACGAGCCTGGGTGCACAAATGGCAAAACGTCATTTTTTTCGGGTGAATCCAGGTTCTGTTTACAGCATCATGACGGTCACATCCGTGTTTGGCGACATCGCGGTGAACGCACATTGGAAGCGTGTATTCGTCATCGCCATACTGGCGTATCACTCGGCGTGATGATATGGGGTGCCATTGATTACACGTCTCGGTCACCTCTTGTTCGCATTGACGGCACTTTGAACAGTGGACGTTACATCTCAGATGTCTTACGACCCGTGGCAATACCCTTCATTCGATCCCTGCGAAACTCTACATTTTAGCAGGATAATGCACGACCGCATGTTGCAGGTCCTGTACGAGCCTTTCTGGATACAGAAAATGTTCTACTGCTGCCCTGGCCAGCACATTCTCCAGATCTCTCACCAATTGAAAACGTCTGGTCAATGGTGGCCGAGCAACTGGCTCGTCACAATACGCCAGTCACTATTCTCGATGAACTGTGGTATCGTGTTGAAGCTGCATGGGCAGCTGTACGTGTACACGCCATCCAAGCTCTGTTTGACTCAATGCCCAGGCGTATCAAGGCCGTTATTACGGCCAGAGGTGGTTGTTCTGGGGACTCATTTCTCAAGATCTATGCACCCAAATTGCGTGAAAATGTAATCACATGTCAGTTCTAGTATAATATATTTGTCCAATGAATGCCCGTTTATCATCTGCATTTGTTCTTAGTGTAGCAATTTTGCTGGCCAGTAGTGTAAATCTGTGATACGGTGTCTGAGGCAGCAAACGCTTCGGCTGTTTTGGCTACGGAAGCACCCACCGCACGAGAACCAACAATTTGCCCCCTTAGATACGATATAGTGCGTTCACGACTACAGAGAACAGTTCTCACCTCGACTGACACTTGCAGCGTATTGGAGACATTGAACAGGGGCCGTTCGTGGTCAAATACAACAGTGCAACCTGCTGGCTTGGTTAGCGTCTCCATTTATGTTCAAGCTTATATTTCTCGCGGTGTTTCCCTGTTGTTGTTAAACCCCTGTATATTACGACTGAATGTAAAATGGTCTTGTGATCCCTAACGTATGATCATTTATTTGTCATGCTTGTACTTACAGAGCTACGTACTCGCTCTGCGATAAGTAATTGTGGATTACATTTTAAAATTACAGACATAAGTTAGTCACCGTAAAAACCTTTTAGAACTAAATGTTTAATGGTTTTAATGGTTGTAATATTGAATTAGAAAACTTATATCCATTATAGATGTGAAACTTGGCGATTGTGATGAATAAAAGTTTACACAAATTAATTCTACCAGTCGCATTTTGTGACCGTACATTTTTATTGTAGAATGGCCGGTTTCCAAACGTTTAGCGAGTCATCTTCGGATGGTACACGCCTTTAATGATTGTTTGCAGCATTGTGGCGGTCGTGTAGCTCTAGCCAATAGCTTCAAGACAATCCTGTGATTGATTAAATACGTCCTCATACCTCGCCACATTCAGCGCTTAATTGTGTAGTTTTGTCTATGTTTCCGCAGCTATAAGACACCCCCCCCCCCATGAACCATGGACCTTGCCGTTGGTGGGGAGGCTTGCGTGCCTCAGCGATACAGATAGCCGTACCGTAGGTACAACCACAACGGAGGGGTATCTGTTGAGAGGCCATACAAACGTGTGGTTCCTGAAGAGGGGCAGCAGCCTTTTCAGTAGTTGCAAGGGCAACAGTCTGGATGATTGACTGATCTGGCCTTGTAACAATAACCAAAACGGCCTTGCTGTGCTGGTACTGCGAACGGCTGAAAGCAAGGGGAAACTACGGCCGTAATTTTTCCCGAGGGCATGCAGCTTTACTGTATGATTAAATGATGATGGCGTCCTCTTGGGTAAAATATTCCGGAGGTAAAATAGTCCCCCATTCGGATCTCCGGGCGGGGACTACTCAAGAGGATGTCGTTATCAGGAGAAAGAAAACTGGCGTTCTACGGATCGGAGCGTGGAATGTCAGGTCCCTTAATCGGGCAGGTAGGTTAGAAAATTTGAAAAGGGAAATGGATAGGTTAAAGTTGGATATAGTGGGAATTACTGAAGTTCGGTGGCAGGAGGAACAAGACTTCTGGTCAGGTGACTACAGGGTTATAAACACAAAGTCAAATAGAGGTAATGCAGGAGTAGGTTTAATAATGAATAGGAAAATAGGAACGCGGGTAAGCTACTACAAACAGCTTAGTGAACGCATTATTGTGGCCAAGATAGATACGAAGCCCACACCTACTACAGTAGTACAAGTTTATATGCCAACTAGCTCTGCAGATGACGAAGAAATTGCAGAAATGTATGATGAAATAAAAGAAATTATTCAGATAGTGAAGGGAGATGAAAATTTAATAGTCATGGCTGACTGGAATTCGAGTGTAGGAAAAGGGAGAGAAGGAAACGTAGTAGGTGAATATGGATTGGGGCTAAGAAATGAAAGAGGAAGCCGCCTGGTAGAATTTTGCACAGAGCACAACTTAATCATAGCTAACACTTGGTTTAAGAATCCTGATAGAAGGTTGTATACATGGAAGAACCCTGGAGATACTAAAAGGTATCAGATAGATTATATAATGGTAAGACAGAGATTTAGGAACCAGGTTTTAAATTGTAAGACATTTCCAGGGGCAGATGCGGACTCTGACCACAATCTATTGGTTATGACCTGTAGATTAAAACTGAAGAAACTGCAAAAAGGTGGGAATTTAAGGAGATGGGACCTGGATAAACTGAAAGAACCAGAGGTTGTACAGAGTTTCACGGAGAGCATAAGGGAACAATTGACAGGAATGGGGGAAAGAAATACAGTAGAAGAAGAATGGGTAGCTTTGAGGGATGAAGTAGTGAAGGCAGCAGAGGATCAAGTAGGTAAAAAGACAAGGGCTAGTAGAAATCCTTGGGTAACAGAAGAAATATTGAATTTAATTGATGAAAGGAGAAAATATAAAAATGCAGTAAATGAAGCAGGCAAAAAGGAATACAAACGTCTCAAAAATGAGATCGACAGGAAGTGAAAAATGGCTAAGCAGGGATGGCTAGAGGACAAATGTAAGGATGTAGAGGCCTATCTCACTAGGGGTAAGATAGATACTGCCTACAGGAAAATTAAAGAGACCTTTGGAGATAAGAGAACCACTTGTATGAATATCAAGAGCTCAGATGGAAACCCAGTTCTAAGCAAAGAAGGGAAAGCAGAAAGGTGGAAGGAGTATATAGAGGGTCTATACAAGGGCAATGTACTTGAGGACAATATTATGGAAATGGAAGAGGATGTAGATGAAGATGAAATGGGAGATACAATACTGCGAGAAGAGTTTGACAGAACACTGAAAGACCTGAGTCGAAACAAGGCCTCCGGAGTAGACACCATTCCATTGGAACTACTGACGGCCTTGGGAGAGCCAGTCCTGACAAAACTCTACCATCTGGTGAGCAAGATGTATGAAACAGGCGAAATACCCTCAGACTTCAAGAAGAATATAATAATTCCAATCCCAAAGAAAGCAGGTGTTGACAGATGCGAGAATTACCGAACAATCAGTTTAATAAGCCACAGCTGCAAAATACCAACACGAATTCTTTACAGACGAATGGAAAAACTAGTAGAAGCCGACCTCGGGGAAGATCAGTTTGGATTCCGTAGAAATACTGGAACACGTGAGGCAATACTGACCCTACGACTTATCTTAGAAGCTAGATTAAGGAAAGGCAAACCTACGTAGACTTAGAGAAAGCTTTTGACAATGTTGACTGGAAGACTCTCTTTCAAATTCTAAAGGTGGCAGGGGTAAAATACAGGGAGCGAAAGGCTATTTACAATTTGTACAGAAACCAGATGGCAGTTATAAGAGTCGAGGGGCTTGAAAGGGAAGCAGTGGTTGGGAAAGGAGTGGGACAGGGTTGTAGCCTCTCCCTGATGTTATTCAATCTGTATATTGAGCAAGCAGTAAAGGAAACAAAAGAAAAATTCGGAGTAGGTATTAAAATCCATGGAGAAGAAATAAAACCTTTGAGGTTCGCCGATGACATTGTAATTCTGTCAGAGACAGCAAAGGACTTGGAAGAGCAGTTGAATGGAATGGATGGTGTCTTGAAGCGAGGATATAAGATGAACATCAACAAAAGCAAAACAAGGATAATGGAATGTAGTCAAATTAAGTCGGGTGATGCTGAGGGAATTAGATTAGTAAATGAGACACTTAAAGTAGTAAAGGAGTTTTGCTATTTGGGGAGCAAAATAACTGATGATGGTCGAAGTAGAGAGGATATAAAATGTAGACTGGCAATGGCAAGGAAAGCGTTTCTGAAGAAGAGAAATTTGTTAACATCGAGTATTGATTTAAGTGTCAGGAAGTCATTTCTGAAAGTATTTGTATGGAGTGTAGCCATGTATGGAAGTGAAACATGGACGGTAAATAGTTTGGACAAGAAGAGAATAGAAGCTTTCGGAATGTGGTGCTACAGAAGAATGCTGAAGATTAGATGGGTAGATCACATAACTAATGAGGAGGTACTGAATAGGATTGGGGAGAAGAGAAGTTTGTGGCACAACTTGACCAGAAGAAGGGATCGGTTGGTAGGACATGTTCTGAGGCATCAAGGGATGACCAATTTAGTATTGGAGGGCAGCGTGGAGGGTAAAAAATCGTAGGGGGAGACCAAGAGATGAATACACTAAGCAGATTCAGAAGGATGTAGGTTGCAGTAGGTACTGGGAGATGAAGAAGCTTGCACAGGGTAGAGTAGCATGGAGAGCTGCATCAAACCAGTCTCAGGACTGAAGACCACAACAACAAACAAGACACCCACAATGCTACAATCAATCATTAAAAGTATGTACCACCTGAAGATGCGTTGTTAATAAATATGAACCGTCACAAAAGGTGACTGCTTGCAGTTACTGCTGAAACCTATATCGTATTAGGTCTCTCTTCTGTGAGGAAAAACTGTGTGGTCTTCTGTATCATGTCCAGGTTCTGTCAGAGGATGACCACTGAATCGAAACTCAGAAAAACTTTCAGCATCTTGGTGTGGTTATTTTACAACAAAAGAAGTAACATGTGTGTTTTACGAACTGTCGAGTATTATAGCAATGCCGAACATTCTGAAATGGCAGAAGCTCGAAAAAAGGAAGTCGAAGCAACATGACTGCGGATTGCGAAGATGGCCCATGCTGAGAGTAGCGTCTCCCACGATAACCTACAAACTCACTGAGCGCACTAAGTGTATGGGTGGGAGGCGAGAGGCGACGAGTGCGCTCTGGAATGCCGGAGAGGTTATCGAACTCCGGCTGGCGTGCGATCAATGGTGGTGGTAGTGGGCGACGCCTCCAGCTGCCGGCCCTGGCCTAGCCCACTGCGGCCGCGCCTTTCCTGCTCCGCGCACCAGCGCGGAAGGTCAGGGTTTAACGCCGCGTCGACGGTACGGGATTGGGGCACGGGTAAGTGGGAGTGCCTAGGGTCGGTGCTGAGACCACTACTGGTTCTTACACACCAGTGTGCAAAGCGTAAGACGATAGTAACTTACGCGTGTTACTGCCAAGTTATGTAGAACTAGGGCCATACACAGAAAGAACTGCTGCACTATAGCACAGAAGATAACTGAAAGAAATATGCAACGAGACGAACAGAAATGACACTTTTATTCAAAGACACAGTGATTCGTAGTGGTCCCCTAGACATTAGAAGTGGGGGTGGATGTGGTTCTTAATAGGGTGTGAGATCACCACGGACGGCAATCCATTCTCTGCATCATCCTCCAGTGCTGGCCATAGTTGCTAAGGGGTTGTTGTGGCAATGGAAGAAGCTAATAGAATCGATATCATAGTAAAGACTACACAAGAAAAACTGTTTCCTTCGCCAGTCGATGCAGGCACCCAAACCCACAGATGTTACCTAACGAGAGATTATCTGTGGAAATGGAGAGGAGGTGGAACAAGAAGAGTGGCCAAAACATCAAATAAACGTGCGACACACACACACACACACACACACACACACACACACACACACACACACACACACGACATATTAAGACACATGGCACATTGCTTTGCAATTTATATTAGAATGTTAACTTGGTTATATTTATAATGATAAACAGCGCGGTTGACAGCTACTGGATGGCCGTTGGTGCATGTGGACGTGCTGGAATACGCCTCCCCAACGCGTTCCACACATACTCAATGGGACTTGAGTGGGGGAACAGGTGGGCCAGCTCATTCACCGGATATCCTCTCGTTTCAGCAGTTTCTCTACCTGCGCAGTTTGATACGGTCGCGCATTGTCATCCACAGAAATGAGGTCAGGGTCGAATGCACCCCTGAAAAGACGCACATGGGGAAAGAGTGTTACAATAACATTGACTGGTGAGTATACAGTGTTCAGAGATTTCGAGGTCAGTTCGCCCATGCAACATTATTCCTCCCCACACCATAACACATGGACCATCAAAACTGTCGTGTTCGATAATGTTCCTGGATGCATTTCCTACCATTTTATGGCGAGAGGTGGAGACACGTGCATTTCTCAACGGCATAAATGCTCATCCACACATAGGGCGTGTCTCTTTGAACTGCCTGCGTGATGTTGAGGCACTTTTGCGTCAAGTAAGCTCCCCCAATAGAATACGTGTGGGACCACCTAGGACGTAAATTCCGACCCATTGCCAATCAAAGAGCTATCGTCATATTTGTGGGCAAGCCTGTGTCAGGACGGGATACAACGAATTTATGACACCTTTTCCAACCGAATCAAGGCCTGCATCCGGGCCAGAGATGGTATTACCACACTGATAAGTATGCTTATACTGCCAAGTTGTTCGCAGATTTCATTTAGTTTCCTGCTGTTCTTCTGGGTGCTTCACATTGTCAGGCTATGCATATATACCATTCCTTTTCTATGTAATAATCATTTTTTGTATTTACTTGTATTATTATGATACATACAACAATGATTGTCTTGCACATTATGAAAATTGTTACGTCATGGTATCAGCTCGCGCATTGCGTGTACGAAGAGCCACCCTCACAATTGTGCTCAGTCTCTAATTACCTCCTTCAAGCGTAATCTTCCTTCTTGTCCACCTTTCACCTCTTATTCATTCTGAGCCGAAACTCGAAGGCTAACCAGGCATTCACTGAATACTTACGCAACGAAGGGAGAAGTAATGACAATGAGGTCCTTACAGACTGAACTCAGGCGTGGGTTGCCGAAAACTGAGGAAGGAAATCGGCGTGTGTTTACAAAAGAACCGTCCCGTTGTTTGACCAAGCGATTTACTGAAATCACGGAAAACATAAATCTGGAAAACCGGACGGAATCTGAACCGCCGAAACGAAACGGACTGCCAATCTGCCTCCGCCTGCAGGTTTGGAGATTATAATAGGCCCGAGGTATTCCTGCCTGTCGTAAGAGGCGACTAAAAGGAGTCTTCAACCTTTTGGCTTAACGAGTTATGGTCCCTTTCAGGGTCTGACCTCCACCTTTACAAATTCTTCAGAAGTACGGACCATTCTGGGAAGGACGCCTTACATGGTGCATCATATCCATCGTGCCCTGAGACCGTCTGCACCTGTTATGTCACGGCTCTGCAGCTCCATCTGTAATCAAGCTATTTGGGCGAGGACACCTTAGGAGGTGCATCATCTACATCCATTGTCTGCTGTCGTCTTCTGCACCCATGATAAAGACAGATTTTCTCACACCCGATATCCAGCACGGTAGCCAGTCCATCGTGGAGTGGTCGTCGTGTAACCTTTTAGCTGTAACCTCCTGACAACACTGCTGATGCTTGAGCTGCAAGCTCCTCACGTATGCCAAGGAGTAGATCCCTGTCTTCTTGGGGTATCAGGACTCCCAGCAATGGCCATTGCGTCAGGTGGCCTTTGCTGTGGCTTGGTGGCACCTGTGGGGAGAGTCCATAATCGGAGTGGATGGCATCAGGGTGGGTGACCTGCCATGAAGCAGATAGTCACCTTTTGTTGGTGGCCGAATGGCTCCAGCAGTCTCTAAGAAGGGAAGGCTAGATGTCAATGCCCCCAAATCGTTCCTCTCCCTAGCTACAGTATGGAAGGAACATAGGTCTACAGACAAAAGAGCCATATTCGCCTCGGTACTTAGTCTGCAGCGGATCAAATGGAAACTCCTTTCTGGCTGAATTCTCTATTTTTTGTTGAAAACCCGGAGAATAAATTCGGGAAAATGCTGCACTATCCAAAAATGAAATGGGTCAGTCCAGATACTTACAGCATCCACAGCCTGTGACACGCTGGGTGATTTCCCGTTTCAGTCACTCCTGATAAAAACCTAAACATGGTCGAGGGGACTATTTTCCATCGAAACCTCCTATTGCAGTCCGACGAAGAGCTACGCGCCAATTTAGAATGATGGGGTGTTCACTCCATCCAGCGTGTCTATAGGGGATCAAAAGATAATAGGGTTGCTGGGTTGCTACCAGTGCCTTCAACTTGGCCTTTGGGGGTGATTTGTTACCTGAAAAGGTATACCAATGTCTCTTCCCCTGTGCAGTGCTTTAAGTGGTGGAAATTCTGGCACATGTGTGCCCGGTGCAATTCCAACGCCCCATGCAGCGGCTGTGGGCGTCGATTGCATCTGTGTACTCCATGTGCCCCCCCCCCCCCCTTTCCTCCCACCTGTGTCAGCTGTGAAAAGCATCACTCGCCCTGATCACCAGACTGCACAGTTCATCAAAAGGAGACGAAAATTATGGAATACAAGGCCCTGGACGGAATGACTTACCAAGAACCTAAAAAGAAGTATGACAGGTTGCATTCTGATTGATTTTCACCTATGCCGTAACTACTACGATGTCGCGCTCGATGGCGACGGTAGTCCCCTCATCTATCATTTCTGTGGTGGGCCCACAAGACCAGCTGACTACACCCCCATCCCCGTTGGTGGTTGGGGACCCCTCTTCTTCCATTGCTTCCAAAGCACCTACTTTGGGAGCAATGCCCCACAAGACGCCGGGGACATCCGTCCCCACACCCCAGCTGGAGAAGCAACAGCCCCCTCCGTCTCATCTTGCGCAGAAGGGGTCCCTTGGGACCCTCCTTTCCAGGACTCCACACATACAAAAGCAGACACCAGCCAGTGGTTTAAGGAGCCACGAGGTCCTTGTCGAAGGTCTTCACGCTCTTCAACTGTATCTGAAGCTGCTTCAGAGAAGCCCTCCCAGAAAGACCCTAAAGAGCAGCGAGAGAGTAAAACAATGAAGAACAAAGCAGTTAAGAAACTCTGGTGGCTCCCACACCACCACTCGCTACCAGTTCCGCATCTGAGGACAAGTTGGAGATTTTAGCTTCCCCCAAGGACCTAGATCTCGCCCACGCCATAGCAGCGATGGTCATACATGCAAGACTGCAATCAGTGGCTGCAGATGACCCTGAGGCGTAAACTACCTTCTTGGTCCCTCCATGCCTTCCCAGACAACAGAAAGCGTCATCATCCAGTGGAATTGGGGCAGTTTTTCCCCCACCTGGCTGAGCAACAAATCTTAAGCATTACACCTGCTTTCTGCGTTTGGTTTCCAACAATGCAGACCCCCACCCTTCATGGCTGTCGGGGGTGACTGTAACAGGATGTCAGGCGGAGTATGTATAATATATTTCCTTAGCGAACCTGTGCCCCCTTCAAACACTTTTAGAAGCTGTGGTTGTCAGGGTGAGGGCAGTGCAGGAAATTACCATCTGTAACATTTACATTCCTCCAGATGGTGAAGTACTATAACACTGCACTAATTTCTCAACTCCCCCACCTTTCCTACTTTTTGATGATTTCAACACTCATAACCATTTGTGAGGTGGAACCACGGTTACTGGCCGGGGTAAAGATGTCAAGAATCTACTAACTGAACTCGAACTTTGACTCCTAAATATAGGTGCCCCCACTTACTTCAGTGTAGAACAAGGCGCATACTCGACCATTGATCTCTTAGTTTGCAGCCCTGGCCTTCTACCATCTATTCATTGGAAACTTAAGATGACCTGTGTGTTAGTGGCCACTGTCTGCTTTTCCTGTCCCTCCCCTGGCGCCACTCACCTGGAAACTTGCCCAGATGGACCCCTACCAGGCCGACTGGGGAGCTTTCACCTCTGCCACTAACGTTAAATCTCCATTGCTTCGTAACATCTATGTGGCGATCCAGGATGTTACTACAACCATTGTTTCTGCAGCTGAATCGGCAACCCCATTTTCCTCCCATTGCTCCCGGCGGAAGAAAGGGCCTTGGTTGTCGCCGGAAATCGCTTTGGCCATTAGGAATTGTAGTCTGGCCCTATAGTGTCGTAAGCGGCACCCTTTTATGGAACACCTCATTGACTTAAAACGGCTCTGGCTTCCTACCCGGATCCATCAACTAATCAAAAGACGGAAGCAGGAGTGCTGGGAACGATATGTCTCCACCACTGGTACACGAACCTCTCCTTCCCGGGTTTGGGCATATCAGGTGCCTTTATGCCCTTATGACCCCTGCAGGTATACCTGGAGTTTCCACGAATGGAGTTATCTATGCCGACCCAGACACGGTCGCAGAGCATTTTGCTGGACATTATTCTTAAACCTTTGTGTCTGAGGATTACCACCCCGTCTTTTGTACCCTAAAACAGTGGGTGGAACGACAATTCCTGTCTTTTACTACAGACCGCCCTGAGCCATACAATGCTCCATTCAGTGAGTGACAATTTCTCAGTGCCCTTGCACACTGTCCCGACAGAACTCCAGGGCCAGAGTACATCCATCTGTAAATACTTAAACATCTATCAGCGGATTACCTGCGCTACCACCTTGCCGTCTTCAACCACATCTGGAGCGATGGCCAATTTCCGTCACAATGGCGAGAAAGTATCATCATTCCAGTGCTAAAATCTGGTAAGAACCCGCTACATATGGGTATCTATCGTTCTATCATCCTCACCAACGTTCTGTGCAAGCTGCTCGAATGTAAAGTGAGTTGGAGGTTGCGATGGCTCCTTGAGTCTCAGGGCCTTCTGGTTCCATCCCAGAGCGGCTTTCGCCAAGTTCACTCCACAATTGACAACTTGATATACCTGGAGTCTGCCATCCGAACGACCTTTGCCATCTGTGATCATCTTATTGACGTCTTTTTCGACCTGACGAAAGAATAACACCACTTGGCGATACCACATCCTCGCTACATTACAAGAGTGCGGTCTCTGGGTCCCGCTCCTGATTTTCATACAGAATTTTTTTATCGCTCCGCTCGTCCAGAGTTACAGTCGGTGCTTCACACAGTTCCCCCCATATCCAAGAGAATGGTATTCCGCAGGGCTCTGTACTGAGCGTCCTTCTTTCTTTCTTTCTTTCTTTTTTTTTTTTTTTTTAGTGGCCATTAACTGTGTTGTCATCAGTCTCACTCTTCTTATGTGCTGACGACTTTTACATTATATTTTGCTCATCAACTATTGGTGTGGCTGAACATCGACTATAGGTAGCCATACGAAAGGCACAGTCATGAGCTCTCATCCATGGCTTTCGGTTTTCAGCCGCCAAGACTTCGTCATGCACTTCTGTCGCCATCATACAGTTCATCCGCACCCACAACTTTATTTTGATGACCATCTCCTTCATATAGTGACTATTATCGCTTTTTAGGACTGGTTTTCGACACCCGCTTGGCTTCCCCATTTTCGTCAGCTTAAGCAATAGTGCGGGCAGCACCTTCGCATTCTTCGATGCCTGAGTCACTGACTGGGGTGCAGATCGCCCTACACTTTTGCGGCTGTACAAAGCCCTTGTACAGTCCCTTCTTCACTATGGGAGCCTGGCGTATGGTTCAGCATCACCCTCAGCATTGGAGATGCTGGACCCTAACACCACTGTGGAATTCGACTTGGGGCTGGAGCTTTCTGAACGAGCCCTGTGGACAGCCTACTCGTGGAAGCTAGGGTTCCTCCATTGCGGATCAGGCGGCAAAAACTGCTTGCAAATTATACTGCACACATTCGCAGCTCGCGTAGACATCCTGATTAGCGTCTCCTTTTCCTTACCATGGTCATCCATCTCCCACACTGGCGGCCCAGATTGGGGATTACTATTGCAGTCCATGACCCAGTGTCTTCTCACTGAGCTCGAGTCTTTCCCTCTACCACCTCTCCTCCAGGTCCACTCATACACACCTCAATGGTATATACTTCGGCCACAGCTTCACCTGAACATTTCACAAGTCCCAAAAGACTCAGTTCACCCTGCAGCCCTTTGCCTCCTGTTCCTCTCTTCTTGACGTGTCCCTGGGTTCAGGGGTAGTTTACGCCGATGGCTCGATGATTGATGATCACATTGAGTGCGCTTATGTTGATGCAGGACATACTGAACAGTGCTGCTTGCCAGATGGCTGCAGTGTTTTCACTATAGAGCTGGTAGCCATCTCTCGCGCTCTTGAGCATAACTGTTCCAGCGCCGGGGAGTCCTTCCTCATTTGTAGCGACTCCTTGAGCGCCTTACAAATTTTCGACTATTGCTACCCTTGCCATCCTTTGGTAATAGCCATCCAAGAGCCAGTTTATGTCCTCGAACAACGTGGACGATCTGTGGTCTTCGTATGGCCCCCGGACACCTCGGAATCCCGGGAAATGGACGTACCGACAGACTAGTCAAAGACGGTACTTGTAAACCGATCCTGGAGATCGGAATACCGGAATCTGATCTTCGATCGGTGTTACGCCGCAAGGTTTTAGGGTTCTGGAGTACAGAATGGCGCTGCCTGACTTTACCAAATAAGTTATGTACGGTAAAGGAGACGACGAATGTTTGGAGGTCCTCTAAGCGAGCCTCTCGCAAGAACTCCATTGTCCTTTGCCGGCTCTGCATCGGCCGTACTTGGCTGATTCACGGTCACCTACTACGTCGCGTGGACCCACCTCAGTGTCGCTGTGGTTCAGGTTTGACAGTGGACCACATCGTGTTGGACTGTCCACATTTAGCCGCGCTGAGGTGGACTTTTAACCTTCCTGACGCACTATCTATGGTGTTAGGTGACAGTGTCTCAACGGCTGATTTCGTTTAAAGTTTTATTCGAGAGGGGGGTTTTTATCGCTCAGTATAATGGTGGGCATCCGGCCTTCTCTTCTAGACCTTAACCTTACCTGCATTTCAATTCTTCCTTGCTCCGTCTAGTGCTGTCTGTTCCACTTGGTATTCGTCTTTTTACCATTTGTGTTTCTCTTGCCTTGTGTTTTTAGGCTGGAGGTGTTTGTGTGTTGCAGAGTGATTGGCTCATTCCTTTTTATTCTTGCGATCAGCCAGCCCAGGTCGTCTGCAATATTGTTTTAACACTTTCTGCCGCTTTTTTTCCTGATATATGTCGTTGTTGTCTTCAGTCCTGAGACTGGTTTGATGCAGCTCTCCATGCTACTCTATCCTGTGCAAGCTTCTTCATCTTCCAGTACTTACTGCAACCTACATCCTTCTGAATCTGCTTAGTGTATTCATCTCTTGGTCTCCCTCTACGATTTTTACCCTCCACGCTGCCCTCCAATGCTAAATTTGTGATCCCTTGATGCCTCAGAACATGTCCTACCAACCGGTCCCTTCTTCTAGTCAAGTTGTGCCACGAACTCCTCTCCTCCCCAATTCTATTCAATACCTCATCATTAGTTATGCGATCTACCCATCTAATCTTCAGCATTCTTCTGTAGCACCACATTTCGAAAGCTTCTATTCTCTTCTTGTCTAAAGTATTTATCGTCCACGTTTCACTTCCATACATGGCTACACTCCATACAAATACTTTCAGAAACGACTTCCTGACACTTAAATCTATACTCGATGTTAACAAATTTCGTTTCTTCAGAAACGCTTTTCTTGCCATTGCCAGTCTACATTTTATATCCTCTCCGCTTCGACCATCATCAATTATTTTGCTCCCCAAATAGCAAAACTCCTTTACTACTTTAAGTGTCTCATTTCCTAATCTAATTCCCGCAGCATCACCCGATTTAATTCGATTCATTCCATTATCCTCGTTTTGGTTTTGTTGATGTTCATCTTATACCCTCCTTGCAAGACACTGTCCATTCTGTTCAACTGCTCTTCCAAGCCCTTTGCTGTCTCTGACAGAATTACAATGTCATCGGCGAACCTCAACGTTTTTATTTCTTCTCCATGGATTTCAATACCTACTCCGAATTTTTCTTTTGTTTCCTTTACTGCTTGCTCAATATACAGATTGAATAACATCAGGGAGAGGCTACAACCCTGTCCCACTCCTTTCCCAACCACTGCTTCCCTTTCAAGCCCCTCGACTCTTACAACTGCCATCTGGTTTCTGTACAAATTGTAAATAGCCTTTCGCTCCCTGTATTGTACCCCTGCCACCTTCAGAATTTGAAAGAGAGTATTCCAGTCAATATTGTCAAAAGCTTTCTCTAAATCTACAAATGCTAGAAACGTAGGTTTGCCTTTCCTTACTCTATTTTCTAAGATACGTCGTAGGGTCAGTATTGCCTCATGTGTTCCAATATTCCTACGGAATCCAAACTGATCTTCCCCGAGGTCGGCGTCTACCAATTTTTGCATTCGTCTGCAAAGAATTCGCGTTAGTATTTTGCAGCTGTGACTTATTAAACTGATAGTTCGGTAATTTTCACATCTGTCGACACCTGCTTTCTTTGGGATTGGAATTATTATATTCTTCTTGAAGTCTGAGGGCATTTCGCCTGTCTCATACATCTTGCTTACTAGATGCTAGAGTTTTGTCAGGACTGGCTCTCCCAAGGATGTCAGTAGTTCTAATGGAATGTTGTCTACTCCCGGGGCCTTGTTTTGACTTAGGTTTTCAATTTTGGCTTGCTACTTTCGATTTCTCCTTCTGTGTCGTTACACACTTATTTTTACGCATTTTGTTCCTTCCTCGGATATCAGGCGATAGCATTGTTTTGGGGTATGGTTTTATTCAGAGTCATGTGTGACTACGGAAAAAAAGAACTGATGACAATGATGTTTAGTGCCTTTACCCTACAAACCAACACAGTTTTCTTGACCCGATCTCTTGCTTACTTCTTCTCCAGAACTGTACCATACGTTTTATGCTCGTGCAAGAAAATTTATCCCGAAAGAAAGTAAGAGGGAGAGTAGGGTTTTACGACCCCCCGACGAGGTGATCAGAGACGAAGTCCAAGCGCCGAACGGAGGTGGACTGGGAAAAATCAGAACATGTCTTGAAACTTCCTGTCAGATTAAAACTGTGTGCCCGACCGAGACTCTAACTCGGGACCTTTGCCTTTCGCGGGCAAGTGCTCTACCATCTGAGCTACCGAAGCACGACTCACGCCCGGTACTCACAGCTTTACTTCTGCCAGTATCTCGTCTCCTACCTTCCAAACTTTACAGAAGCTCTCCTGCGAACCTTGCAGAACTGCGAAAGGCAAAGGTCCCGAGTTCGAGTCTCGGTCGGGCACACAGTTTTAATCTGCCAGGAAGTTTCATATCAGCGCACACTCCGCTGCAGAGTGAAAATCTCATTCTGGAGAACATGTCTTGTCGAAGGAACCATCCTATCATTCATCTCAAGTGATTTCAGGAAACATTGCAAAACCCTAAATCTGCATGGTCGTATAGGGCTTTGAAACAGCATCATTACGAATACAACTGCATTGTCTAACCATTGTTGCGCCGCCTCGCTCGGTAATTTTCCTGAATACAGAGCATCTCTGTACGAAGCAGGGTGTAATCTTGGAACTGTGACTCTGTGAAACTAAGATGTTTTTTCTGAGAGCCAACAGTTGTAGTACACTCTACGCAGCGTAATAAAGTGTTTTGTCCCGTTTATTTGCAATTTACACGTGACAACCAATCGCCCATCCTGTCGATAAATCGTCGTTTATCAAAAGATTGATGAAAAATTCGTGTGTCTATGAATTGTGTGATCTTTCTTCTGTGTTTCTTCTGTCATTTTTCCGCTACAGAGATTGGGCATTATACCGGTACTTGTATAGACGCGAGGTGGAAAACTGGCTTTAAAAAAAGCAAATCATGCTGGCCAGTGTAGTAGACGAACGGTTATAAACCTGCGCTCCTATAGGATCCAGATCTGGCTAGTCTCCCTCTTTTGCAAGCTAGCGCGTTAAGCGTTCGCCTATACACGAAATTGCTTCCCTATGTCTGACGGGTGCCTTGTTGACAAACGGACGTCATGTGGTGTAATCATACTGCGGCGCATACCAGCACTAGCGTGTAACTCTATCCCTCCGTTCAGGCATTTACCCTTGCTTCTAGGGTTCACTGGCGGTGCTCCTGTACCTGTGCTAGTGCCTGAGATCTGTCGCATGTGGGGGCGATGGCCTCTGTGGATCCCGTACGTAAGGCCTACGAGCTGTTGCTGGCCAGTACTGAATAGGTAAGTGATCCCAGCGGTAGTCTATGACGACCCTTGTCAGAAACGTTATTCAGCTGACTCTGACGGCCTCCGTTTTCCTTGAATTGGACTCGTGCTACATCCTTGACAAACTAGTGTGTGAAAAGCCAGCAAGACTCGAGTATCCACGATATGGCTGCGATCAAACGAGCTAATCTCGCTCATCCTGTCACTCGTGCGTTCGAATGTCAAGTTGACGATTAGGATAACGCTTGACATTAGTCATTTGGCACGGCGAACTGTTCCAGGAAAACGCTCAGATCAACACATAGCTTCGGCATACATAATATAACTGCTCATGAATATACCTGCAGTAGCTAAAAAACTGATGCAGTGTGAAGGAACGTAAAAAGAAGACAGAAGTATGGCTCTTTCATTCTACTACAGAAGGAAGGGCCGGCCGGAGTGGCCGAGCGGTTAAAGGCGCTACAGTCTGGAACCGCACGACCGCTACGGTCGCAGGTTCGAATCCTGCCTCGGGCATGGATGTGTGTGATGTCCTTAGGTTAGTTAGGTTTAAGTAGTTCTAAGTTCTAGGGGACTTATGACCACAGCCGTTGAGTCCCATAGTGCTCAGAGCCATTTGAACCATTTTTGAACAGAAGGATGGTTAACTCTGGAAGGCAACTCCTACTTTTTGGTAGACCCATTTCTCCGCGATGTCCTTTCTCCCCGCCCTGCAAATCCAGTGACGTATGCGGGAGGGCTTCTTTGATTTTCGGAAAGTATGAGAGGAATACTGGCAGAATCTAAGCTACGATGACGGGTCGTGAATCGTGATGGGATATCTCAGTTGGTAAGAGCTTTTCCCCGAAAGGCGTGGTCCCGGATTCAAGTCTCTGTCCGGCACATGGCATTAATCCACCATTAAGTTTAAAATTTGTATCCTCTATCTGATCAAAAGTACCCAGACACCTCTTTGTAATGCGGAGCTGACCACTAGATGTTTACATTGAATGTGGACTAGGCACTGTATGTTGCTTGAGTAATGGATCCATCAGGGACACTTCAATCCTCCTAAAGTTGCCAAAGTCGACCGCTGGCGATGTGACTGTGAAGTGGATACGTGAAGGAACAACCACAGCTAAACCAAAACCAAGCAGATTTCATGTAATGACGAATAGGGACCATCTTGGATTGTGGAGGGTGGTTGAAAAAATCGCATATCATCAGAAGGAATAAGTCGCAAGTTGCAGATTTCTGTCAACAGTCCAGCTAGCACAGTGACTGTGGATAGGGAGTTAAAAAGAATGGGGTACAAATGTATTTTTTACACAAAATAGTGCAAAACGTGATTATAATACCAAGACCAAAAACAATCTGTATAAGAACTGTAAAAACTTAATATTAGTACATAAAGGAGTCAAATAGATGGGTACTCATATATTCAATAACTTACCAGAGCATATCAAAGGTCTTGTAAGTGATAAAGATCAGTTTCAGAGTGAATTAAAGAACTTCCTGTTGGCCAACTCGTTCTACTCCATCGATGAATATCTTCACAAGGATTATAGCTCATAACTCGCTTTGCATTAGAATTGTACAATATCCATGAATCTGAGAAAAAAAAACTTTGACTCTTTCCACATCCCAGAGACTCCTCTCCAAGGGATCCATGGAAAACGATAAATGTAATGTAATGTAATGGTCGACCCCCGTAGTCGGTGCTAAGCAGCGCTTGAGGTGGTATTCAGAGCGGCGCCACTGGGCAGTGGATGACTGGAAACGAGTGATTTGGAGTGGCGAATCACGCTACAGCCTGTGACAGTCCGATGTAATGGTTTGCGTTTGGCGAATGTCTAGAGAACGTTACCTGCCATCACGTGTGGTGCTAACAGTGAAGTGAGGAGGAGGTGCTGTTACGATTATGGGGTGGTCCTTGCGGTTAGGGTGTGGTCTGCTTATTGAACTTAATCAAACGCAAAATACAGAAGGATATGACAACATTTTACAGCATTGTGTACTATGTGCAGTAGAGGAACAGTTCCGAGACAATGATGGTTTGTATCAGCACGACAATGTACCCAGTCATAAAGCAACGTTTGTGAGGCAACGGTTCGTGGACAATAAAATTTCTGTAAATGTTTTGGGCCGTCCGGAGTCCCTGACCTGAACCCAGTCGAACACATTTGGAATGACTTAGAACATCGACTTCGCTCCAGACCCGAGCGACCAATATCGCTAACTTCTCTGGTTTCAGATACCTCACTGAGTGTCCCTAGCAGACTTCAAACCGTCATAAAGGCGAAAGGTGGAAACTATCACTGATGTCCAGCAATAGGAGTCCGGATACTTTCGATCAGCCGGCCGAAGTGGCCGTGCGGTTCTAGGCGCTGCAGTCTGGAACCGCGAGACCACTACGGTCGCAGGTTCGAATCCTGCCTCGGGCATGGATGTGTACGATGTCCTTAGCTTAGTTAGGTTTAACTAGTTCTAAGTTCTAGGGGACTAATGACCTCAGAAGTTGAGTCCCATAGTGCTCAGAGCCATTTGAACCATTTGAACTTTTGATCAGGTAGTGTGTATGATTTTGACCTGGTCGTGTCCGCCCCCGGTAGCTGAGCGATCAGCGCGACAGAATGTCAATCCTAAGGGCCCGGGTTCGATTCCCGGCTGGGTCGGAGATTTTCTTCGCTCAGGGACTGGGTGTTGTGTTGTCCTAATCACCATCATTTCATCCGCATCGACGCGCAAGTCGCCGACGTGTCGTCAAATCGAAAGACTTACACCCGGCGAACGGTCTACGGGACGGGAGGCCCTAGTCACACGACCTGGTCGAACTATTTATTCATAATTGGGCGTACATATAAAGTCACGAATACAGGGAAATTAAAGAAACTATATCACCTCTGAAAGCGTTCAGGGGTGGTACGCGCCATTACCAATGAAACAGCCTGGTGGCTGTACAATACAAACGTACGAGGGTCGTTCAATAAATAATGCTGCACGAGTTTTTTCACACAGCACATTTAATCTTAACAGTTAAAATTTGGTTACAATATCAGTCAACATTTCTCTTACATGTACCATTTTTCTACACAGTCACGATCATGTTCTGTGGCCTTAAGCCATCGTTGTGTAAGAGCATGTATTCACTGTTGGTAAAAGCTCTTTTACTGTGCTCATAGCCATGTTTTCACTGTGTGAATTACGCTCTCATTATCTTCAAAGTGTCCCACGTGGAGAATTCTTAAGTGGCCTAAACAAATGGATCCACCACGTCGGGAACAGTGGCGATGACAGGACTCCCGAACGTGGCCGACCACGGAGCTCAGTTTCTGCACTTCCTGACATTTCAATTCTCTGTACCCATCACCCAACACTCTCGTATCAACTTCATCACTACCGTATACTGCAGACAAATGTTTCTGTTCATTCAGCTCAGTTTCTTTCGTTGGCAAGAATAAACTGTAGCATGTTAGTTGTAACAAGTGTCTTATGTAGCTGTCACTTTGATCGTTCACTACGACTTTATCGTCTGTCGGAACTGTTCTAAACATCGTGCACGTGCTGAAGAAACATCATATTTGAAGCGCCTAACAAGACCGTGTGTGTAAAAACGGCCGCAAGAAAACGAATGGAGTGTTATTTATTGAACGACACTGATAGATTCCAGCATTGAGGCAAAACATAAGCTCTAGTACACTCGAACCGCTGGCCATGAACAGGTAGAATCATGTAGTCTGCCAGCCTATATGAGTGTCCGAAACGGATTGCTCACACTCGTAAACGGCTAACAACTGTTGTGAGCGTCGCCTCACCGACGCACTTCAACGACTCTGCCAATTTCTCAACTATATGCTAATTAAACGTTCTCCTCTCATGTGATCGCCTAGAATACGTTATATGAAATAAAACTTAATCATTATCCATTGCTTCAACATACATAGGACAACGGAACCTCGAAGCAGGCTTCTGCCTGTCGGCGTTAATCGTCAAAGGCAACACTTGGATGTGGCAGTATTTCCCTGTTCCTTCCATGCCTTAAATGCAAAATATTAAAATAAACAGAAACCGCTTTGAGCTGTGTCAGTAGTGTGAACAGAACTACAGTGTGTAACTATTCAGTGATGTATCAGTGTCACCAGAGTTAATCGCTGGTAGTTTCCACCCAGCGATGTCACATGCGAATGCCACAGCTTTCCCGCTGCGGCGGTGAAGTTGAAATCGAAGACAAATGAACCGTTACTCCCTCCACATGTTAGTAACAAAACAGCATACGAAGTAACAAAAAAAAATGGCTCTGAGCACTATGGGACTTAACTTCTGAGGTCATCAGTTCCCTAGAACTTAGAACTACTTAAACCTAACGAACCTAAAGACATCACACACATCCATGCCCGAGGCAGGATTCGAACCTGCGACCGTAGCGGTCTCGCGGTTCCAGACTGAAACGCCTAGAACCGCTCGGCCACTCCGACCGGCACGGAGTAACATTCTGTCCTTAGTGTACAGTACTTCTTGAGCTGTTCTTGCAAGCACTGTTTTTATTGAAGCAGAAGTATAAAGATTCGATAACTTAATACGTAACAACTGGTAGCGGTCATTACAGCTTTGCTGAAGGATGGAGCGAAGTGCTAATTATCTTCACCTTAATAAGGGGCTGTGTCAACTGCTCTAGTAATTGGATGATACAAGAGGACCGTTGCGTAACTTGCAGTTCCAGGAGCGGTAGCATTACACCTGTGATTACAGTGATAAGTCCTGTAGACGTTTCAGAGACGGGTAATCTGGCCGAGAAAGCTGAGATTGGCGTAATACTACACATAGATTAATAATGGGAATATGTGAAACGCAGAGCCTGTAAGCTGCTATCTTAAACGAAAATTACCTTACCCTGCAGTACAGTTTCGAGAATTAACTTTTACTAGGTATACGTACGAACCTCTTAGCTATGCAGTATAGATCTGCATTTGCATCTACATCTGTGTTAAGACAGCAGCCGTACCACTCACGAAGACCTTAGATATCCGTCTGTAAAAGGTACGGTCTGTGGCGCAAACCAGTGACGATATTATCGGCGTGGCTGCATGTAGAGTGCAGCTTTTCTGCCGGCCGGTGTGGCCGAGCGGTTCTAGGCGCTTCAGTCCGGAACCGCGCGACCGCTACGGTCGCAGGTTCGAATCCTGCCTCGGGCATGGATGTGTGTGATGTCCTTAGGTTAGTTAGGTTTAAGTAGTTCTAAGTTCTAGGGGACTGATGACCTCAGAAGTTAAGTCCCATAGTGCTCAGAGCCATTTGAACCATTTTTTCTTCGTCACGGCACTAGGAGGGGGAGAGAGGCGGGCCCATCGCCCTGCACGCCTTTTATCCCCGGGAAAGTTCCCCAGTACTCATTTGATAGCAGGATGGAGGACCTGGGGCCATTCTGGAGGATCAGTGACAAGGAAAATTCCCCATGCCGTCCTGCATTGAACCCGGAATCTCCAGGGTCCAGAGTGTCTCTCATTTTGGACTCGCTATCATTACGCGATACCCTGATGAGTCAAAACATTGTGACCACCTGATTAATAGCTTGTGTGTCTTTATTTGGAACGAAATAAATCACTGGGTCTGCGTATCAGGTATTCGACAGTTTGTTGGCAGGTTTGTGGAGGCATGTGGCATTAGATGTCTACGCACAAGTCATGTAATTCGCGTAAATAACGAGTCGCTGATTTGCGTACGCGGTGATGGCGCTCGATAGCTACCCAGTTGGTACCATAGGATTTTCATCAAGCAAATCTGGTCGCAGAGATATCAGCGTGAGTTCTGGCTCAGAGACACGGACGATTATACTGCTGAAAGATGACATCGCAGTCGTGGAAGACACCAAGCATGAAGGATCAGGTGGTTCGCAGCTGAGCGTGTCTAGGACTACTACCGCAGGTCCCGTGCAAGCGCAGGAGAATGTATCCCGTAGCATAATAGTGCTCCCACCAGCCCGCGTCCGTGGCGCTGTACGTTTCAAGTCGCCGTTCATCTCGATGGCGGCGTTTGTGGATACGACCATCGACCTAGTGTAGCAAAAAAAAAATGTGATTCACCAGAAGAGCCGACACGTTTACATTGATCGACGGTCGAATCCCTATTGTCCCGTGCCCACTGCAATCGTAACTGGCGATGTCGTTGGGTCAACATGTGAAAACATGCTGATGGTCTTCTGCGAAGCTCGATGTTCAACAATATACGATGAACAACGTGATCCTAAACAGTTGGGCGTGCACCATCATTGTGCTCTTTTGGCAGAGGTGCCACAGATCACCATCTATGCCACTTTACAGTGGAGACAAGCCTCCGAATCCCACGTTCTGTGAAGAGTCGTGAACGTCCAACCATTTAGCGCCTAGTGGTAGTTACTGTCCTCTCTCTTTCCATGGATGCTCACGACTTTTTCGAGATACTCGTTCAGACTCTTCATAATAATAATAATCTGCCCTTTGTCAAAGTCGCTTATCTCAGTGGACTTCCCCATTTACAGTACATACCTTCACTAGGGTGACCCCCGATCCCTGTCTGCTACGCTCACATAATTTTGAAATTTTGATACAGCCTCACGTGCTTGCAACGCTACCAGGCGGCATCCAACGTCGCGGTGGGCAGTAGTCACAATGTTTGACTTATCACCATATGTAATTAGTATGTTTCTGCACTGGTTTTGTAACGCTGGCTCTATAAGTTTTGCGACTGAGGCTCTCTGCGATGCACGCCTTTTTTGTCGCGCCTCCCCCTACTGTTTGTCTGAGTATTTGTATGACAGTCATCACACTGACTAAGTAAACCTGTGACGACTCGAGCAACCATTATTCGAATCTTCTCCATCCATGCCTGTAATGTAGTAGCTTAGTGAGGGTCCTACAGTTTGCGAAAGACGTCTCTCAAGGGGCAGCGCTGTTGCCAACTTTCTGCTGCGAAGTGGAAACTGCTGTAGGCGAAACAATAGTCTTCTACTGAGGTGCAATAACATTGAGGTGTTGCCATCAAGGCGTGTACAAAATCGCGTTTACGTGATTGTTTGAGATGCGTGCGCTAAGCAACAGTTGGGAATCTTCTTTCGCCTACTTTACTATAGGCGGGCGAAAAGTACTTAAGGATTAGTCGAACGAATATTTTGTGAGCGACCTCTTTTGTATGTGAATAGCACTTCATCACGCATATAACGCGTATTTGTCTACAAAAACCAATATTAATAAACATTGCTTCCCTGATGAAACCAACGTGTATGACGCACCTCTGTTTTCGGAACCCAAAGTTGATAGACAAAGCGCATACTGATATAATTCCGCTACGGTCGCAGGTTCGAATCCTGCCTCGGGCATGGATGTTTGTGATGTCCTTAGGTTAGTTAGGTTTAACTAGTTCTAAGTTCTAGGGGACTAATGACCTCAGCAGTTGAGTCCCATAGTGCTCAGAGCCATTTGAACCATTTGATATAATTGCATAAACATTGCTTCTGAACTAATACTATTTTTCAGCAATACAGTCCTAAGTTCAAGAGATAATACGTCGTATTAAATAATACGTAGAATAGTTTCCTTAACTTTTACCTGGTCCCAGCGTATAGTTCAAATAAAAAGTGTAGTGCAATCTAAGAGTCCAGGGTTCTTCAATAGTTCGGGCTGAATATTATATATTTGAAGTTACAAATCTTAGCTTGTTTATTATTCCACGTAACATTTCACAAGTCTTTTTTCAGATGTCGCATATAAATATCAAAACATCCCGTTTACAGATCTTTTCTGTATCTGTCTCCATTTGACAGTTCCAAAGATTGTCAGTGATATCAGGCTGAAGACTAAAACCAGACTGAAAATTACAACGAGACTAACTCAAGCGAGACTGGCGTGAAATGAATATATGACAAGCAATTCTTTGCAGTGCATTCCAGTGAATGCCTTGAGGCACATTATTCATATAACAACTTCCAATTTTTAAGTTAGTTAACAAATTTAAGTTGCATAGTATTATCCGAAGGTGTGTATTTATGGAAAGATTTTTAGTAGTAATATCAAATGATAAAAGTTGCATAATTTGTAAGTACAAAATTTAGAAACTTTCTGTTAAGTTGTGATATCAGTTACATATCCGTAGTAAAATAAATGTAAACATAAATAGGATCACATGCTTGACCTGTATTTAAACAGATTTATAAAAATAGCAAAATTAATGTAGTATTGTATTTAGAGTATCTGTTACTACTAATTTCTCAACTTTCTTTCATAGTGTAGGATCGAAGTACGAAATGATATAGTTATTTAAATGAAAAATTACGTTCATGAAAACATTGTGCCAAACAGCTAGAAAAATTTAATAAATTTTAATGGATTACAGGAGATCCTTCTCCAGGTGACTTGTCGTCGTCCTTCTAGGCTTGCCTCAGCCGCGGGTAGTAGGCTCAAACGTCCCATGCTCCCTAAGAAAACGAACAGTTGCTTCAAGCGTCCTCCTATCGGTGATCGTTCGTTCTGGAAATCCCTCCCAATACAAATGTTGACCGACACGACCATTATCATCTGCTAATTCGTACAGCAAATGGGCATCTGTCAACGCCGCATTTAAGCACACTTCAGTTGCGCAGTACTCAAAACCAATTCCATGATAAACACTAAACAGTCGATGCTATGCACCTGCACAGCCCGTGAGGAACATCTAACAGTTGAGTCTACGTGATTGATGCTAGTAGAGAAATGAAATTAGTCGCATATAACATTAACAATGACGTGAGTCACACGAAAGGATAACATTAGTTCAGTTGGAACCACAAACACAGGAGCGCAACCTGATAATTAAATCCCTATAATTCCCCAATCTGAGCTTGTGCTCCGTCTCTAATGACCTTGTTGTCGACTGGACGTTAAGCACTGATCTCCTCCTCCTCTCTACAAAGAGAAAGAAGACGCTTTGCGCGCTGTAAAACAGTAGAAGTCGTTATCGACGCACTCAGCCCAGTAGTGAAAATAGAACAAACTCGTAACAAAATGCTAACAAGGGATATCTTACAACAGCTGGTATTTGGGGGCCGGCCGCGGTGGTCTAGCGGTTCTAGGCGCTCAGTCCGGAGCCGCGCGACTGCTACGGTCGCAGGTTCGAATCCTGCCTCGGGCATGGATCTGTGTGATGTCCTTAGGTTAGTTAGGTTTAAATAGTTCTAAGTTCTAGGGGACTGATGACCATAGATGTTAAGTCCCATAGTGCTCAGAGCCATTTGAACCATTTGGTATTTGGTACAACTGGGAAAACAAGTAATGTATTCTCGTGATCTCCTCACTGATAGACTTCTCAATAGCGAATCTGGCAGGAGCGGGCTCGAAGATAATATAGTGGGCACAGATCGATAGTAAAGAACACACCAGGGTAGCCAAGAGCGCTAACGCGCTGCTTCCTGGACTCGGGTCGGCGCGCCGGCCCCGGATCGAATCCGCCCGGCGGATTAACGACGACGGCCGGTGTGCCGGCCAGCCTGGATGTGGTTTTTAGGCTGTTTTCCACATTCTCCTAGGTGAATACTGGTTCAAATGGTTCAAATGGCTCTGAGCACTATGGGACTTAACATCTGTGGTCATCAATCCCCTAGAACTTAGAACTACTTAAACCTAACTAACCTAAGGACATCACACACATCCATGCCCGAGGCAGGATTCGAACCTGCGACCGTAGCGGTCTCGCGGTTCCAGACTGTAGCGCCTAGAACCGCTCGGCCACTCCGGCCGGCTAGTAAAGGGGTCAGAATACCACGTAGGATCTCTGGTTTCATCATTAATCTCCGCTCACCACGAACATTGTTGCCACTGGATATGTGAATACGATATACCGGCTGAATCAAAATTCACGTATTTGGCCGTCACAGGGAGATTTCTTGCTTACTACCAGTACAAAAATGTCTCCAACAAAATTTAATCCCGTCCATATTTTAGGGAGAAAATGGATGTGAAAGAAATGTAATTTGGCAGAACTTAAGTCTTATGTACAACACGTATCTTCATTCAATACTTTGCGCTTGTGCTGCTTTGTTAGTTTAGTGGGTAGAGTTTTGTGTTTTTATACTAGAGTTCGTGTGTTCGATACCGTGTATGATTTTGTTTAGTTTTCCAATTTTTGATTGCGTGATATGATATATGGCTTCTTAATAGTCATACAGCAATTACGGCAAGTCTTCCACAAAACACGTGCAGTTATTTAACACTAATACAGAAATGAAAGTGCAATCGTATTTACTATCCCACTTTTAAATATATTTACGTTGTTTTGCCGAATTGGAGCCATTTCTTGAGTTATACCCCAACCCCAAAACTAAAATAAAATAAAATAAAATAACTCCACCCCTCTACTTCTTGGTCTGTCACAACATTTATCGTAGACAGTTCACCTCCAACCAAGCAAATCACATAGCCACTTCGTCGCCGTGTATTGTTTTACACTGCGAGGGGTTACCCAAAAGCAACCTAACTTCTTATTTTTTGAACTTATTTATGCACATTTTGAGTGCAAACCTTTAATTCCTTTCAAAATATTCTCCACTTGCACTAATATAGTGTCTAATCTGTTATTCCACATTTCAAGACATTGTTTAAATTCACCTTTTGTGATACTTGACAGCGCCTCCGGCTTTTTTCCCCCTCCTCAGCATCATCAGCAAAACGCCTTCCTTTCATGTGTCTTTTCATTATAGCAAACCATTTTTGGTCAAGAACTGTCGAACAGACCAAGCTGTGTGAGCAGGAGCATTATCAAGATGGAAAAACCAGTCACCTGACGGACACAAATCAGGCCACTTCCGCCGCACATTGTTGCGCAGTCTTTTCAAAACTTCCAAGTAGAAAGCCTGGTTAACTGTTTGCTCCTGCGAAACAAACTCTGAATGGACGACTCCCCTCACATCAAATCAGCATTGTCTTAATGTTTGATTTCACCTCACGAGCTTTCTTGGGGCGAGGCGAACTTGAAGTCTTCCACTGACTTGATTGTTCCTTTGACTCAGGATCGTAAGCGTAGCACCAAGTTTCGTCACTTGTGATAGTCTTTAAAAAGAAATTTGGATCGTTTCGAGACTCTTCTTTCAAAGCACATCACGCTTCCACGCGACTTTGTTTTTGTTCACCGGTCAGCAGTCGTGGCACGAATTTGGCAGCCACCCATTTCATTCCTAAATCTTCTGTTACAGTTCGATAAACTAAATTCCAAGTCACTCCCGACAGCTCCACAATTTTTTCAGTGGTCCTTCGTCGATCGTCATTAACGGTTGCACGAATGTCCCCACCTTTGTCATGTGATCAGGCCGTGGAACGACGACCAGGACGAGGTTTGTCTTCAGTTGAAATTCCACCATTTTTGCCATGGGAAAACCACTCAAAACACTTGAGTTTCCTCCATATCATCGTCCATGTACGCTGTTTTTAACATTTCAAGAGTTTCTGTTCCACTTTTTCCGAGCAAAAAGCAGAGTTTCACCGCCGCAGGCTTTTCACGAAAATAAGTCATTGCAAAAACGAGAATGACACAAAACAATGGTCACTATAGACTGTGCCGAAATTAGTCCCCGACCTTCGTCAGCGAAGGCACTGCATATTGACTCTAGAATGTTTGCTCTGTGCTCTCCTAGTGGCAAAACGCGGTACTACAAAAACTGTTTTTTAGATACCCTCTCGTACTTCATCAGCTACAAACGAACCTAGTGTCAGGTATACCTTCCTGTCATTGGTTGTATCGATTAATACCAACTATGTTCATCAGTTACATTTCTTTAGGAGGGGTAAAGTGCGAGTAAGAGAACAGAGCAAACTTTCAAAGGCAAAATACATCTTTAAAAGTGGAATAGTAAAAATGATTGTGCTCTCAATTCTGTGTTAGTATTAAAATACTCGCACGTGCTCTGAATAAGGCCTACTGTAACTGTTACATAAGGATTTCGAAACCAGATAGCATGTCACGCAGTCAAAAATTAGAAAATAAAACAAAAATTGCACCTAGACCCGTAATCGAACTTTCGAAATCGAATACTACAATGCAGATCTCTATCCGTTGCACTAAACGAGCAGCACAGCTACCGGGTGTTGAATCAAGATACTTATTGTACATCTGATAACGGTGTTACGAAATTCTTTCCTTGACGTACATTTTCAACCATTAATATTCCCGAGACGAAATGTTGTATCAGGCGTTTTTGTACTGTTAGTGTAACAAGGAATCGCTGTGGCGTCAGAGTGAGAGAATTTTCGTTAACCCTGCATAATTGGAAAACTAGCCTCGTTCCTTTTCTGTAATTGTATTGTGTTTCATCCTAAAAGTTAATAAGATTTGCTGCCTTGCTGTATTCTTGTTGGTGGTGGGAATGGGCCAACGAAGTTAGTTACGAAGCACGAGCCGAGCAACGTGAAGCACGCAGCCTCGGAATGGTGGCTCAATATCGTCCGGACGGTGCGGTGGAATGCTCGCTCTGCCGTAGACGGCGACTGCGCCCTTCGGGCTCTTAACTCCTAGTCTCAAAGAAGTTACCGCTCTTCTCTGTGAACTCATTTTAGCTGCTGTTGCCTTCGTGAATATACATATGAAGATCTGCGAATGCAAAATTTTTCGTGAATATACGTGCCTTTGACATCACACTTCATTGTTTTATTTGTAGGTGCAAATAGACAGCTTCTCTTGATGACCTGAAGCATTTCAATGTTTGCTACCAACAAATAACCTAAGAGAAATACTTCGCGCAGTGTTCGTTTACTTTATACTTACAGAATAAAAGACACACCACAATGCTGGCATTGGTTGAATATTTGAGATAGCAGAACCCTCATTTCCCCTAGACGCTGACTGCTACAACACATCCCCCCTTTTTTTTCATCTAGGGAAGCTTCTTTTGGCAGAGTTTTTCGTGATGTCGTTATTGTTTTATTTATCGTTTGGCATAAACACTTGAACATGTACGGTTCATTGGACATTAAAAATAACTCCAGCTGAGGAGCTAAGAAAAAAACTGCATCAGTTTTATGTACATTAGATTTAAAATATGCAGTAAAATGAACAGCACCGTGTGTGATGAGATAGACTGTAAAATGACCAGTAAATATAGGCTGTGAAAGGAGCCAATACGACGAACAATAAATTGTACATTCAGATGAGCTGTTGAATGAACATTAAAGTCAGTTATAAAAAGAACATTAAAATGAACAATAAGATAAATAATAAAAAGGACAATGAAATTAACAATAAATTTACGCTAATAAATTTGACTGTTTTAAGGAACATGGGTAGCAAGCATAATCATTATATATTAATGTCATACCAATCCAGCCAGGAGACTGCAGCGTCCTTCAGTTCGTGTGAAGCTGCAGTCAGTCACTTATTGTCAGTTGTCTGACACAGAGCACCACAGTCACAATGAGGGCTACAAGATTTGGTCTTTGTGTGGGGGGCGGAAGTGGGCCAGCAGATCGTCAAGCTGTCTGCGCTCCAGTCCGCCCGGACTGTCCCATGATGTTGAAATATGTGTCGAGTCGTTGCTCCACTAAGACTAATGGCGTTTCCTGAACCTCAGCCTTTTCAGTGATAAATGAGAAACGTCCTTATGCACTGGAAATTCTGGGTCACTTTTAATCCTCTTCGATTGACGGGCCACGAAGCCCTTTCTGCTTAGTGAAGGTTGGGCTCAGCACGAGCAACGATTGCAGGGCTGTAATTTTGGTGCGTCCACTGATACGCACCGTGTTGTCTAATTTGACATCTAGCTCCCTTACATCACTGCTTTTCAACCTCACAAAGGATCAGTATTTCGCGACAGAGTATGAAAGCCAAAGAGCGAAAGCTCTGCGTAAAACAGATGCTCACCAGCTGCTGGATATTGTTGCGGTTGTTGACTTCAGCTGCCGTGACTTCTAGGTATTTCTTAAAGAACAGGGTGCGATCCGGTATGCACCAAGGCACTTTCGAAACTAATAATGAGGAGGCTCTTTATTGTTGAAGCACACATATTATTCAGGTGAAAACACATTGTTTCCGTTTTGCTTGTGCTGACAGCCAGTCTCCAGTCAGTGTAGAATTTACCAACAACTTTAAGATCTTGGGGAAGGAGACTGCCAGTATCCGCCATCCGCTTGGCTTGGACAGCTATTGCCAGGTCCTCGACATAACCAAATTTACGTCCTTTTGTTTCTGGCATGCCTGATATGTACAGGGTGAAAAGCGCAGGCGCTAGCACCTATCCTTGAGGAAGGTCGTTGTCTATTTTTCGGACGCTACTTACGTTGTCTGTTACCCACTATTATTTGGAAGTTCTGTCACGTAGGATGTTACTGACGAGGCGTAAGGCATGGGATGGTGCGGCACTATTTATGTAGTAGACCATCTTTCCACATGGTGTCATATTCAACGGTTAGATCCATGAGAACAACAATCGTCTTGGGTCCTTATTGGAACCCTGCTTCGATGTGGCTAGTTAGGCTGAGTACCTGATCTTCACAAGTTCGGTTGTGACGAAAACCAGCTTGCCAGACTGGTAAGTTTTCTTCTAGTATCGGATCAGTGCTCCTTCAAATGAGCCTCTCCAACGGTTTATAGATGGTGCTTGGGAAAGATATAGGGCGATAGTTTTCTGATTTCCTTTGGTTTGCTGGATTTAGCAAATATATTATTTTATCTTTCTTGAACTCGGATGTATATGACCTTTCTGCATAATATGTGAAAACAACTGGTTCAGCCATTCTCTGGCTGGTCGGCGCTATGTATTAGGAATTCAGAGAGCACAGCATCGCCGGTTGTTGTGGCCGAGCGGTTCTAGGCGCTTCAGTCCGGAACCGCGCTGCTGCTACGGTCGCAGGTTCGAATCCTGCCTCGGGCATGGATGTGTGTGATGTCCTTAGGTTAGTTAAGTTTAAGTAGTTCTAAGTTCTAGGAGACTGATGACCTCAGATGTTAAGTCCCATAGTGCTCAGAGCTATTTGAACCATTTGAGAACAGCATCGAATCCTGGGCGTTTCCGTGTTTTCAGCTCACTGATGGCATTAATTCATCAACTGTGAAGTAGCGGGAGACTTTATTTGGAGCTTCTACCGGCTGACAGAATAGTTTCAGGTGGCGCTTGACAAAAATAGTGTGTTTTCTGTCTCTAGCTCTTCATAAGGATACAATTCTTGAGACAATTTGTTGGGAGAGAGATCTGGTATTTGTCGCTCAGGTACAATAGCATCTCGTAATTTCCTAGAAGGTTCCATGTTTTCCTGCTTGATTTGATAAAGTTTAATGCCTTAGTTCTTTCTTTCTGTTTTCTCCTTTGGGCTGCATCAAAGTTTCGTTGGAGTTCGTCGGTAATTTATAAGTCATTCTACAAGAATCTGTGGTACAGTTCCTCCGTCTTTAATTCATCCTGGGATATATTCCTTGCGATAAACCTGGGGAATACATCGTTTTGTAGTGCTGTTATTATCTTTACAAATCTATGATAACTGTACCACTTCACAGGGATCCACCGCAGAGATTGGTCAGTGTCATTACAAAATTTTTCCCACTTCGCTTTCCGAATTTCCATCAGGAAGGAACGGGTAAGGGGATACTGATTCCAATTTCTAGAAGGATATGGTAGTGTTGACTGTGTGGAAAACTATCCTTAACAAACCTGCGCACGGGGATAGGATGTGACAGGGAATTCCTGGTAGTACAGCTCATGTCAGCGTTCAAATGGCTCTGAGCACTACGCGACTTGACTTCTGAGGTCATCAGTCGCCTAGAACTTAGAACTAATTAAACCTAACTAACCTACGGACATCACACACATCAACGCCCGAGGCAGGATTCGAACCTGCGACCGTAGCGGTCACTCGGCTCCAGACTGTAGCGCCCAGAACCGCACGGCCACTCCGGCCGGCGGTCAGGGTTCATTTCAGTTTTTTGAGTGGCAGATTTGAAGGTGCTTTTATCTTTTGCACCACAGACCATGTACAAATGGATTTCTTCGGCTCAGTTTAATAACTTTTCCCCGTTTGCAGCCGATGTGCGGTATTTCCTGTCGTCGCGATGACTGTTGAAATCTTGGCGTATATTGTAGGGTGTGTATGAGTATCTACATAACATTCTGTGGCCAAGCTGTTTGAGGCTAATGGTTGGCAACAGTCCGCTGAAAGTGTGACCAGGGATACGTATTCGATGTTGCTTCTCATGTAAGTTAAGAGTCGATAATTTAGGTGATATGCAGCTCCCAATAAATCATAACCTTGGCTCCTGCCTTTGGATGTCTGTCTGTTCTTCGTTTCCGATGTGCTGTTTTTGGATGATGGCTGTGTCAGCTTAATTTTCCATTAACATATTGAAAGGCTTTAACTCTTAGAGCTGCTAAGCTTCTCTACATTCAATCGGCAAATTCGGGTAATGCTACCTATCTCTACTGTCAATACAGGTTCAGGAGTCTGATGCTTCTTAGTACTCGGATTAATCAGTCCGCGTGTTTGACAGCCAGAAAAATCCGCAAGTGGTCTGTCTGGTATCTAGGTCCACGTCAGAATCCAGGAGAGAAGCGCTTGAAGCTGCAAGGCGGCTGGGGTGCCTGCGGAAGAGAACACGACTACAAGCGGTAGCCGAGCTAAACACAGCTCACCCCACGGACAGACAAGGACAATACTCAAACAACCTATGTAAATAACGAAGAGCAAAGCGGAAAATTTTGCCGCAAGTATATCAGTAGGCCAAGATCAATGAGACAGACAATCCAAATCTCGACCAGAGAGAGACAAAGTGTCAAGTGACGTTGTTACCCAATAGTCTGTAGTACAGCGATGATAGTAACCGGCAATTTCAGACGCGAGCGCAGAACTGATTGACAGCAGGGAACATTATTGACCTTCGTATTCACGCGATAAGACGAAAGGTACGCTAACGCTGCGAGCGCAGCGCTGCAGCAAGACTACTCAACGATCATCTAGCTCCATTACATCCGACGGGCGTTAAACTTCCACGGACCTGGATACCAGATGCCTTCCACTCGATAAAGGCGCGTGTGGTCGGAAACGCTCCGACTGGTATCATGGTAGATGAAGGCTGGAATGGAGGCACGAGCCAAGATCCGTTCCATTCGACCATAGGTTGCTGGAGGGGAGGGTGTTCGGTGACTTCCATCGGAACATCGCTGGCAGTGGGCGCGCAGGGAGTTCCACCGATCCACGTGAATGCGAAAGGGACTGCCGGTGCAACAGTGCTGAGTCGTAGGTTTCCGCCAGGGGCGCCGGCAGTAGGGCCACATTGTCACCAGGAAACGGTGGAGCAGGTGGCGGCAGATACAACGCCTGCGCCCGAGACCGGAGCTGAATATAATCCGCCACCCATGAGTCTCCATCGCTGTCACTGGTGTCCAAACCTCAGTACTCCCATAGGGATCAGGCCCACACAGACGCACAAAGCGCTTACTACTGGGAGGGACGGGAGCGACGCTCTGAGTTTTCGGCATCAGAAGATGAAGCAGGGTGTGAGCTTGCCGCTCATGGATGAGCCCGGCGGGCTATAATTGTTAATCGACGTGATTCAGTAAGTGCTCAAAAATGGGGTGAGGGCTGACGTAGTAGCAGAGGATTCGAATATTTTCTCATTTGCTGCTTAAAGATTCAAACGAGACGTTCTGCTTGACCGCTTGAGAAGGATGGAATGAAGGGGTGTATGTGTGTTTTATGTTGTTGGAATCGCAGGAATCTTTGAAGGCGGAGTGGCGTTGGGCAGAATTGTGGTGAAATTTGGTGCCAACGTGACATCATTAGCCCACCTGACAGTTCACTGGAAGTTTTGAACTGTGGTGTCAGTCATAATCGTCGCATGCGTTCAACGTAAGGGTACTTCGACTAAGTGACCACAATGGACAGCCATATTGATCCCAAAAATTGACCCGCAAAATGGAGATGGGTGCGGTCCCAGAGGAAGCGGAGGGTAGGCCAAAACGGCCACAGGAGAGCGCGAAACAGAAGCGTTGGAACGCATAAAACCCCTTCCCTGATTCGCATCGGATCGCGTCCAAATTTCGTCGAATGGTTTTGAATGGTCCCTAGTGGCTCCACCTTGTATACCAGAGCAAAAATTTGCAGTCGCACTACGCTTCGAAGGGGCCAGATCACGTTCAATAGGTTTGTAGCCCCAAGGTGTCCTTAGAGTAGGGTTGAAACGCCCAGGGTTAGCAGCAGCGTCGAACGTTGTCACAAACGTCGTCCTGTGGCTCACTGCACTGCAAACCGTCGTTGTAGACGTCGAAATGTGTGTAAATCAACGCTCCAATGGAAGAGGTGGCTTCATTGTCACCCTTTATGCCACCCCTAAGAGCTTTTCGTGTCAATTCTGAGCGGCGGTTTGTCTGAAATGTTTCCCTCGGTTACCCATAAGGGAACAGCGTGATGGGTAAGAGAGGGATGTGACGAACTTCCCATCATGTGACACGTCCACGGTGGCGTTGGGCAGAATTGTGGTGAAATTTGGTGCCAACGTGACATCATTAGCCCACCTGACAGTTCACTGGAAGTTTTGAACTGTCGCCTTTTTTTCCCATTTGTCGACACCTTGCTGTTTGAAGCGTCACGGAGCCCCAGAGTGACGTGACAGGGCGCCAAGCTTTTGTACCATTACAGAAGAAAGTTATAGGCACCTTTGAGTCAAATTTCAAGCTTATGCGCCGTAATGGAAGACAATTACCAGTTTGGAAAAAGGGTTTCTTTAATTTTTCTGCGCAGAATATATTGGCGTTCCCGTCCACACGCTCTGTTTATACGTTATTGACACTTTGCATCAAAATTTATGATTGTGATGTGTGATAGATCATTGTTATCTAACTCTTGTTCTGCTAGCATCTGTATGTACTTTACTAAACCATTAATTTGTGTTTATTTGCAGCCACATACGTCAATAGCTCGGCAGTAATGGCTGAACAGTAGAAACGACGTAAATGGATTGTATGAATAAATAGGTTTAACAGTCAAAGGTGACCATTATATCTTTAAAAAAAGTTTTTTGTTTGTGAACACCATCCACGGAAAAGAAGCGGGAAAATGGTTTCAGACATTTGTAGCTTCCAGAAAGAAGTGACATGAGTGTTCCGGTTGTATGTTGCGTAACACGTTCAGGGCAGGATGTGGCCGTGGAACACTTGTTGCAGTGCAACTTGAGTGGTTTCCCTGGCTCGTTACCACGGCAGGGATTCGCGCAGGTCACTTTCCGCGCCCTATCTTCGTCCTATTGCGCACATACGATTTGCTCGACTGATTTCTGCGTCTGATGCGACTTGCTTACACAGTTACCGATTCATAAGAGCGATAAGGTCTTGAAAATCGACACGCAGTGTTTGCGTGGAACAATACCAGTATTTGTTTTAGAAGGCAGCTGAACTTGAGAATTGGCCGCTGTGGCCGTGCGGTTTTAGGCGCTTCAGTTTGGAACCGCGTGACCGCTACGGTCGCAGGTTCGAATCCTGCCTCGGGCATGGGTGTGTGTGATGTCCTTAGGTTAGTTAGGTTTAAGTAGTTCTAAGTTCTAGGGGACTGATGACCACAGATGTTAAATCCCATAGTGCTCAGAGCCATTTGAACTTGAGAGATGTTCAGTGAAATAGTTGCCACGTTGCTACTTTTGCTATTCGCGCGGCATTTAAATTACTTGCGTGCGTTCCTGCGGGAAACAATGTTTCGCCACATTTGTATGTTGGCAGTATATAGGGGGCGGTCAAATGAAATAGATACAAATGGAGAAACGTAAGTAATCTGTTCATTAGTTCAAAAGTAATCGCTATAAATGTCGATACAGTTATCCCACTGTCAATCAGAATGGTCTGTGCCTTCATGGGACAATGTTTGCGGTTGCCTACGGAACCATGATTGTACCCAGTCGTGCATCTCTTCGTCAGAAGCAAATAGACGACGACCACCAGTGGCTTTATTCAGGGCTTCGAAAACATGGAAAACACGTGGAGAGTTTTGGGGATTGTATGGAGAATATCTAAGGGCTTTCCAGCGAAACTACTGCAGCGTAGTCGACCCAATCCTGGCAACATGGAGCACAAAGAAAGGGAGGAGGAGACGAAATGATGCTTCATGACTTGTCAGAGTATCTGCCGTTACTGCAGGAGTACAGTGTCGAATCAGATTTATAAAGAACTTAACAGTATGAGTTCTCAAAGGACGTGCCTTATTGAGCGGCGTCTTGAGCAATGTCTTGATCGTCTTTACTCCTGGAGCATTGACAATGGCTTTCGCTTTTGCACTTACAAACGTCTGTATGAATTTCTGGCGACGCATTTGGTTTCTCCCACTATCTTTACATCTCGGGCCTGTTGCCCTTCCGTTCGTTGAAACTACAAAATTCCTGGGGCTCATGCTCGATAGGAAACTCCCTTAGTCCTCCCATGTGTCTTACCTGGTAGCCCGTTGTACGTGATTCCTCAATGTCCTACGTGTCCTCAGTGGTACTTCCCGGGGTGCCGATCGAACCACCACCCTCCTCCGTTTCTACCGGTGCCTTGTCCGTTCGCAACTAGACTATAGGTGCTTTGTTTACGCGTCTGCACGTCAATCCCTCTTACGCCATCGTGGCATCCGTTTGGCCACGGGCGCTATTTATACTAGCCCAGTTGAGAGTCTTTATGTCGAAGCTGCTGAACTACCACTGTCCTACCGCCGTGACTTTATCCTCAGCAGGTATGCATGCCGTTTGTCTGCCATGCGTGGCCACCCATCCTATGCCTCCATCTTTAATGATTCTTTTGATCGCCAGTATGGGCCACGTCCCTCTTCTCTGTTACCTCCTGGAGTCCGCTTTCGGCACTTGCTACGGCGGCTTAGCTTCACACTACCTGCACCTTTCTCGGTGAGTGTGAACCCTTCACCACCTTGGCTTCGTGAAGTGGCCTATGTTACCCTTGGCTTTCATTTGCTTCCTAAGGACACTACTCCAGCCTCAGTCTATCGCCTTCAGGTTCACGACCTTCGCATCGAACTTGGCGATAGTACTTTTGTGTGCATTGATGGCTCTCGGAGTGCCCGTGGGGTCGGGTATGCCTCAGTCATTGGCACCCGTGTCTATCAATATCGGCTTCCGGCACACTGTCCAGTATTTACAGCCGAGATCATCGCCCTGTATCAGACCACGGAGTACATCCGACGACACAGCCTTTTCAATTGTGTCCTCTGCTGAGACTCACCCAGCGCCCTTCAAAGTTTATGTGCGCTGTACATCGCCCATCCCTTAGTGCATCGGGTCAAGGAAAACTTCACTTGCTCACTCTTGATGGAGCCAGTGTGATGTTTCTGTGGGTTCATGGTCATGTCGGTCTTCCAGGAAACGAGGCTGCTGAAGGTACTGCCAAGGCTGCAGTCCTCGTACCTCAGCCCAATAGTTCCTATATTCCCTCCAATGATCTCTGTGTTGCCCACTCTCAGGAGGTGGTGTCCCTTTGACATCACCATTGGTCCTCTCTTCACGGGAATAAGCTCATGATTATTAAGCCTCTCCCAGCTACTTGGACGACCTTCTCTCGGCTTGCCCGCTGGGAGGAGGTAATTTTAATCAGGCTGCGTATTGGACACTGCCTTTTTAGTTATCGTCATTTGGTAAGTGGCGCTACCCCACCACTTTGTACACATTGCGCCCAAGTTTTAACTGTCCGCCACTTCCTGATGGAATGCCCATTTTTAACCGTTTACGTCCCTGCTCGGGTTTGCCGTCTGAGTTATCGGCCGTTTTAGCAAATGACGCGTTGGCTGTCGACCGCGTTTTACTTTTTATCCGCCTAAACAATATGGCGAAGGCCATTTAATTTTTAGTTTTGGACCTCCATTTCTGTATGGTGTCTTCTTAGCCCTTTTTCCACGTGCCTGTTTTTTAGCTGTCTTCTATTATGTCGCCGGCCGGCGTGGCCGATCGATTCTAGGCGCTACAGTCTGGAACCGCGCGACCGCTACGGTCGCAGGTTCGAATCCTGCCTCGGGCATGGATATGTGTGACATCCTTAGGTTAGTTAGGTTTAAGTAGTTCTAAGTTCTAGGGGACTGATGACCTCAGAAGTTAAGTCCCATAGTGCTCAGAGCCATTTGAACCGTGTATTATGTCAATTGAGCCTGCGTATAGTCGTTTTTTAACTCATCTCTGTCTCCGTGTTCTAAAGTTTTGACTTGGGCGCGTATGACCCTAGTTGTTTTTTGCGCCCTAAAGCAAAACAAAACCAAAACTAAAGTATGAGCTCACTTCTCGATGTGACGTTGCAACCCCCCCCCCCCCCCACCCCACCGCCACCACTAGCCTCAGTGCATGCACTTCGGCTGGGAAGGGTATCATAAAGCAGTTATATCCTATCCTGAGGCAAGCTGGCCCACATATCCTATCCCGAGGCAAGCTGACCCACAACTGTTGCAATTGGTCCTCGATATCCGACATACTGCAAATAGAGTTGACGCCAGCGCTGATTCCCCACGTTTTATCGGGGGCTGGATTTGAGATCGTGCTGGCCACGTGAGTACCCCATCACGCAGACAGTTCATAGACACACGTGCCATGCGTGGACGAGCATTGTCCTGTTGGAAAATAAAACCATGGTATTGTTGAATAATAGGTAACACACAAGGACGCAGCATGACCGTGACGTACCGTTGTGCCGCCAAAGTTCCTCCAGTCACTATCAGCCGTGACCTGAAATCATACTCTGTGGCTCCCCACACCATGACGCCACGTGTAACACGGCTGTGCCTCTCCAAAACACTGGAGTAATGGGACTTCTCCCCAGGTGGCCGCCATACTCTCCGGCGATGGTCATCCAGGGTAGTGCAGAACCGCGATTCATTGCTAAACGTGGTGCTACCCTGTCACGGCACCATTCCAAACGCAGCCGTTCGCGTTATGGTGTTAACGGCAGCCTACACATTGTACTGTAACTCCCTAGTCTGGCTGCTGCTGAACTCCGACCAGAGGTGCGGTATGGTACGGAATGTTGCACAGTAGTTGTTCTCAGATGCCAGGCACAGATGTGGAGGGGTTACGATGTGCTTGGTGCAAAAGATGGCTGTCCTCCCTGAGGTGGTCAGACCGGAACCTTGACGACGAGTATGCTAGCTCACACTTTCGCATGCAGTCCAGCATCTAGTTACTTTCGTACCCGAATGTCCCACAAATCTGATTATGGCAAGATTCGACCAGCCGGCCAAATGGAGAGCTACAGTGAGACCCCTTTCAAACTTAGTCTGTCTGGTGCTGATCACACTATGACACACGAGTACGCGCTATCTCCGTGTTCTTCACAATGATCACTCAACAATTAACGTTGTTCACGCCTCTTATGTACCCTGCTGGGCCTGTTAACAACGCTGAATAGGAACGAAAATGCTGCACTCAAGTGGCCGTTCTACCTGACACAGAGATTTGCAACTCTAGTCATTTACAGAACTGCCAATGGTGTGTACACCCTGACACACGACCACGTATTCTGAGTGCTTCTTGTTCTTTTGTCAGGTAGTGTATTTTCTAGCCTAATCGGATGGTTAAAAAAAAGACAGTTTAAATGTGTTTATCGTTTAGAACACATTTCATGGAGACGTTTGTGTTCTTACAAGGTTTATGATTTAAATCAGACCACATGTCTCATTTCGACAAGATAGCGTTTGTCTTGTTCTTTAGTAATTAAAGAGCAGCTGCTGGGGAGGTCGATTTCAGCTTTCAAGGAAGGAAGGAAGATTTGGTGTAACGTCTCGTCAACATCGAGGTCGTTAGAGACGGAGCACAAGCTCGGGTTGTATCAAGGATGGGGAAGGAAATCGGCAGTGACCTTCCACAGCAACCATCCCGGTATTTGCCTGGAGCGATTTAGGGAAATCACGGAATACTTAAATCTGGATTGCCGCTTGCGGGTTTGAACCGTCGTCCTCGCGAATGCGAGTCCAGTGTGTTAACTACGACCCGGCTGGCCGTGGAGTAGCAACGTCACTATAGCCATGCCCCTTCGCACATTTTCCGATCACCAAGTATTCGATAATTCGCATCAATACTAGATCCTCCGATCATATTTTCTCATTTTACCAGCAGGGCATCTCAGCAGGGTATCATCTATAATCTAGAAACGTATCGACCGGCTGATCTAGACGATTAATTGGTAACTTGCTGATCTCATATTCAGGAGAATAAGAAGTGAAGCCGTAAACAGACCAAAAATAGGTTAGAGTACCACTGTATTTTGCTAGACATGCTTCTATTGGTGACGATACGCTCTAAACTTCCTCAGACCTTTGAACTGGCCAGTTATAGGGTGAGCTGCAGCTGAAGGTGGAGTCCAGACCAAAATGCAGCTCTATATTTTTTACATTCACAAACATGGCCAGAGGTGAAAGAAGTGAAGAGTGACAGATAAGTCATGGTACTGACCAGGGATCGAACTCCAGGCCTTTGACCCCGTAGTCTGGCTGCGCCACGGTGCTGGGAGTTGGAGAAGGTAGGTAGACGGATAACATCTGCCAGGTCGGCATGATACAGTGTCTTCAGGCGAATCCTGTCATGGTTCCTTTGTTGGAATAATACATTATTTGGTTAATCTTGTCCAGGCAAGCCGGGACTTAGGTTGCAGTGACCTCGCTGTACGGAGGACTGAGAACCCATGTACTCAAAGACTAAACTTTAGAAATTTAACGTAATATTTCTGGCTTCGTTTAATACGTAATTTTTATCTTCCAGGTATCTTAAAAACGTTGTGTTGTTATAACTAACCCTCTGAAAAGCTCTGTCCCAAAGCGTAAAACATGGTTCAAGTGGGTCTGAGCACTATGGGACTTAACTTCGGAGGTCATCAGTCCCCTAGAACTTAGAACTACTTAAACCGAACTAACCTAAGGACATCACACACTCTCATGCCCGAGGCAGGATTCGAACCTGCGACCGTAGCGGTCGCGCGGTTCCAGACTGTAGCGCCTAGAACCGCTCGGCCACCCCGGCCGGCAAAAGCGTAAAAAATTCGAGCATTATGTCTTTAGTCCTCGATATCGATAGCGGTGGAAAATTTCTAATGTTAATTTACTGGGGAGGAGGAAGGAAAAAGTGAACGATCTTCATTAGATATTTGCTCTTTGTTGTTGCTTAGCCTGCGAATTTAAGATATGTTTCAGCTGTTACTCGAATTGTAGACTACATGGGAGGAAATAACAAAGTTATCGGTAGCTGAGAACACTTGGCCTTTACGTGCATGCGTGGCCACAGCACACAGTTGTTGTCCGCATGCTCTGCGGCTCAGTGCATTGGTGCCGGGCTAAAAAGATTCGATGCAAGTATATTTTTAGTGTGATAATGTGATAAGTTTCGCCATGGTTCGAATTCCACTTCAAATTATGGATTTCACTCCATGTACCACAGTTCGTTCAAAGGTTGAAGGAAGGCAGAGGGGTATCAACTGCAGTAGGACGATGCCTAATAAAGATTTGAGACACAAACGAATTAATGACATTACATGCCGTTGTGCATTGATAAAATCAGTGGGGAAAAATGAAAATTTGTATCATGCGGTTGCGATGACCACTATATCCGGATAGAGCAGTGATCAGTACATATGCCTAGCAAGCAGGAGATCCGGGTTCGAATACCGGTCTGGCGCAAAATTTCCAACTTTCCCCATTGACTTAATCAATGCCGCTGGCAGTTCATGTCATTAATTCCTTTTTGTCTTGATTCAAAGTGGCTGCAGGATCGTTGGGTAACATTAACCACAGCACATAGTTACAAAGCAGTCAACGAATAGGGATTACAACAGTTACCCCAACAGTTGCAAAAGACGTCTGCAACTGACACTGCTAACAGGAATCGTAGGTAACAGTGGTCTGACAACCATGAAAAGAAGGTGCTGATTGACTTCTGCTTTGGTAGCTTCCTATAAACTACTAACTGTCAATCATTTTGTCATTCTGATCCAGGTTTAGCAGCTGAAATCCACCTTTGCATAGCCGCGCGGTTAGAGGCGCCATGTCACGGGTTGCGCGGCCCCTCCCGACGGAGGTCAGAGTCCTCCCTAGGGCATGGGTGTGTGTGCTGTTCTTAGCAGAAGTTAGTTTAAGTAGGGTGTACGTCTAGGGACCGATGGATTCACCAGTTTGGTCCCTTAAGAATTTATTCTTTTCCACTTTTGCAGAAGCGAAGAAATATTAGCAAACCTGACTGATAATGGCATGTGGTGTGCGCAGATATCCCTCTCCTTTGCCTCGTCACACACTTTCCTGCATATTATAAAAGTGTATGTATGTATGATTGTTTCGCAACTCCTCCTAAACCAATGGATCGATTTTGACCAAACGTGATACACACATCACTTATTGTTTGGAAAGAACCACTGCGGGGGTGGAATGACGTCTCTATCAAAGGAGTGACGGTGGGAGTGAAAAAGTATCTTAGTTCACGACATGCAAATAGCTAGACTATATTCATCCTGTATTTAAGAATGAGAGCACTTTGTGACATGTAACAAACTTTACACAAATTTGAAACCTTTGCAAGACTTCTTCTCGCTGACGCCACGCACAAAATGATGAAAGGAAAACGTTTGATCGCTTACTGCATTTCCGTTGTTCATGTATAGATCTGATGCATCAGACAAACATTTTTACTCTAACTCTATTTGCAACTCTTTCGTAGAGAGTATTTACATATACCACCGGGTGTACCAGTAAAATTATATCACTGTACGACACATAGTTCAGGAGATATAACGTCATAAACACTAAGCTGAGTGAAAACGAAACTGCAGGGTGAAATTCGCTGGAGATATGGGTAAAATATGTGTACAAATACATGTTAAATGTGTTAAATATGTAACAAAGAAACTGGTAAAAAGCTCCACCCAAATCCTTGAACCGACACCAGTCAGACTTGGTACACATATTACTTGCTATCTGGAAATAAGTACTGTGGTGGTACGAACCAGCAATCTCTTATTACGTTGGGGGAGGGGAGGGGGATGATAACGTGGAGAGTGAAGGACGGACGGACAGACACACAGAGGGAGTAGGAGGAGATGGACAGAGGATGAGGGTGGATGAGTTGAAATGGAGGAGGGAAAACGATCAGGTGGACAGGGCGAGGGGGCGGAGGAGATTGAGAGGAAGAGGGGGCGGAGCAGATCGACTAATAGGAGATTGAAATGAATACATTCATGAGAACGCCGGGTACGCAGACTACACTATGTGATCAAAAGTATTCGGATACCCCCCAAAAACATAAGTTTTTCATATTATGTACATTGTGCAGCCAGGTATCCTTGTCACCGACCTCAGTAGTCATTAGGCATTGTGAGAGAGCAGAATGGGGCGCTCCGCGGAAGTCACGGACTTCGAACGTGGTCAGGTGATTCGGTGTCACTTGCGTCATACGTCTGTACGGGAGATTTGCACACTCCTGAACATCCCTAGGTCCACTGTTTCCGATGTGATATTGAAGTGCAAGCGTGAAGGGACACGTACTGCACAAAAGCGTACAGGCCGACCTCGTCTGTTGACTGACAGACCGCCGACAGTTGAAGAGGGTCGCAATGTGTAATAGGCAGACATCTATCCAGACCATCACACAGGAATTCCAAACTGCATCAGGATACACTGCAAGTACTATGACTGTTACGCAGAAGGTGAGGAAACTTTGATTTAATGGTCGAGCGGCTGCTCATAAGCCACACATCAAGCCGGTAAATCCCTCGCTTGGTATAAGGAGCGTAAACACTGGACGATTGCACAGTGGAAAAACGTTGTATGGAGTGACGAATAACGGTACACAATACGGCGATCCGATGTCGGGGTGTGGGTATGGCGAATGCCCGGTGAACGTCGTCTGCCAGCATGTGTAGTGCCAACAGTAAAATTCGGAGGCGTTGGTGTTATGGTGTGGTCGTGTTTTTCATGGAGGGGGCTTGCACCCCTTGTTGTTTTGCGTGGCACTATCACAGCACAGGCCTACATTGATGTTTTAAGCACCTTCTTGCTTCCCACTGTTGAAGAGCAATTCAGGTATGGCGATTGCCTCTTTCAACACGATAGAACACCTGTCCATAATGCACGGCCTGTGATCGAGTGGTTACACGACAATAACATCCCTGTAATGGACTGGCCTGCACAGAGTCCTGACCTGAATCCTACAGAACACTCTTAGATGGTTTGGAATGCCGACTTCGTGCCAGGCCTCACCGACCAACATCGATACCTCTCCTCAGTGCAGCACTTGGTGAATAATGGGCTGCCATTCCTCAAGAAACCTCCCAGCACCTGACTAAACGTATGCCTGCGAGACTGGAAGCTGTCGCCAAGGCTAAGGGTGGGCCAACACCATACTGAATTCCAGCATTACCGATGGAGGGCGCCACAAGCTTGTAAGTCATTTTCAACCAGGTGTCCGGATGCTTTTGAACACACAGTGCGTATTGTTAACGCACCCTACTGAGGTGGCGGTGAATCCGAAGACAAAAAGTTTAATGATGGATTTGGAAGAAATTTTCATCACTGGATTTGAGGTTGGTGCTTTTACTCCGCCGAACGAGATCATTAAGCTCTTCGGCCTTCTTGGTGCATTGTGCCGACGCTGTTTCGCCCTCTCCCTAACTTTCATTCTAAACCCATCAACAGTAAGACAACGTGCAAGAAATATATTGCATACGCAAAAATAAAGCGTCCACGCAGTCACTTGACGTATCATCTGCACTGTAGAGGTAACTTAGGGAGTACCCCAACGGCGTATATGTATAAGGGGGGGGGGGGGGGGACTGTTCACTGTATATGTAAATGATATGGTGGCGAAGGATTCTACATGAAGCTGTTCGAGGGTGTTGCTGTTGTACATAGGAAAATCGCTACGTCAGAAAATAGTAGTGAAATGCGGAGGTTCAGCCTTTGGTGCAGGGCCTGGCAGTTCACACTCAACATAAAGGAATAAAAGAAATTGTGCACAAATACAAGGAGCTATCCATTATTTTTCGATAACGTGATTGGTGATAAATAACTGGAAACAGTAACAACCGTAAAATGTCAGAGAATATCCTTTCGGCTCGTCCCAAAGTGAAACGATCGAGGAAAACCACTTAGCGAACGAGCAGAGATCCGTTGAGAATCAATAGTAAAACATTAAGGAAGTATAAAGAGTATCTTACGAAGAGCGATGCATTTCTGGTCACTGGTTCGCCTAGTAAGAGCGAGAACGTACGGACATGCTCTTGAACCGCTCGCAGCAGACGATATGACAGAGGTGCTGCGCATCACGGAGAGGTTTACTAAATCTAATCCTGCAACACATTACTTTCTCTCATGAAATGACCACGACAAGAAATTATATATATATATATGTATCCCATACAATCTACAGACTGCCCGACACACCATCGCGGATGGAAGGGGTGGACGTAAGTGGTTCTAGAAGTACACTCCGCCAGACACCATAATGTGGCTTGTGGGATGTAGATGTATATGTAACGTTAAGAAACGTTATGAAATGGAGTGAATACGTAAAATCTATAGTACGGAAGATTAGTGAAAGACTTTTTTGATAGATGGGTTCTGAGAAAGTGTTTCAACGGGGTCAGCATGTCTTAGAGTGTTATTGACCTCGTTGCAGGTCGCGATGACGATGCAGCAGCAGGTATGTAGAGCTAGGTGGACAGTCGTCGTAAACGCATAGAAACAGTGAGAACACAATAGCCAACGTATTCAGTACAATTAGTTCCGCAGTCAAAACGTCATTTTGCTGTGGTCAGCTCCCAGTGGCGCAGGATGGCCCTGAACACTGATGTTTGGTTTTATGTTATTTATTTAGCCTGATATGATTAAGGCCATCAGGTCTTCTCTTACGTCGGAATAGGATTTCACACATACAGCACTTTTTCTACATCAGTTATCTAAAAAATAATTATTTTAATATGACGGATAGTATAAAAAGATTTGAGTGTCTTTACAGACAATGTGTGTAATAATATTGAATATGAACTAGTAAGGTTAATACTGGCGGTACGTAGACTACAGCTGCTACTGTCACTGATGATGATGATGATGATGATGATGATGATGATGATGATGATGATTTTCCGATATATCTACTTCTGGAAAAATGAAATTTAAGGAGACTGCACCAGCTAAGAATACTGAGAAGTGAGAAAGATCTGGTTATTCATTTCTCTAATATAATGTGGGAGATTATTCTAGAGCTGGATTCCTGCTACTGAGAAAGGCTTCAAGAAAGTGGCTGAACGATGGAGGAACGGAATGGATTGTGCTCTGATGGTAACGGTTGTTTCTGCCATGTTCAGACAGGAGCGTTAAGTTTGAGGAGAGACATGAGGGGCAGCGTACGTTGGTATAACGGTAGAGAAAACAGGGGACATGCAAATCTCTTAGCTTGTCTGCACGATGCCAGGATAACTGTGCATATGATGGTGAAATACGAGCAAAGAGTCAATAATCACACACTGTAACGAACACAGGCATTAATAACCAGTTGCAGACGCCATGAGCATTCCTGAGAAAGGTCCTTTCAGGGTAACATCGCTGTAATCAATAATTGGAAGTACAAGTGTTTGTAAAAGTTCTTTTTCAGGTCAAAAGGGAAGAGCTTTTTATATGTTGGTAGGGCATGGAGAGATGCTGATGCATTCTTCCACATTGTAGTTACGTGCTCAGTCCAATTTAGGTTTTCATCCATTATTACTACTACTACTACTACTACTACTAGACTCTTTGCTGAAGGAGAGAAGTTAATATTTGTTCCATTTAGGGTTAAAGATAGTAGGGATTCCCGATTTTTCGGGCTAATGAGCCTAGAATGGCCAACCAGTACCTCTTGGGTTTTGGATGGGTTGAGCCTTAATCCTATATCCTACGCCCATTTTGATAGTGCACAGAGATCGGAATTGAGATTCTAGATACCTGTCTTCCTCTGTGACTTCATCGTGCTGGACATGATGCACTGCTGGCGAGGCGTCAGGTGCAAGAGCAATCATTGCACTTCATTTCGGAGAAATTTAGGTACCTAGCGACTGGAAGAAAGCGCAGGTCGTTCCCATTTTCAAGAAGGGTCATAAATCAGATGCGAATAATTATAGGCCTATTTCGCTTACGTCAATCTGTTGTAGAATAATGGAACATGTTTTGTGTTCTCGTATTATGACGTTCTTAGATAATACAAATCTCCTTCATCATAACCAACATGGATTCCGCAAACAGAGATCATGTGAAACTCAGCTCGCCCTATTTGCCCAAGAAATTCACAGTGCCGTAGACACTGGCGAGCAGATTGATGCCGTATTCCTGGACTTCAGGAAGGCATTTGATACGGTTCCGCACTTACGTTTAGTGAAAAAAATACGAGCTTACGGAATATCGGACCAGGTTTGTGATTGGATTCAGGATTTCCTAGAAGAAAGAACACAACATTTCATTCTTAACGGTTCAAAATCTGCAGATGTAGAGGTAATTTCGGGAGTACATCTACATCTACATTGATACTCCGCAAGCCACCCAACGGTGTGTGGCGGAGGGCACTTTACGTGCCACTGTCATTACCTCCCTTTCCTGTTCCAGTCGCGTATGGTTCGCGGGAAGAACGACTGTCTGAAAGCCTCCGTGCGCGCTCTAATCTCTCTAATTTTACATTCGTGATCTCCTCGGGAAGTATAAGTAGGGGGAAGCAATATATTCGATACCTCATCCAGAAACGCACCCTCTCGAAACCTGGCGAGCAAGCTACACCGCGATGCAGAGCGCCTCTCTTGCAGAGTCTGCCACTTGAGTTTATTAAACATCTCCGTAACGCTATCACGGTTACCAAATAACCCAGTGACGAAACGCGCCGCTCTTCTTTGGATCTTCTCAAGCGTGATAGGACCTTTATTGTTTACAATATACATAAATGACTTAGTTGACAACATCGGTAGCTCCGTGAGGCTATTTGCAGATGACACGGTTGTCTACAAGAAAGTAGCAACATCAGAAGACTCGTACGTACTCCAGGAGGACCTGCAGAGGATTAATGCATGGTGCGACAGCTGGCAGCTTTCCCTAAACGTAGATAAATGTAATATAATGCGCATACATAGGGGCAGAAATCCATTCCAGTACGATTATGCCATAGGTGGTAAATCATTGGAAGCGGTAACGACCGTAAAATACTTAGGAGTTACTATCCGGAGCGATCTGAAGTGGAATGATCACATAAAACAAATAGTGGGAAAAGCAGGCGCCAGGTTGAGATTCATAGGAAGAATTCTAAGAAAATGTGACTCATCGACGAAAGAAGTAGCTTACAAAACGCTTGTTCGTCCGATTCTTGAGTATTGCTCATCAGTATGGGACCCTTACCAGGTTGGATTAATAGAAGAGATAGACATGAACCAGCGAAAAGCAGCGCGATTCGTCATGGGGACATTTAGTCAGCGCGAGAGCGTTACGGAGATGCTGAACAAGCTCCAGTGGCGGACACTTCAGGAAAGGCGTTACGCAATACGGAGAGGTTTATTATCGAAATTACGAGAGAGCACATTCCGGGAAGAGATGGGCAACATATTACTACCGCCCACATATATCTCGCGTAATGATCACAACGAAAAGATCCGAGAAATTAGAGCAAATACGGAGACTTACAAGCAGTCGTTCTTCCCACGCACAATTCGTGAATGGAACAGGGAAGGGGGGATCAGATAGTGGTACAATAAGTACCCTCCGCCACACACCGTAAGGTGGCTCGCGGAGTATAGATGTAGATGTAGATGTAGATGTTAAGTTCGGCAAGTAAATTGTCGAAATCGACCATGTCAAAGGCTTTGTTGAGGTCTAAGAAGCACGTGATAGCAGTCTCTTGTGCATCCGCAGCGAGCTTCAGCTCGTATATTATCTTTGTTAAGGTAGATGTTATACTGCGATGTTTACGGAAACCTGATTGGCATTTGTCTAGTAAGTTGTTTGGTAGTTAGGTAGGTTGTTAGTTGGTCTTGAACTATATATTCTAAGGCCGAGGACATACAGGAAGAACGGAAGATCAGTAATGAGAGGATGCTGTGCCAACGTCCTTTTTAGGTGGTAGGTTAATTATTCCCTGTTTGCAGGCCTCGGGGAAAACACTTGTGGTTAAGGAGTCATTGAAGATAACTTACAGTGTGCAGTAGTGTGTCTATAGTAAGCTTCACCACTTGGAGTGAGATGCCGATCAGATATGCATGTTGGCTTTTCTGACAATATTCCAAGTAACAAGTAGAATTTTTCGTAACTACAACGTTTACGACCCGTGAAATAATCGGTAAGCCTCTGTTCCGTTTGCGGTTTAGTTGTGGTTGCAGGTTCATTTCTTGGGCTGGAACAGGGGGATCAGCTGCAGCTTTTACTTTCCGTATACCGAGACCACTCAGGTTTTTCCACAGGAAAGCTGGCCTGTTTCTGTTGTCGGTTAATGTATGGGCATGCCTGAGTTTAGCGTTTCTCACAGCTGGACTGGCTCTGTTTAGCTTCTTCTTGTAAGCAATATGATTCAGGCTTTGGGCGTAGTTTGTATGATCGGTGTGGAGCGTCTCTGATCTTCATGACCTGTTTCTGTTGTTCAATTAGCCAAGGTGCAGGTTTGTTAGCTCAGCATGCGGCCGGCTCACGGAATCGCCAGACGAGAATACGGCAGCGGTGACGAAACGATATCTGAATCTCGGCGAGCATAGGGCTGCGTCAGGCTCGGGCAAGCGGCAGCAAGCTCCATTGGAAGCCGGCCACGCCCATGGAGGTGTAATAAGGGGAGTTGTCATGACGTCACAGACTTGAAACCGAGGTCTGCTATGTTGGTAGGGCCAAACATTAGCTTCCACTGGAAGTGTTTTGATAAAAAATGCCAGCTTGCATCTTTTACAGGTGTACCAGTCGTTCTGATTATAGTCTAAAGTTTAAAGAAATCACGTTTCATTCGTAAGCGGTCACGTTCAAGCGATATCTTCTTTTATATACACCAATTTTATTTGCGATGGCTACTTTCGCTGTAGTTGTTTTATATCTGTAATTTGACGTTAGATTGACTGTCAGTAGGACTCGAAGAGCGTTCTGGTTGAACGCTGTGAGAAAGAAACTGTCCAGGCATACCAAAACATGTCCTCGGCATTTCGGGAAGATGCGTAGGTGGAACATAAGTTTCGTTATTCCGCATTAAGAAAAATGCTGGATAACGTGAGCAGCCATTTCACATTACATACTCCGCTTCTCGGTTATTCGAAACATGTAACAGAAAGAACGTTACGTTAACTAGGCGAAATGCGTCGTATTACTGTTTCAGATAGGTACTTAAGACCAAAAAAATCGCTTGAAAGTGCCTTCCTGATGCTGCATTACTCACAGAAGCACTGCAACTTCTGCTATTTAAAACAACTGTTGCGTAAACACAACAGAAAATCAGAACAAGAATCAATCGTCTGCTGATGTTTTGACAAACTAACAAGGCGGCGCCGGCTTCAGAGCAACGCACAGCATGAGTCTATAGCGCCGGCGCCCCGTATTATACCTCCACGGTCACGTCGTTTGGCGCGAACAGCCTGAGTCGGACCCAGTACAGAAAGCACCAGAGCGCATCGTCATACCGAGGACTCCGTCGTACGACACAGCGTCAGCGGCAACAGAGTGCGTGCACACTGAGCGGGTGGCGACTCAGCAGGAAGTCAGGTGCAATTACGAACCGTGGACCCCCGGGTAGACGCTCTGAAATCGGTTGAAGTCAGCCAGCACATAGCTCCCGGATGGAAGACAGCAATCCAACTCAGGGCAGCGTAAGAACTAGACGCAGCCTGTAGTGCTAGTTAGTGCTAGTATCAGTATGCTGGATGACACGCATCAGGTCTAAACGACTATCACAGGTACTTGTCGGGGTCAGCTGCAGACGAGAACAGATACTGTGTAGCGGGGGCGGGCGGTAGTTAAGTTCGCTCGACCCCTCCCAGTTGTTAACAGGACAACCTTTCTGATCACGTAAGCCCTGGAAGTGGTACAGTGCCAGAATAGGAACTGTTGTAAACGGGATCACCACTGCGACAGTCTGGCCTCTGTACTATGCTGCGCCAAATGTGTTCTCGCCCCGTGTGATAACTAGTCTCACCCTAGGACCATGTTAGACACGTCCATCATGTCAGTGCAGTCACTTTACAGTTACAGAACACGGTGATAGCTTCCAGGAAGTGGTGCCAACAGTGTAGTGTACGGTGCAAAGGTTCTCGCTTACCAAGCGATAATGCGACCAGTTGTTGAGTATTGTTCCAATGTTTGGAGTCCTTATCGAGTAGGCATCACAACATACATTAAACTAATTCAGAAATGCGCTACTGGGATCGTAACAGGTCGGTTCAAAAATGGTTCAAATGGCTCTGAGTACTATGGGACTCAATTTCTGTGGTCGTCAGTCCCCTAGAACTTAGAACTGCTTAAACCTAACTAACCTAGGGACATCACACACATCCATGCCCGAGGCAGGATTCGAACCTGCAACCGCAGCAGTCGCGCGGTTCCGGACTGAGCGCCTAGAACCGCGAGACCACCGCGGCCGGCAACGGGTCGGTATACGCCATAAGTATGTGTAACAGAGAAACTCGGGGAATTGATATAGGAATTTTTGAAGAAAATGCGACATTATTCTCTTGAAAACCTATAGAATAAATTTACAGAACAGATAGTCTAAGAATCATGTGCGACAGTTTTGCTGACACCGACGTACACTATGTGATCAAAAGTATCGGGACACTTCGTTCCAAAACATCTAAAAGTGTTCTGTAGGATTCAGGTGAGAGCTCTGTTCAGGCCAGTCCATTACAGGGATGTTATTGTCATGTAACCACTCCGCCACAGGCCGTGCATTATGAACATGTGCTCGATCGTGTTGGAAGATACAATCGCCATCCTTGAATGGCTCTTCAACAGTGGGAAGCAAGAAGGTGCTTAAAACATCAACGGAGGCCTATACTGTGATAATGCCACGCAAAACAACAAGGTGGCTTGCACAGCCTCCATGAAAATCACGACCACACCGTAACACAAACGCCTCCGAATTTTACTGTTGGCACTACACACGCTGGCAGCTGAGGTTCACCGGGCATTCGCCATACTCACACCCTGCCATCTGATTGCCCCATTGTGTACCGTGATTCGTCACTCCACACAACGTTTCTCCACTGTTCAGTCGTCCAATGTTTACGCTCCGTACACCAAGCGAGGCGTCGTTTGACATTTAGCGGCGTGATTTGTGGCTCATGAGCAGCCTCTCGACAATGAAATCCAAGTTTTCTCACCTCCCGCCTAACTGTCCTAGTACTCTCAGTGGATCCTGATGCAGTTTGGAGTTCCTGTGTGACGGTCTGGAGAGATGTCTGCTTATTACGCATTACGACCCTCTTCAACTGTCGGCGGTCTCTGTCAGTCAACAGATGAGGCCGGCCTGTACGCTTTTGTGCTGTACGTGTCCCTTCACGCTTCCACTTCACTATCACATCGGAAACAGTGGACTTATGGATGTTTATGAGTACGTAAATCTCGCGTACAGACGTATAACACAAGCGACATCCAATCACCTGACCACGTTGGAAGTCCGTGAATTCCGCGGCGCGGAGCGTCCCATTCTGCTCCTTCAGTGTCTAATGAGTACTGAGGTCCCTGATATGGAGTACCTGGCAGTAGGTGGCAGCACAATGCACTTAATATGAAAAACGTATGTTTTTTGGGGGTGTCCGGATACTTTTGATCGCATAGTGTATATCTCGCGGAAGTATCATGAGAGTGCAAGAAATGTGGGCGCGTGCAATATACTATCGTTAGTTTCTCGCTTGCTTACTGACTGTCTCTTTCCCTGCGTTCGATTCGAGACTGGAACAGGAAAATTAGTGTTACCGGAAGAATCCTCCGCCGCACACCACAAGGTGACACCCGGAGTATACATTAACTGATAAAAAGTACCCAGACATCCATATGTAACGCGTTGTTGACCACTAGACGTCACGAGAGGCTGACCCGCCAGTGTAAAAAGAGGCGGGGAGTCTAGTGGTGTAAGTACAGAGGCAGTAGCAGCAGAATGGGTAGGTCGAGAGCGCCCATTGGCTTCTAACATGGGACTAGTCACTGGATGTCAACTGAGTAACAGATCCATCAGGGACATTTCAGCCTTTCCAAAGTTGCCTAGATCACCTGTTGGTGATGCGATTGTGAAGAGGAAACGCGAATGAATAACCACAGTTAAACCGAGATCAGGTAGACGTCGTGTAATGATGTACAGGGGCCCCCGAGCATTACGGAGGGTGGTTGTAAAAAATCACACGTAATCGGCGAAATCGTGAGTTCCAAAATGCTGTCAGTAGGCGAACTAGCCCAATGACTGTGCGGAGTGAGTTAAAAAGAATAACGTGCAATGGTCTAACAGTTCCTCATAAGCGACACATTGCTGTAGTCGATGCTAATGCATAATGCCATCGGTGAAGTTGGCAAGACGTGTAGTTACGGTGTGGGGGTGTTTTTCGTGGTTAGGGTTTTGTCCCCTTATTAATATTTTACTGGATTCCACCTGTTATTAAAAGCTATGCTACGGTTCCTTTCAACACTATCGGCCTCCTTAGTAGGAGAGGTTGCTAACACGCCCTAACGCCCGACCCGGAGAGGCAGGCTCCTCAAATCCTGTATGTATAAGAAATTTTCTTCCCCAGTGTTTGGCCGGCAATAGGAGCAGAGGTGATGGTGAAATATATTTCCCAACTGGAAGACTATCAGTAAATGTCAGGCCAATTCTACAGGAGACTGTCATCTGTGCATTGATATACATGTTGAATATTACCCGTGTCTCGCGGAGTGAGTGAAAGTAAAGCCGTGTGGCACCTCAGTAGGACTTTTTAACTGCCCGCAAGGACCCCCATGCCTATGGGCAACGGAGAGCCGCGCCTGCCCCCCCCCCCCCCCTCTAGTTCTCAGGGAAAGGAAAAAATATAGTATATTCAGGTATTTTTCTTTGAAGAAAACGATTTAAAAGTCAGTATTATACAGATTTTTAAAATGGTAGGTTACTTCAAAATGTTAAAAATACACCATACTCAATGTAACTGTCTGAGAAGTGCGTATGGAGTTTACTGTTATGCCTGTGTTGTTGTTGGTACTGAGAGGACGAAACGTTTGCCTCCATAGCTATGTGCTTAGTGCGGCTGACTATGGGAGTCTCGGATTCGATTCCCGGTACTGCTGAGGATATTTCTTGGTTGGAGGACTGGAACGAGGTGCACTCAGCCTCGTGAGGTCAGCTGAAGAACTAATTTACCGGCTCCACGTCACGGAAACTGACAATACGGTGGTCTCACCACACACCCCTCCATACCGCATCCAAGGACGCTGCTGGCACAGAATGACGTGACGGGCGGTCGGTGCCGATGGGCCCGCCAGGGTATTGAGTTTTAAAATGTGAAACGTTTTAAGGTCCCATGCAGCAGACGGATCACAATCAGCATTGCCACGAGCCTTCTCTGCGGAGATGTTTGGAATTTAACCCAGGAAATCCGCGCAAAAGAACTGTACGCCACGGAGACGGATTTGTGATGCAATGAGTACATGTGACATTAACGATAGTAATCATTCAGTTCAGACAGGGGCGTTAAGTGAGGCCGCCTTTGTGTTTTGTTAGAGAGGAATACCGAGCCAGAGGGGCGCAGTGGTTAACGCATTCATGTCGCATTCGGGAGGATCGCGATACAAATTCTCGACAGCCATCCACATTACATTTTTCCTGTGATTGCCGTAAGGCAGCTGCTCGATAGGACTCCTGGAAAAGACATGTCGATTTTCTTCACTATCTACGAGGGGCTTTCCATTACTAATGCAACACGTTTTTTTTTCTGAAAGCAGGTTGTCTTTATTCAAGATTACAATATACTATATTATTCCCCACTCTCCTGGCTACAAAACCCAATTTTTCAACACAATCGGCATTCAGTGCGACGGCCCTACGCAACCTTAGTGGGAAGACCTTCGTGCACGCATTGTACCACTCTACTGGTCGACGACGAAGCCAGCGCCTTGCTGCATAAATAATCTACCCATCATCCTCGTACTGCTTCCCACGGAGTGCATCTTCCATTGAGCCAAACTCGTTGCTCCTTATGGTCTTCTGTTAGGCGGCGAGGAACCCAGCGAGCTCACACCTTTCAGTACCCCAGCTGGTGGACGAGTGAGTCAGCACTACCAACAGAGATGTCCGGTTGTGCAGCGGAGTGTTTGTGATCCGTCGTCACCTCTAATGAGAGTGTCCGCACATCCCAACGATGCAAGAGTCAAGCTGAGCTGTGTGTAGCAGCCGGCAAGCGGGACATGGGACACGTCTGCTCGACCTTGTTGCGACGATGACAGACGCCTCGCCCGATGACTCACCGTGCTTTTGTTCACTCCGTACACTGTCTGCAAGCGCCTATTAATGACCAGGATGCTCTGGTTTACCGACAGAAGAAACTCAATGACAGCTTATAGCACTTCTGTATGCTACTGCTATACCATAACCTCGAAGCTGGAGGCAGTTTGTAGAATAGAACTATTTTATTAGATTAATTATGGTATAAAGCAACAGAGCAGTTTTACCCTCTGAGAAGAAATTTTGTTATGTTGACCGCGTTGTACCTAATGGAGGTGGCTTATCGGAAGTGAAAGTCAGATTTACGTAAATATTCAAACAGTAACAAATAATATTTTTGCCTGTTTACACTGTTTAAAGAATAAAGAGAACAGTCGCCAGCCTAATAAGGTAAGAGAAAGATTAACGTAATTGTTTACGAAAGTAGGTATAAGTAACTTTAACGGACAAACACAACCTATATTTTGCCACACGCGCGTGCGATGAACCCTGCCACCTGCATATGCTCACGGTTAGGATTGGAAGCTGACAGAGCAGGACAGACTATTTGCATAAATATAACAGATAACGAAACACACTATTACTTTCAGGGCTTATTCAAACTAAATGGTCTTTATAACATTACTATTAATATTCACTGCAGAATCATTAATCGGACATAGGTTCAGTATTATTGTTCAAATATTTTCCTAGCTGACATAAAATTATAAATGTAGTTCACTGCATTATTATGAACTGGTCACAGGTTAAATATCTCTCAACTAATTACTATTCTATTTAGAATGAAAGTTAAATGGAATTCACTAACAGGTTACTTCTCACTGTCTTTTGAATAAAGAAATTATTGTTTTCATAAATAGTGGTAAAGGATAACCTGTGGATCTTATTACACTATTAATATGCACTTTCAATACCCAAAAGAAACAAGTGCTTGGCAAGCATCCAGCTTTCCACAACTGCAATTCACCACTTTTACTGCAGTGAGACACAATGTTGACAAATTTACAAGAAACTGACTCACCTTTTAAAATTTGCTACAGGCAGCACTATGATCATTAACTAAGCAAAATTTTATAAGCCTCAGTTTTAAGAATTTTAATTTTTAAAAGAAACAGCAAATTGTCTTTATTACCACAGTCTTCTACTATCAAGTAAATGATTAAATAGGTGACTTTAAAATTTAAAAAAAAAAAAAAAAACTTTAAACTGGACTGTTTCCATCACTGGGATGCTTTCACAAGACTTCATTTACTACCTTCCACAATTTCACTAAATCCACAGTAAATCTGAATACTCTGTTCTTACCAAAGATCAAACAACATTATTTGATTAAATATTTGGCTTTGAGGCTTTCATTTTTTCCACAAACTACGACACTTGGTAATCATAGTTCAAATGGAGAGGAACCTGAGAGGTGTTGTGATAGGGAAAAAAATCAAGGTAGGCGGATTTGCAGGCATAATTGCTGGACTCTGTCCTGTCCCTTCTTGGTGGCGATGATAGAGACCAATTCCTGAATAGTTCCAGCTATTTATCCATCCATCCGAGGCACTGGTAAGCGGCAGGTTCAAAATGGTTCAAATGGCTCTGAGCACTATGGGACTGAACATCTGAGGTCATCAGTCCCCTAGAACTTAGAACTACTTAAACCTAACTAACCTAAGGACATCACACACACCCATGCCCGAGGCAGGATTCGAACCTGAGACCGTAGCGGTCGCGCGGTTCCAGACTGAAGCGCCTTTAACCGCGTGGCCACACTGGCCGGCTAAGCGGCAGGAAAAGCCTCTCTCGGAACCAGCACAATATACAACTTTACTTCGGCAGTGCACAGTTTGGTAGCTTGTCCCGACTGACTCTTGTTCCATCTTTTCTACCTAGGCCAACCACAATTTACGCGCGCTACTAAGTTCCGTTCCCGAGGGGAACCACACTACCTTTTACAGACAACATAACTAAGAATCCTAAGTGAAGGTCAGTAGTTTACATAACAGCAAACAAATATTTTAAATAAAACAGAACCTTTGCACATATTGACTTCTATAAAAAAATTATTTAAACAAAATTACAATTATATACAGAAAGTTTAGTCTCCCTCCAAATTGGACAAAGAATTTCAATGACAGATACACTACATTGCATAGAATCAAATCATGATATCAAAGTTTTAACAAAGAAAGGAGTATACAATTTTGTGTTATCTATTCAAACACATTTACAGAAGCTCAACGATGTAACATTAAATAAAACAAAAGGCAAAATAAATCAGTAGGGTATTAGAACTATGGTGTTACAAGCTCTCTGCTTGGAACGCACCTCAGTTACAGACACCATTTTGAAGGCCGCCGCCACCAATGGGAACTTCACGAAACTATAGGGCTGAAGCGGGAATTTTCCACGATATCCTGCGACGAATTCTGCATTTTTCAACCGAAATTGGCCGAGGAAAAAAATGTGTTGCATTACGTATTTAACGCCCTTCGTACATGTACATGACCCATTTCCAGTCAGATTTGCTCCGTCAATAATGATCTCGCCATCGACGCGACGTTAAACCCTAACGCTGTTCTTTTTCGAGAATAGTTGTTTCCACCTCCCCTTCCTGTCTCATTCAGCGTCATCAGGACGGACTGAAAATCCTGTCGTTCCGTGTAGAAAGACTGTTGCTTATCTCTATACCATCCAAAATTTTCGAAAAATATTTTTACTGGATCTGAAGTGAAAAATTTGTGCAGTCACTCGTGCTAAAATCCCACTATTGTGATGTCATCCAACACGGCACGAGTATAGACAGACAGATCTAAGATTGAATGATCGTTTGCGGTATGTTTGCACCATTAGCTTGTTTGACTATCAAATCCCTCTTACGCCCCCTTAAAATGTTTGTGACCAGAATGAATGCTGTTTGCTACCTTCACTATAAGAAAGATGTCCCGTCTGCGACACTGAAACGTGGAGGCTTATTTTCATTGTTTACTTTCACTCTGTGGTGTTTTATTTCTGTGCAACTCCATGCGCTCGTCATCAATATTCCTTGCTCAGAAATGGACGGTTACATTCATATGCGAGTTCACGAATTTCGTGTATGCCGTTGTTCAAAGGTCTTCGCATTGTAACTCTATCACTCCTGCACAGATATTCTCTCATGGGATTTGTTGCTGACAATATTGACAGATTCAGAAAAAAATGTAGTATTAATTTAGTTAACACTAGACGGATGAACGATTTGTACTTGGCTAACACTTCCTTAAGCATCGTACAGAAAGCCGTACACTCTCCAGCAGGTTTTTTTTCCCCCTCTAGGCTTCCAGCAGAAATGGAAAAAAAATGAGTGATAGGCCGCCAAGTATTCTAATCCAAGTAGAAAGATTTTCTTGTGGCGCACTCCTACTATTCTGCACAGAAATTCATCGCAGTAATTGAGACCTTTTCTGTGTAATGTGTTATTTCTCCATACATTATCTTAAAAGTTCTCCGTGCTTTATTAACTATTTCGTTTATAAATTGTCTTAGCAGCATTCTGTAAACTATGTACTGATTTGTAGTACTATGACGAAGTAGCTCTGGACTGCATGGTCCCACTGAACCTGATTGATAGATAGATAAATAAATAAATAAATAAGGCACTAGACTCAGTCTACAGTGTAACAGACACCTATCGTCTGGTCATAATAGCTACGTAGCCTCACTTGCCTAGTTTTCTGGCTGTATCTATTCGTAAGTAAAAATATTCTCAGTCTCCTCCATTTCTGCTGGGCCTCTGCAACAGCCTGCCCAGCACTTAGCGTGCAAACAATACGCTGTGAAGAAAATCCTGTATCACTTGCTTTTGTCAGCTTACAATTATTTCCTCAAATGGTAACGTGCTTGGGCATTTCTCTCTGTCAGACAGTGAAGCGAGCGATCAGTGCTTTCTCCAGTCACTCATTTCATCATTTTCTACATCTGCATTTGCACTCCGCAAGCCACCCAACGGTGTGTGGCGGAGGACACTTTACGTGCCACTGTCATTACATCCCTTCCCTGTTCCAGTCGTGTATGGTTCGCGGGAAGAACGACTGCCGGAAAGCCTCTGTGCGCGCTCGAATCTCTCTAATTTTACATTCGTGATCTCCTCGGAAAGTACAAATAGGGGGAAGCAATATATTCAATACCTCATCCAGAAATGCACCCTCTCGAAACCTGGACAGCAAGCTACACCGCGATGCAGAGCGCCTCTCTTGCAGAGTCTGCCATTTGAGTTCTTTCTCTCTTCTCTTCATTATCTGCAATTCATCTCTTCCTCACGTTCCTGTACCTCTCCACCTCTCATCTCTTCCCTCTCGTCTATTTCTACAACAGGTCTCAGTCTAAACCTACCGCCCTGTAATTTCTCTCTCGTATTCTACTGTTAACAGACAAAACTGTGGTTTTCATTCTGTCGTAGATACTACCACTTTACTATTTCTGTCTTTACTTTTTATTAATTTTGTGTTCCATACTGACTATGCGGCACACATGACCCATGTCAAAATTAATGTAACGATAAATTTTCAAGAATTGATGGTTAGATGCAAAAGTGGACTTTGTGGTCCTAAACTTGACATGATCTACTTCTACACATATATTCTGCAATCCACTTTATAGGGCGTAGTGAAGTGTAAATCGTAACAGTATTAGCGGTTTTTGTCATTCCATACGTAATTTGAATAAGGGAAAATGACTAACTATACGAGTATGCGTTTGTCTGCGTATCTGATTCTCACGGTCCCTCGCGATATATGCGATGGCGGCAGCAGAATTCTCGCTCAGTCTGTCGAATACAGGTTCTCTAAATACCAGTAAACCCCCGATTCTTTAAAGAACCGAACTCCGTTGAACGTAGAAAACAACTTGAAACGTATAATTGCTGTACTAATGAGTTGATGTGTAAAATACTTGACGTTAGACATGTAACCGAGAAAAAGTTTAGAAAAAGTATGATATTATGTGTAAAGTTTGTTAGAAGTTGCTAAGTGCTTTAATTATGAAACGCTTTATGAATTCAGTCAGGCTAATTTGCGTAGAATGGAGTACAAAAGTAAGTTTTTCATGCATCGCGATGTTAGGCCTATCTTCTGAACTATGTGTCGCAGAATGATATAATTTTACAGGTACATTCAGTGATGTATGCAGTTACTGTCTGCAAAGTGTGTCGTGAATAGAGTTAGTAGGAAAGAAGTAATAAATGAAAATTTCATGTGTAATGCCGAAGTTTTACTGCATGACTGGCGAAAACGTAGTAAGCGATAAACTTTCTTTCCTATTGTCATTCTTTGGCAGGCGTCAGCGAGGAAACTGTGTGGAAAGTTTGTCGGAAGTCGCTCTCATTCTCAAATACTGGATGAATGAAGTCCGTGTATTTGCGAAACGTTAGTTACGCTGCCTTAAGACACACAGTTTCCAACTGTAATACTTGTCTCACTTTGCTGAGCCAGAGCCGGCCACGGCGTCCCTTGATTTCTCGCGTGCAGCGTGTGCGGAGAAAGGTGGCCAAGACCCTGCCTGCCAATCGGCTTTGCTCGGTACTTCTCGGTAGACACTCGGTACAGAGCGACATTTCATTTAGTATTCCGGTGCGGCAGTTTTCGGTCGGCACAATTTTCTGCTTTCAGCAGAAGCGTGCCGTCAGCTCTATTTAACCTTCGCTATTTGTTCGTGATATGAACGACGTCCACGAGTCCATTGGCTGTTTGCACAAAAAGAGGCAGTCCTAGAGCTCTGCTGTCGCAATCCTTTAAAATGGATGGGACTGACAGAAAAGAGGAATGAGTATTCTCAAATCGCATTAGCAACAGTTACTACATATTTGCTATGAAAGGAAATTACAATAGCACGCAGAAACAGTTTGACTCATTTGATAATGAAAGAGCAAAAATTACAACGATCGACAGACGGATTGCCGGCCGGTGTGGCCGTGTGGTTCTAGGCGCTTCAGTCTGGAAGTGCGTGACCGCTACTGTCGCAGGTTCGAATCCTGCCTCGGGCATGGATGTGTGTGATGTCCTTAGGTTAGTTATGTTTAATTAGTTCTAAGTTCTAGGGGACTGATGTCCTCAGCAGTTAAGTCCCATAGTGCTCAGAGCCATTTGAACCATTTTTTTTGACAGACGGATTTCATTGTTCTGTGCATCAAAAAGCACTTTGTGCTAAATTTGGAGACTTAGAGCACGTGAAGAAATTTGTGGTACGAATAATGAAATTTCTCGAGTCGCACGAATTCTCAGTTTCAACAGTTGTCAATGGAACTGAATGAAGAGTATGGAGACTTCATATAATACTGCAAAATACAGTGGTTAACTAAGGAGGCATATGCCGCGCGGGGTGGCAGTGCGGTCCAGGCGCCTTGCCACGGTTCGCGCGGCGCCCCCCGTCGGAGGTTCGAGTCCTCCATTGCGCATGGGTGTGTGTGTTGTCCTTAGCGTAAATTAGTTTAGGCTAGATTAAGTAGTGCGTAAGCCTAGGGACCGAGGACCTCAGCAGTTTGGTCCCATAGAACTTACCACAAATTTCCAAATTAAGGAGCCATGCCTGGAACGATTTTTCGATCTAAAACTCGCTATTGTTGAAGTTATGAAGGAGAAAAGAAATGCAGGAACAAAAAGTAGACTATCCGAAATGGAGTGCAGAATTCACATTTTAGGACGACTTGACTTGCACACTGCCCATAGTGTAAGGTAGCTTTTTCTGATTTGACGGGGATGCATTTAAAGCGAAAATCGCGATGTAGAAGGGCGACATTCTGACAAAGACGGACCTTAAGCTCAATGGCGTTAAAGTAAGCGCGAGGTTTGAAGAACTCATTGCGGCCTTGAAAGAATTAAAAGGATAGTTTTATAAACTTTTTGAGGACACTGTCAATATTACATCTGTTTCCGAGCTGTTTACCAGACCGTTTGCCGTTTCAGTTGAAAGCGCCCCTGTGCTTGTGCAGTTGCAACTGACTGACCTGCATGGTAATTCCAGATTTAATGACAAATCTTTTTACGTTCAAACTGTCTAGGACGTCTACATCGTTTTCTTCGGGTAGAGTTTCCAAGTCTCCATAATGAGGTTGCAAAAGTGCTACAATCTTTCAGTCTACATATTTGTGTGAAAGACTTTTTTGAAACTATAAGGCTCACGATTACGTGGCAACTGAATGCGAAAACTCTGTGAAATGGCCTGTGTCTATCCGTTTACTGGCAGTTTGCACCAGATGAATATTATATCTTCAACGCGCCAAAAATAATTAAATAATACTGAAAATTTTGTTTGTTTGTGATCTATATTGTCGAGAAATGTGAAATATAAAAGTAACATGCAATGTGACTGCACTACCATTTAAATGTGGCACAGTTTTCACGTCTTCCCCGTCCTGTCGCTCGGACGGCGTGGCGGAGGCGGAAATGCTCTGCGAGGCAGAGTGCTTTGCACTCGGGCCCAACACACACACACACACACACACACACACACACACACACACACACACACGCACGCACGCACGAGGGAGGACTCGAACCTCCGACGGGGGAAGCCGCGCGGACCGTGACAAGACGCTCCAGACCGCGCGGCTGTAGAGGTCAATTTTGCGTTATAGGGGTGTCCGGATACTTTTGATCAGATGGTGTAAACGCGCGAAGATAAAATCGAAGGAAGCGCAAAGCATGCCAGTTGTAACCTTGACCCAAAGGACGTGGCTTGGATGCGCGGCTTGGCGCGTGCCCTAGACCGCTGCTACCTCTTCCACAAGCAGACCGCGGTTGCCCGGGAAATGGACGCATCGATCAGTGCAGCTTCCCCTCCTGTGCCACCGCCCACTTTCGCTGTTCTACGCCTCTCCCCTCCACACACCTTCCATCCCTCTCGTTGCAATTGTTGCTGCCGCTGATTTTGCTGCTACTTACCACTACCGCGACAACCACCACCATTATTCGCGCAATCCAACTTGATACTCGTCGCAGTGGCTAATGGGAGAGACTGTAAAATAATGGGAAATACCTTTACGGTCGTTCCCACCAGCCACCTCGCTGTGTGGCAGCTTGTATCGTGCGGAAAGTAAAGGGGTGGCGAGCCAAATTCGGCGAGTGGAAGAACCACAGATACGTTACCTGGCAAGCCAGGCTTACACTGGAGCGAATACGAGCGAAAGAGAATTCTTTCTGTTGTAAACAGTAGGCGAGCGAACAGCATTCTGTCGGGTTCGGTTTGCATTCGCTGGTACCCGCTCGTGTGACGCTGTTTGTCGGCCTTGCAGCGAACCATCAAAAGAAGTTCTCGTCTTTTCTGCTTCGACACTCGCAGCAGAGGGAGTCTTCTGCTATTTCGCGTGCAAACTGTTTTTGTTGTTGACATAGTTGCGTGAACGACGGAGAGGTCTGGAGAAAATGGAACGTTGTTGTTAGAAGAATATAGGTATCGTAGATGCTTGTGGGATCAAAGACATCAACAGCACAAATGCCGAAAAAAAGAAATACGATTTAATAAAATCTTCTCGGGGAATTTAACGGCCTGATGTGGCTAGAAGCTCGAGAAGATTTTATTTTATTAATTAATTTCGCCGTAAGATCATACATTCATACAGAAATACGATTGGTAGAAAATTGCTGCAGCACTCAAAAGTCCAGCTGGGATAGTGAGAAAGATGATAAATTCATTAAATGAAGAAGTGGGAGCTTTTTATTTCCTTTTATTAAAAAGGAACAGTACAATAAATTTCCTTTGACGTAAACAAGTATATGAATGTCTTATGCTGATTAAAATTAAAAATATACGAAAGACAAAACCATTCAAATTGATTATGTTCGTGGTACATGTTATTACATGGCTGATGCATCACTGTTTCGTTAGAGATTTCTGATATTTTAACCGAATAAATAAAAATAGTTTTGGCACGATCACGCCATCTGCCCTCTGACAAACTATAAAGCAGATTTTATCAAGTAGCCTATGTGACTTGTATATGTATTTCACATTTCATTAATCATACTTTATATGCATTATCTTCTACCATGTGTTTTTAATAAAGTCCTTGCAGTGCTTCACATATATCACTGCAGACACTAGGAACTATTTGAGATACAGTAGCTGTTGAAATCCGAAACAATTTTTGACGTAAATACCTCCAGTAGCTAATAAGCAGAGTGTAAATGCTAGTCTTTAAATATCAGAGTCGTACATCATCATCATTTGTAGCTCTTCTTAATTTCGGTGCTTGCGAAGAAAAACTGCAGAGAAATTCCGCCTTATGCAAGATACCGTTTTCTTATTTTGTTATTAACCAACAATGTTTCCGCACTTTCTATGCAATCTTCACTGGAATTTATTTTTTTCTCTTGCGTGATTCTGTTATTTGTGTAAGTTAGTAGTTCTTTATCAACCGTACATTCTACATCCTTCGTAGTTTTTTTCCGATGTTGATGTCTTGGTCCTCTTGTTTAGGACGTGTTAAAGCATTTACTTCTTTTGTTGCTCTCATTTCTGCCCTTTTTGCACTCACGTTTGATATAATTTATCTACAATGCACATGTTTTCTGCCGCGATTTCGCGTGTTATCGTAACATCGACCATCAGTCTCGCGTTCCGTCAAATTTCGTACATGAGCCTTTCCTAAGGACGACGAATACACGTCTCTGGTGAAGTGCTTGTGCTCTGCCACTGAACTGGTTAATTATGTAGAACTATACACAGCTTGATGAGAGATTCCAACATTGAAAAAACAGTCATGCACCAATATGGTGCGACGGTGAATTCCTTAGTAATGCGAGCAGTTTCATGTCATTTGTATCGAGCTAATATGTTGCTAGATTAGGAATGCCATAATTTCCCAAAATTCTGAAATTAACAATAGAACTGTGGAAAAATGCTGTGGGGCTGCTCAAGCGAAGAAAGGTTGGTTGACAGCTGCTGACTAGACGTCATCAATAATTGCGAGGACTGCGTATGTAACGTAATTATCTGATGCAGTAATTGTACAATTACATTCATTCATCCATTCAGGAATATCTTATAGAGCTCATACTGGGTAATAACTCTAGGATATAAACATTAACTACACTACTGGCCATTAAAATTGCTACACCACGAAGATTACGTGCTATAGACGCGAAATTTAACCGACAGGAAGAAGATGCTGTGATATGATATGCAAATGATTAGCTTTTCAGCCGTTGGCGACACCTACAACGTGCTGACATGAAGAAAGGTTCCAACCGATTTCTCATACACAAACAGCAGTTGACCGGCGTTGCCTCGTGAAACGTTGTTGTTGTGCCTCGTGTAAGGAGGAGAAATGCGTACCATCACGTTTCCGACATTGACAAAGGTCGGATTGTAGCCTATCGCGATTGCGGTTTATCGTATCGCGACATTGCTGCTCGCGTTGGTCGTGATCCAATGATTGTTGGCAGAACATGGACTCGGTGGGTGCAGGAGGATAATACCGAACGCCGTGCTGGATCCCAACGGCCTGGTATAACAAGCAGTCGAGACGACAGATATCTTATCCGCATGGCTGTAACGGATCGTGCAGCCACGTCTCGATCCCTGAGTCAACAGATGGGGACGTTTGCAAGACAACAACCATCTGCACGAACAGTTCGACGACGTTTGCAGCAGCATGGACTATCAGCTGGGAGACCATGACTGCGGTTACCCTTGACGCTGCATCACAGACAGGAGCGCCTGCGATGGTGTACTCAACGACGAACCTGGGTGCACGAATGGCAAAACGTCATTTGTTCGGATGAATCCAGCTTCTGTTTACAACATCATGATGGTCGCATCCGTGTTTGGCGACATCGCGGTGAACGCACATTGGAAGCGTGTATTCGTCATCGCCATAATGGCGTATCACCCCGCGTGATGGTATGGGGTGCCATTGGTTACACGTCTCGGTCACCTCTTGTTCGCATTGACGGCACGTTGAACAGTGGACGTTACATTTCAGATGTGTTATGACCTGTGGCTCTACCCTTCATTCGATCCCTGCGAAACCCTACATTTCAGCAGGATAATGCACGACCGCATGTTGCAGGTCCTGTATGGGCCTTTCTGGGTACAGAAAATGTTCGACTGCTGCCTTGGCCAGCACATTCTCCAGATCTCTCACCAACTGAAAACGTCTGTCAATGGTGGCCGAGCAACTGGCTCGTCACAATACGCCAGTCACTACTCTTGGTGAACTGTGGTATCGTGTTGAAGCTGCATGGGCAGCTGTACGTGTGCACGCCATCCAAGCTCTGTTTGACTCAATGCCCATGCGTATCAAGGCGGTTATTACGGCCAGAGGTGGTTGTTCTGGGTACTGATTTCTCATGATCTATGCACCCAAATTGCGTGAAAATGTAATCACATGTCAGTTCTAGTGTAATATATTTGTCCAATGAATACCCGTTTATCATCTGCATTTCTTCTTGGTGTAGCTATTTTAATGGCCAGTAGTGTAAGATGAAGTAGCTGCCAGAATCTTGGTCTGCACAGTGTAGTGATAGTTAACGCACTATTTGTCCTTTGTGTAACACTTCTCCCTCTCTCGCTAGATCTGAAATGTTTATTTAGCGGTCGTAATTTCATCCAAAGACATCGGAAACTGTTTCAGTTGAGCGTGAAGAAGTTACATAAAGGTGAACAAAGGAAGGTCAAGAGCTGTCAATGCGTACATACTGCCATTCCCACGCCGCTCTTTCTATCTTTTGGTGTGGTTACAGCTTCGTTGATAGCAGTTTGACAGATAATGCTGTGATGAGCCAAAAAATTATGACCACTATCTACCGTGAGAATGATGCTGCTGGTGGAAAAGTGTCGCCTGGCTGGATGAATCACGTTTCTTGTTAACTGGATCGATAGTCGTCGCCGGATATGCCGTCATCCAGGCGAACGGCTGATGGAAACATGAACTGTGCCATGGGTGCAGACCACTGGGAGCAGTATAAATCTATGGGGGTGGTGGTAAGTGAAGGCATTGTGACGGCTGTGGACCAAGTGAAAATTGCTGACCGCCTGTATCCCATCATGCTTGATGTCTGCCCCGACGGTGGTGGCCTCTTCCAGTAAGATAACTGACCGTGTCACAAGGCCATAATTGCGCTACAGTGGCTTCAGGAGCTAGATCGTGAACACACATTCATGTCCTGGCCACAAGACCTGCCTGATCTGAGCGAGGTGGAACACATCTGGGACACTATCGGGCGACAGCTCTGCACACAAATCACCAGTCTGCAATTATAGGAATAGCGTGGACTGTACATAGAAATCTGCAGCCGAGAGCACCAAACTCGATTAAAACTTTACTCTGGTGAATTCTGCATTTAACCATGTTAATCGCAAAATTATTGTGCACTGACCTCGATCGAAGTTAAACGAGGGAGGTGACCGCAGTGAAATTTGATCGTGGCTAACGCCTGGTTCTCTAGAGATGACCAGGGTTTCATAAGCGTACGGTATTAAGATCGCGGCGCGTTTCAATGTATTAAGACGGACTCAAGGCATTGTATATCTGCAAGTAAGATGAACACAAAAAGCTTATTAATTTATGAATTGGACTAACTAGCTGTAGAATTAAATTGTGCCTCCACATGTGATCACATTTCCTGTTTTTCTCGAACAAAGGGACCATACTACAGTCGTATTTTTGTAGTTTTATTTATATTTATGGTATGAGAGGTTCAGAACTTAAATATACTTCTCCTGAAGCAGTTTGATGCAATTTTCAAATATTCTCGAGGAAATAGATATTCTCGAGAAAATAAACTTCTAAATTTTCCGACCATGTTTAATATGCTAAAATGTGGAAGATTGTTTTCGACAAGTAATATGGCTCTGTGGTAGAATGTTTGCTCTCTGTATGGCGGCCTGGATTCGATCCCAGACGGATTCAAATTTTTAAAAGAAGATGCATGTTCTATGAGCATATAGGTGAAGTGTAAAATACAAAAATATAAACACAAATTTAATTTGTCGTTTCTTAACTATGCGGTCTTCATTAACAATCCTTTATACAAGTTTGGTAATAAGTAATTTTTGTTTGCTATGAGAACTGGACATTTTATGCAGTACACAAGGTGATTCAGCTGCGCCTACCGCAGTTTCATGCAACCCGCAATGATATAACTCGTTTTCATAAACCACGCGCGAGATTTTGACATTCTCTCGCTCGCTTCGCCCAAATTATTAACCGTACAGGAAAAAATGTGCAGGACATTTTTGTAGGAAAATTATTGCAGTTAAATTTTACACTGGGCCAAGTTTTCTCTGGAGGCCTCAGTTTTTGAGTTATTCAAGAAAAACGCATCAAATAGTTCAAATGGCTCTGAAAATTATGGGACTTAATATCTGTGGTCATCAGTTCCCTAGAACTTAGAACTACTTAGACCTAACCAACCTAAGGACATCACTCATATCCATGCCCGAGGCAAGATTCGAACCTGCGACCGTAGCAATCGCGCGGTTCCGGACTGAGCACCTAGAACCGCTCGGCCACCACGGCCGGTCAAAATCGTATCAAAATGACCTTCAAACGCACCTGCACGCACACTCGCCACTCGCCACTCACCACTCACCACTCACCAGTCATAATTTCTAGTACGTTGTTTGTGGCACTCCATCCCACAATTATACAAAAATTCCTGACTGTACCCGCAAATATTTGTAGAGTGGTAGGAGGGAGTTGCCCCTGAACAACATACTAGAAACTCTAACCAACGGGGGCTGAGTGTGTGATTGGCGGTGCGTTTGAAGGTAACTTTTGTACGTTTTTCGTGAATAATTCGAAAACTACGGCCTCTAGTGAAAACGTATTCCAGTACAAAATTTTAACTGCATTAAATTTCCTACAAAAAGGTCCTTTTCCTTTTTTTCTGTAGGACTAATAGTTTGCGCGTAGAAAGCGAAAGAATATGAAAATGTCGCGTGGTTTGTGAGGGCCAGCTACAATTTTGCCTCTGGAAACCTACCAGGCAACTGTCGAATCCATGCCACGCAGAATAGCTGCTGTATTGAGTTACAAAGGTGGGTCAACACGCTATTAAGCAGGTAATGATTACGTGTGTGTGTGTGTGTGTGTGTGTGTGTGTGTGTGTGTGTGTGTTTATGCACTACGCTGTAGTCAGTAATTAACCAGAAGCGATTTCAATTACGCTACTTCAGTCCTCAGTCACTCGCCATTGCCTTAACTAAACTATTTTTACTCTGGTTAGTGTTTTATGGGATGTCTTTCATGGAAACACTAAATTTTAAATCAGAAACCATTTAGGACAATTGCTGTTTCTTAGCATGGATACACGATTTTTGTTCTTAAACAACTGAGCCACTCGAATCCGACGCAACTTCTTCCTATTGACCACCACGCTCACGTCGAGATGTAACCGAAAACTTGGCGAAATTTCAGTTCGCTGGTATTTATGTTCCCTAATCATACCGTCATCTTTGGACGAGATAATCGCATCACTAAAACCCTAAACATGATAGGTATGTAATACATAATTATAGATTCGAAGGTCAATCATAGGCATTTATTTCCAACGCCATTTATTAACAACGTCACTGCGTGGTGGGACAGTAACACATACGGGAAAACTGTTTCTGCCAGCCATAGTTGTGAGGTCATAATAAAGCAAGTTTCCCGTCTTGGTTCCACAAGAAGTAGCGTGGGCAGACGTTACTCAAATAATAATGTTAATTATTTAAAATTATATACATACAGTGCATAGAATTGTAACCATTTATCGGTTCTAAAAATGGTTCAAATGGCTCTGAGCACTATGCGACTTAACTTCTGAGGTCATCAGTCGCCTAGAACTTAGAACTAATTGAACCTAACTAACCTAAGGACATGGAATGAACAGGCAGCCACACAATTCAGCTGTGTTTAATTTACCAGAAGTTTCCGGTTGAGACGACATGTCAGTTTGACATCCGGCGGAGCAACTTCGAATTCCACCATTAGATCGGCTACTAAACAGCTGCTAGTATCGATGTTTTTGTGTAATCGATTTCCACGTTCAAACTGCAGGCATGCCGCATATGATGTTATAAACTGTTACAGGTCCTAAATCTTTCTTTATTCTTTTTTTAAGTAGAGTGTCAGGTATTGCATCCTTCCCTCACCGAATAATTCATTAAAACTACAGTCTTCCACAATATATACACATACAGCTAATAAAGTGTAATACTTATGTTTTCTAATTTTGGGAGTCATAACCAGAAAAGACGTCATGATCAACAAGATCTAAGCTATTATTGTATATATATATATATATATATATATATATATATATATATATATATATATATATATATATATTGGACATTTGTAGTAAGTTCCTATGGGACCAAACTGCTGAGGTCATCGGTCCCTAGGCTTACACCGCCCCCCGCCCGCCCCCCCCCCCCCCCCCCCCCACACACACACACGCACGCACACGCGCGCGCGAGGGAGGATTCAAACCTCCGGCGGGGGCACCCCACGAACCGTATCAAGGCGCCCTGGACCACGAGGTTACCCTGTGCGACTAGTATTACTTACCCAGTAGACAAGTTGCAGAATGTACTTAGGGTTCTATATACAAAAACTTTTAGTAGGTAATGGTCTAAGTCTGCTCGACGCATATTGCCTCCTTTATGTACCTTATTCTTAACACTATCGAAGAAAAACTTCTGGGAATGTAATCTATCCTATACTGGTTTCCTTACGATGAATAGACAGTCATCGAGCCCAGAGATTGTCCACACTAGAACTGTCAGCATCGCTGTTTGGTAGCTCATGTAATCGATAACAAAACTACAGATATACAAAGCATATCATTATAACCGATATCATGTACCGGCAACACTTAAGCAATTATGGACAGCTGCAGAGACAGCATGGCTCAATATTTCTGCAGGAGACTTCCAACGACTTGAGTTCGTGCGACGTCGAGCTGCTGCACTAGGCCGGGCAAAAGGAGCTCCGACGCGATATTAGGAGGGACCCCATGACTTTTGTCACCTCAGTGTATAACGTTGACTGTTTTGGAGGAGAGTGAACGCACTTTGACGATGGCTGGTCGAATTCACAGTTAATCCAGATGCCGCTTCGTATCTCATTCCCAGGTCTGGTGGAGTAAGTTAATCTGAGCTGAATCGCCATCGTCGCCTGATAGTTCTGTCTATCATCCTTCGACGTCTTCTCTCCATCTTGTGTGTAGCATTTTATGGTCATGTGTTGTTATTTAGCCAACGGCCTTGCCTCAGTGGTAACACTGGTTCCCGTCAAATCACCGAAGTTAAGCGCTGTCGGGCTGGGCTAGCACTTGGATGGGTGGCCATCCGGTCTGCCGAGCGCTGTTGGCAAGCGAAGTGCACTCAGCCCTTGTGAAGCAAACTGAGGAGCTACTTGATTGAGAAGTAACGGCTCCGGTCTCGGAAAGTGACATACGGCTGGGAGAGCGGTGTGCTGACCACGTGCCCCTCCATATCCGCATCCAGTCACGCCTATGGGCTGAGGATGACACGGCGGCCGGTCGGTACCGTTGAGCCTTCCAAGGCCTGTTCGGACGGAGAGAGGCGAGAGAGTTATTATTTAAATAGATAATTACTCTATTTCTATATAGTGGCCTGGGTGTCCTTAAAGTGAATTTCCTGCATTAATATGCTGTCATGAGTGCAGAAAAAAATTGCATTCACCCTACCCGTAGGCCTTGGGGCTATTCACGTTGCAGGACACTCGTGAAAAGAACATAATTACATCCGCACTTAGAAGATATAGATAACAGAAAGTGCTGCCGTCTTCAGTCTTTACCTAGGTGTTCTGTGCTAATCATCGACTAAACTGGGACCTGTGTGGGCCTAGTGCAAAAATATTATCTATCTGCTTATAATCTTAATGATTTAATGTGGAAATCTATTCCGAAAACTCTTGTTGGTGTGTGCTCGTATAAAAAAAAATTATTCTGGAATTTTTAGTACTACTACAGACGGCATATAAGCACTGGACTGAGGACCTAAGTCTACATTATGTGTATTATGTTATCAATATACATGTCTTAGTTCTACTTACGATATCAGTCATTCATCCATGCTAGGGTAGCCGTATTGCGTTCTTCCAGGGTAGCCGTATTGCGTTCTTCCATATAACTGTGAGGCTTGGGAGCTGCATCTCTCAAATTCAGGCAACCCGCTAGAAACGTTGTTGCCAAACGTGTTCTTCGTTTGGTTTCCTAAAACCGAACGCGAGAACGATACAAAAAGTGGGCATGGGACGGTAATAAGGATCGAATCCAAGCCACAGGTTGAGCAATCTCGTGCGCTATCATCTACGCTGTGAGAACAACTGACACTAATTGTATCTGGCTGGCTTGAATTTGCACACAACAGACTGACTGGCTATCATCAGTTCTGATTAACTCTGAAACGGCGCGACGTATCGAATTTTTTGCTTAATAATTGTTTCTCAGCACAACCTATCCTGGAACACCCTTGAAAGCTTTTCAGACTGTTTATGACCAGTGTATTGTAGTAAAGTAGTATAGATTGTCTGCCAGTCTAATTTCAGTCGATTCTTTTACGATACAGTCCCAATAGCGAGACATAGTAACAACTGTATGTACCTCAACATACATCACTCCGTGTCCCTTGGTTAGACAGTGCTGCGCTACTGCATATTTCTCATGTTTTAGTAATAGTGTGTGGCGATGTTTCTCAACAATCTGTCGGAAATAGTGTGGATTGTCTGGTCAATAAACGTTTTCCCACGATGGGAAGGGTTTTTGTAAAACCTGGCATACATCATCGTCAACCGAGACGAGAAGAGATCTAATCGTGACTGCCGGGTGAAACACCCTTCCAGTATTATATCTCTTTAAAATCCTCCCTACCACTTAAGGTACACTACCATCGTGTAATAGGAAAGCAACGGATCTACGTACTTCTTCTACTGGTTCCGGTGGAGGTCCAAACTTCGAATCACGACGAATGTCATTGTAGCGATTTTGAACCCAAGATTTAGGTCTTTAGTTCATGTTCAAGGTTTCCGCTTCCGAGACGGCAAAAGCCGTCCTTGCCCACGTTCTTAGGACCTCCGTGCGTTGGTACAATGGGCGACAACTTACCGCATGTAAATACCACTCCAGATGCGTTGGTGTCCTATGAACAATGTGTCAGAGTCCCATTATCCTTCCTTCAGACCAGTTCGTCCAAAAAAGGAAGCCTTCTACCCATTTCGACCTTTACTGTGAACTTGATGTTGGAGTGTAGGCAATTAAAATGGTTCATGAAGTGGCTAAGACAGTCTAGTCCATGTGGCCACACCACAAACGTATCATCGACGTAGCTCATAAAACAGGCGAGTTCTGAAAAAAACCGCCTTCAGCGCCTTATCTTAAAAAATCTTACATACATTGGCGACTATGGAGGATAATAGACTCTCTATAGCCACTCCGTCAATTTGTTCAAAACGCATATCATTGAATGAAAAATAGGTAGATGGTACCAAATGATGGCAAGATTGAGCAAATATTGTTCTCACATGAAGATGGCGGCCAGATGTATCGCTGAAAAATTGTCAAGGTGCTTGTGTGATCTAGCTGCAGAACCAACAAGATTACTCAGTTAATATGCCGGCAAGGTTTACGCAGTCACAAGCAACGTGGATGTTTGAAAGAGTGCGGCAAAATTTTATGCATACATTGAGACTGGCGGTCGTCACATTGAACACTGCCTATGGGCTTCAATGGTAGGTATAGAATGTGAGTTGTTTATGTCAGTGAAACACTAAACATTCATTTCTGGCATTAGTTTCCGTCTGAAAGCAATCGGATTAATATCCTCCACCAAGACAAAGCGAACCAAAAACATTAAAATGACTGTCAATACTAGTAGTGTGACCTAAGCGGCGGGTGACTCAGTAGTTAACGCGCTGGACTCTCCCATTAAGGGTTAGTGTTTCCATGGTTTTCTTTAAATCGATTACGTCTAATACAGGGATGATTACTCTGAAAGGGGGACAGCAGATTTTTCTTCCCTTATCTTCCTTTCTTTCTTTCTTCCTTCCTTCCTTCCTACCGGTACTTCGAAATAAATTGCAGCTTCCCCAATTGTGCTATGTACCTGCGTGTTCGAATTTACATGAGTACATTGATAACAAAGCATAATCGTTGTAAGTTGTCTGCTTAAGAATGAAGACAATTGTCTCTCTAATGTTCATGTCAATGCAATTTAATTTTCCTCGACTAACTTCATTTAAGCTGATCTTCAAAATGTTGCTGATGACGTGATTCATTTTTAGTATTGACTTATCATGAAATAAGGCGACCTTCCAATGCACGCAGTTCTTCACCGCATGTGGAGTAAGGCGGGAGATGAACATTAAGATCCTCGAAGGATGTGGCTGCTTAAGCGATCTAATTTAACAGCGTCACTGTCTGATCGTACACGACGCGGCCGGTGTCTACGTTAAGACGTCAGTTCTGTTGTAGCTCCTTGTTAAATATGACAATTGAAGCTTCCCGAATTCCACGCTTCTTGAGTTGAACGTTTTTAAGGGCCGTCCTTTACGGCCACTGTGGGCGCCATTAAATCTGGCATACCGCCCAGAGGCGGCCACAGCACTGCTGACCAGTTTGCTGTAATTGATGTAAATTGTACTTTTCCTGTCTCCAGACAAACTTCTCCACGCGGACTACTCCTTAGAAGAGAAATTATTGAGATGCCTCTGTACAAAACGATTTTAGGTGCCATAAAATGAGTTCTTACAGGATCTGAAATGGAAATGATGCGCAGAAGTTGTCATGATCCTCATTTCGAGTATACCAAACATGACATCTGAACTACTCAGGAGACGCGGTGGAATGAAAGTAAGTTCTCTGTTGGAATATGACATAAGCTTCATTCCATGATATAAATACGGGTCCCTGTCTAGTTGCAAAATACGCCAAGTATTATAATGCTTTCAGAACCTTTTTTCTTATTAATAAACGCTTTTACATTGCAAGAGTGGCGGTTCAAAATTAAGAGCCGATCAGTTATAAAGGAACGATTAACTAAAATGATAATTTTAATAACGGTTTCTTTAATTTACGTATTTAATATTACCACCCAATCACATGCCATTCCAAACAATTTTTGAATTTTGTAATAACCATCTTCCAACTTTCCAGGTAAAATACCGCTGCCTTCTATTTTACCCAGCTTTGCGTATGATTTTATTCTCCACTTTCCTCAAAAGAAAGACAGTTTTCTTGTTGTCGCAAGAGATGGCAGTCATATAGCATTACTCTTTCGTCCGAATTTTTAAGTTGTTTGCCTATTGCAGCAACGTGTGTGGACGTACACGCAGCTTCTTATAGCTCAGAGATTGTAACAGTTCACATAAAGTTGTCCTAGAAACGTCTGGAAATTCCAGAGAAAGATGACGTTTACCAGTTCTCTGTTCATTTTGAACATTTTAAAGACTTTTCTGCATTTAGGGAGCCATTGGCTAAGTTTTTCTTTCACTAATTGCATTGTGTCCTTTGGTGATTATATATCCAATCACTGATAGTACTTGGAACCCATTTTAACGGACTGTCTTGCGAAGGCAGACAGCAGTGATCTGTTACAATCCCAACAAGCCAATTCACTGTATTACGTGTGTGCGAAATAGTCAGCCTCGTCAAACGCTTGATACACTGATGTGACAAAAGTCATGGGACAACTCCTGATATCGTGGCGGACCACCTTTTGTCTGACGTAGTGCAGCGTGGACTCAACAAGTCGTTGGAAGTCTCCTGCAGAATTATTGAGCTATGCTGTCTCTGTAGCCGTCCATAATTGCGAAAATGTTGCCGGTGCAGGATGTTATGCACGAACTGACCTCTCGATTAAGTCCAATAAATGTTCGATGAGATTAATGTCGGACGATCTGGGTGGCCAAATCATTCGCTCGATTGTCCAAAACGTTCTCCAAACCAACTGCGAGCAATTGTGACCCGTTGACATGGCAAATTCTATCGTTGTTTGGGAACATGAAGTCCATGAATGGCAACAGGTAGTCTTAGAGTTGCCGAACATAACCATTTCCAATCAGTGATCGGTTCAGTTGGACCAGAGGACAGAGTCGATTCCATGTAAAAACAGCCCACAAAGTTATGGAGCGATCACCTGCTTGCACAGTGCCATGTTGATAACTTGGGTCCATGGCTTCGTGGGGTCCGTGCCACACTCGAATCCTACCAACTGAAGTCGGAACTCGTCTGATCAGGCGACGGTTTCCCAGTCCTGTATAGTCCAACCGACATGCTCGCGACCCGAGGAGAGGCACTGTAGTCGATGTCCTGGTGTTAGCAAAGGCATTCGCGTCGGTCGTCTGTTGCCATAGCCGAGCAACGCCAGATTCCGCCACACTGTACGAACGGATACGTTCGTCGTAGGTCCCACATTTATTTCTGCGGTTAATTTGCGCAATATTGCTTGTCTATTAGTACCGACAACTCTACGTAAACGCCACTGCTCTCGATCGTTAAGAGAAGGTCTTTGGCCACTGCGTTGTCTGTCGTGGTGAGAGGTGCTGCCTGAAATTTGTTTTCTCGGTGATCTCTTGATGCAATCGATCTCTGAATATTGAATTCCCTAAAGATTTCCGGAGTGGAATGTCCCGTGCGTCTAAATCCAACTACCATTCCACGTTCAAAGTCTGTTAATTCTCGTCGTGCGGCGGTAATCACGTCGGAAACCTTTTGACATGAATCACCTGAGTACAGATAACAAAAAATTGTTCAAATGGCTCTGAGGTCAGCAGTCCCCCAGAACTTAGAACTACTTAAACCTAACTAACCTAAGGACATCGCAAACATCCATGCCCGAGGCAGGATTCGAACCTGCGACCGTAGCGGTCGCGCGGTTCCAGGCTGAAGCGCCTATAACCGGTCGGCCACACCGGCCGGCTACAAATAACAGCTCTGCCAATGTACTATCTTTTTATACCTTGTGTTTTAGTCATCTGTATACGTGCATATCGCTATCCCATTACTTTTCATCACCTCAGTGTATATTTGATAGGACCCTAAATTTAAACTCAGTGTTATATTTGATTTGAAAATATTTTCACAAGCTGCGGTACCTCCTTTCTGGTGGAATGACTGTAACTGATCGGCTGTCGGACCCCATACGTCTAATAGGCGCTGTTCATGCATGGTTGTTTAAATCTTTGGGCGAGTTTAGTGACATCTCTGAACAGTCAAAGGGACAATATCCACACATCTTCAGGAATTCTGGGAACCGAGGTGATGCTTTTGATGTGTGTATAACAGAGGCGGTCAGTGATTAAAGTAAAACATTGTCAAACAAAGCAAAGTAGGCATTGGGCACGAAGTCGCTCTGCCAGTTAAGCAGTTTTGTTGGTGCTTTCTTTTTCGCTTTATGTACAGAACTAATTGAATTTGTAGAATTTGTCTTAGCTTAAAATTTTTTTACCTTCAATGATGAAATTTGTTATCAATGTTCGTTGATAGTTTCACCTAGTATAGAGTGTCTTACGTTTTTACTTCGTTTTTGTACGTTGTGCGCATAACTGTAGTATTTTCTTGTTCCTTCTCTGTTCATTTAATATACTGCATTAACTAGATAATGTTGTTCGTGCACTGGTACGGAATTTTGTCATTCTTTTCTTGTAACGGCGTGCCGCAGGGTATGAGGGGCCCTCTGGCGGTCACGTTCCTCTAACCACTTCTCGCCTTTGCGTAATTCTGGCGTTAGCTCTAACAGAGGGCGCTGATTATGCGCAGCAGTATGTTTTCTTCCATTGTGGCTTCTTTAACTATTTGTTTTATAGTTTTTGTATTATTATGTGCGCTATGAAAGCTGTTTATTACTATGTCATTATCTAGAATATTGGCACCTGTGCATATGTCAAATACTGTCTCTTAACTCTTCCTCATTTTAACAGTCTTAACTTTTGTCGTGTACTATTTCATCGCTTTTTTATTACTGTAATGCCTCTTATACCTTATAAGCCCATTACAGATTTTACCGATTGTATCCTCCCTTTATTTTACGCTGTTCATTTGTCATTAAAGACTTGTGTAAGCCTACAGTAGCGACATTTGGTGAACGTACAACACAAACATTTTGTGGCTACTGTACGGCAGTTTGTTTTGAACAGTAGTGCTGCTGAAAACATGTCTCGTGCATATGCTGTTATTTATATATTTTTGATGATGGTGGTGCGGATTTTGCATTTAACCTTTGACGATGCCACTATGGCTGCAGCACATTAGGATATTGTTCTATAAACGGGTAGGCCTATGCCTCTTCATACTTAAAGCGCACAAATGCATATGTATGTCAGTAGTACTTTTCATTATGGTCTGTTTATTGTTTTAAGCTGTAGACAATCTGCTGATGTATTTATGTTTCCCATAGTTTGCTGCAGATCTGAAGATGGTCATTATAGACCGAAACCGGCAATCTGCTGACAAAATTTTGTGACCATAGATGTAATGTAAAGGAAATTTTATAAATATTTTGTTCCCCACCACGAGACTGAATGCCGCTTGGTGACGTTGCGGACATGTGACACGGTAAGCAAAGTACGCAAGCGGAGCAGCGACTACTGGGGAATCGTTCAAGCGGTGATACGGGCCATAAATGGGGAAATGCACTGGGACTTAACGTCTGAGGTCATCCGTCCCCTAGACTTAGAACTACTTAAACATAACTAACCTTAGGACATCACACACATCCATGCCCGAGGCAGGATTTGAACCTGCGACCCTAGCAGCAGCACGGTTCCTGAGTGAAGTGCCTAGAACCGCTCGGTCACATCGGCCGGCACGGCGCATGGAGAAGAGCTTCCCGGAAACTCAGAGCAAGTCAACTGTTCAATTGCTGCTGTCGTGATCGTTTGTGAAATTTGGCTGAACTACAATGAAACCACGAGTAGACGACATGGTGGTGGACGTCAGAACGTGGAGGTCGGAGGCTCGCCCACTCTGGAAAACAGCGTAGAAGGCGTTCTGTGACAAATCTGACGGCAGAGTACACTGCGTCCGTAGGCACCAGTGTTTCGGAGCTCACTGTTCAACGCACATTGTTGAACGTGGCACTCCACAGCAGATGACATCTACATGTCCCATGTTGACGCAATGATGTCATAAATTACGTATATGGTGGACTCGGATTCATCGAGACTGGACCGTGGACCAGTGTTGCCTGCACTGATGAATCACGTTGCTTCTTACACCTGGTCGTTGTTTGTGTCCGGGTACACGGTCATCCAAGCAAACGGCTTCTCGTAACATGCACCACGCTACGGGTACAGGCTGGAGGGAGGAGGTTCTGTGATGTGGGCAACATTGACCTGCGCTATAGTGAGAGATGTGGCAGGATTCGAAGGACGACTACAACTGTGGACCCCCCAGGGGGTCCACAACTCTTTTGTGGATACGTGCGTGGCGAGCACGGGGCCCCGAGCCATTGCAGCCTTCTTTCTCTCCAGGGCTGCATTTCCTTTCCCTTCCCATCCTTTCCCCTCCTTGCTCCTTTCCCCTCGCCCTCACCTCTCCCTCTCTTGGTGTCCCTGCTTATGTTGGCCCCGCTATCCTCCTAGTTCTGTTGGTTTTCCAATTCGGCTTTGTTGCATAATCGTCTCCTCCTTTTGGCATTCCTTGGTCCCCCTCTGGGGTTTGACCTCCATTCCAAAATTTCTCTTCCGTAGTGTGAGCCATTTGGGGAAGAGCACCTTACCTAGTGTCTCCGACGTGTGCCCTCCTAGTACATTCCACCTTTTCTTCCATGTCGTTGTCTGATACTAGGGTGCATAGCCAGCACGGTAGCCAGCCCGTGTGGTGGTGTCGCTATGTACCCTTTTGGTTGAGCCCCCTGAACACACAGGGATCACACTTCTGATACCTGAGCTGTGACCTCCTCATGCATGCCTTGGAGTGGTTGCTCGTCATCCTGGAGCATCAGAACTCCCGGCAATGGCCGCCGTGCCAGACGGCCCTTGCTGTGGCTGTGTGGCACCCGTGAGGAGAGCCCCTGATCGGAGTGGGTGGTATCAGGGCAGTCGCTATGCAAATGAAACGCATACGGGTCCAGAACTCTGGCCGTTCTTCTGCGGCCGTCTCTCTGCATGGAACTGGTTCCTCAAGTGCTGCTTCTCTTGCCCCTTTGGCCTTCCCTTCCATGGCTACCCCCTGGGAAGAGGGTCAGGCCCGTCGTCTAGGGGCAAAACCTTTCCCCCGTTATCTAGTTTGCACCAGGACTGATGGAGATACTTTCACCAGTGTCAAACCTTTATTCTTTGTGGAACACATTGAAGACAAGTTTGGCGAAGTAGACTCCCTGGGCAAGATGCAGTCGGGTTCGTTGCTGATAAAAACCGCTTCAGCTGCCCAATCTGCGGCCCTTCGTGCCTGTACCCATCTTGGCACAATCCCTGTGTCCATTACCCCCCACCAGTCTCTAAATATGGTACAAGGTGTGATTTTTCACAGGGACCTCATCCTTCAAACTGAGAGGAACTTCGGGACAATCTCGGACGGCGGGGTGTTCACTTTGTTCAGCGCGTTCAGAAGGGTCCTAAAGACAATCGTATTGATACTGGTGCCTTTATCCTGGCCTTTGAAGGGGATACCCTTCCTGAGAAAGTTAAGATTATGGTCAATCGCTGTGATGTGAAGCCGTATATCCCACCTCCTATGAGGTGTTTTAAGTGCTTGCGGTTTGGTCACATGTCTTCCCGCTGTTCCCAGGCCCCTCTCTGTGGTGACTGTGGACGTCCACTCCATGAGGGGAGTCCCTGTGTTCCCCCTCCTGTATGTGTAAATTGTCATGGTAGTCATTCTCCACGTTCACCAGGTTGCCCAGTATATAAGAAGGAAAAAAAGATACAGGAGTATAAGTCCCTCGATCGTTTAACCTACACAGAGGCCCGTAAGAAATATGCACGACTGCACCCTGTGTCCATGACATCTAGTTACGCCTTGGTTACATCTTCACCCCTTCCTCCCCCTTCCTTACCCCCATCCCAGACCCCTCTCCTCCCCCCCTCCCCTGCGGCTCCCACACCTTCTCCTATGGGCGCTGCTCCCCCTCCCCAGCCGGAGAAGTGTCCCACTCCTTTGGCGTCTGCCGGTCAAGGGCGCTTCTCCCGGGATGCCCCTTCCCGGCACCTTCCAGGCCAAAGGTCTGCTGCCGCGCGACGACCGCGAGAGCCGCGGTCTGTCGGCCCCCAGGTCGCCCGGTCTCTTTCTGTTCCTGATCTTGCTGCAGCTGGCTCCTTTATGCCACACAGCCCTCCTCGATCTCAGCCTGAAAAGAAGACGAAACATAAGTCCCGGGACAAAGAGCCTCTGGTGTCACCGGAGGTCCCTCCCCCAACTTCACAACCGGATTCTGACCTGTCGTTCATGGATGTCGCCCCCTCCTTGTCGGTGACGGGTGGGGACCCGGCGGTATGACTGGATTTAGCGTGTTCAGCCCCCATTTAAACCATCGTTCTGTGGTTCTCCAATGGAATTGTAATGGATACTATCGTCACCTTCCGGAATTGAAATCCCTTCTTTCGTCCTACTGTGCAGCTTGTGTGGTTCTCTAGGAATCTCATTTTACTGATGCTCACTCACCGACCCTCCGTGGGTTCCGTGTTTTCTGTCGAAATCGGGTCGGACCCCTTCGGGCTTCTGGTGGCGTTTGTACGTTGGTCCGTACAGACATTGCTAGCACGTGGATTCCTCTCCAAACTACATTGGAAGCGGTTGCTGTTAGGGTCCACTTAGACTCTGCAGTCACAGTTTGCAATCTTTATCTCCCTCCTGACAGGACTCTTAAACCTGCTGCCTTAACCGCCCTTCTTCAGCAACTTCCTCCTCCCTTCCTCCTCCTTGGGGATTTTAATGCTCATCATCCTTTGTGGGGCAGTGCCTTTCCATCTAGACGAGGTCTTCTTATAGACCAATTTATTGCTGACCACGACCTGTGCCTTCTTAATGATGGCTCCCCTACTCATTTCAGTGCCGGTCATGGTACCGTTTCTGCCATCGATCTTTCTTTCTTCTCCCTCTCTCCTCTCTTCCTTACACTGGTCGCCACACGACGATCTTTGTGATAGTGACCATTTCCCGTTGATTGTCACGCTCCCTTCCCGTTCCCCGATGGACAGATTACCTCGTTGGTCTTTCCAACGCGCCGATTGGCCTCTATACACTGCACAGGTCGTGTTTTCTCCCACTTTGTCGGGTTGTATTGATGACGTCCTACGTGACGTTTCTGACGCGATTATTCGCGCTGCTAGCCTAGCTGTCCCGCGCTCATCTGGACCGTTTCGTCGTCGGCCAGTCCCGTGGTGGAGTACGGCCATTGCCATTGCCATCCGTGATCGCCGTCGAGCTTTGCAACACTTTAAGAGGCACCCATCCGTAGCCAGCCTTACTACCTTTAAGCGCCTTCGCGCTAAAGCCCGTTATTTAATCAAACAGAGCAAGCGGATATGTTGGGAACGATTCGTTTCTTCCCTTGGTTCCACTGTCCCTCTGTCACGGGTATGGGCTACACTTCGCTCTCTCCAAGGTTGCCATCGGTAGTCCACCCTCCCAGGCCTTCACCTCCCAGATGGCATTTGTACGGACCAATTAGTTCTTGCAGAACATCTTGCGAACCATTTTGCAGTGGCCTCAGCATCAGCCTCCTATCCAGCTGCTTTCCTTCATCAAAAACAGCGGGCTGAAGCTCCCACCTTATGTTTCACCACTTGTGAGTCAGAATCTTATAACGAACCTTTTACTGAATGGGAATTTCTTTCTGCACTTTCTTCTTCTCATGATACGGCCCCTGGCCCAGATTCCATTCATAACCAACTGCTTCAACATTTCAGTACTCCACAACGGCAACATCTTCTTCGGGTGTTTAACCGTATCAGGCTCCAGGGTGACTTCCCTTCTCAGTGGAGGGATAGCATTGTGGTTCCTGTCCTTAAGCCTGGTAAGAACCCCCTATCTGTTGACAGCTATCGGCCAATTCGTTTGACCAAGGTTGTTTGTAAGTTACTTGAACGGATGGTAGCCCATCGGCTCAATTGGGTCCTCGAATCTCGGAATCTATTGTCCCCTTACCAGTGTGGCTTTCGAGAGGGACGGTCTCCAATCGATCATTTACTTCGTTTGGAATCCGCAGTTCGGCAGGCTTTTTCCCAGCGCCACCATTTGGTTGCAGTGTTTTTTGACCTTCGCAAGGCATATGACACGGCCTGGCGCCATCACATCTTACTTACCATTCATCAGTGGGGTCTTCGGGTCCCACTCCCGATTTTTATCCGCCAGTTCCTGATGCATCGGTCATTCAGAGTTCAAGTTGGTACTGCTTTTAGTTCTCCACTGACCCAGGAGACGGGTATCCCACAGGGTTCTGTCTTGAGTGTCCTTCTTTTCCTCATTGCTATCGATGGACTTGTGGCCTCTGTCGGTCCCTTGGTCGTCCCTGCCCTGTATGTGGATGATTTCTGCATTTGGGTTAGTTCCTCCTCGATGGCATCTGCAGAACGGCAGCTCCAGGTGGCTATCCGGCGTGCCTCTGCATGGACCCTCTCACACGGGTTTCAGTTCTCTCCTTTAAAATCGCGAGTGGTCCACTTCTGTCGCCGTACTACAATCCACCCTGATCCAGAGCTCTATCTCGCTGCACAACGATTGCCTGTGGTCCCACAGTTTCGTTTCCTGGGTGGTCTTTTCGACAACAAGCTCACTTGGCTGCCCCATATCAGACTCCTGAAGGTAGGATGTTTCCGTAAACTCAATGTCCTTCGCTTCCTTGCACACTCCTCTTGGGGTGCGGACCGTTCCCTCCTCCTCCGTCTTTATCCTGCTCTAGTTCTGTCTCGCTTGGACTATGGTTGTCAAGTTTATGGTTCAGCTGCTCCTTCCACACTGCACATACTGGATCCAGTCCACCATCGTGGTGTCCGTTTGGCCACCGGTGCCTTCCCTACTAGCCCTGTTGATAGTCTCCTGGTTGAAGCTGGGATCTCCCCCTTTCTGTTCGGCGGTCCCAGCTTCTGGTGTCTTATGCACTCACTATCCGTTCCTCTCCCACTCATCCTTCCTATTCTATCCTGTTCCCAGACCATGGACGTCGCCCACCCGACTCCCGCCCTCGGGCGGGTTTACCGGTTGGGCTGCGCCTTGCGTCTCTTTGCCGTGATTTTCAGCTTCCTTCTTTGTCCTGTCTTCCTCGCTCCCTCCCCTCCGCCCCTCCTTGGTTAGTTCCTCGGCCTCTAATTCGGATGGATCTCCGCCGAGGTCTGAAAGATTCCATCCCCCCCCCGGTGGTGTTCTGTTCCTTTTTCCGCCAAATTTTATGGGAGTTTCGGGATGCTGTTGTTTTTTACACTGATGGCTCTAAATCTGCTGATCATGTTGGGTATGCCTTCACGTCCTCTGTTGGAACGGAAAGTAATCTGCTGCCACCTACATGTGGGGTGTTTACTGCGGAATTGATGACAATTTCCCAGGCCCTTACCTTTATTAAACAGTCCCAACACAACCGCGTTTTGTTATATACGGACTCGATGAGTGGCCTTCCTGCTATTGACTGGTGTTTTCGCGCCATCCCTTGGTCTCTGCCATCCATGACCATCTCGCTGATATTCACGGTGCTGCTTGTTCCATTGACTTCCTTTGGGTCCCTGGCCATGTGGGTACCCCGGGTAATGAGCTCGCTGATCGTTTGGCTGGGGGAGCAGTTACTTACCCCCCGTTTTCTGTAACCCCTCCTGCAGCGGATTTACGGCTTCACATCAAATCCCACTTCGCACAGTCATGGGCCAATTCTTGGGAGGCTACTCCCCTGTCTAATAAACTTCGTGCAATTAAGGTGACACCAGGCCCGTGGCGTTCTTCCTTTCGCCTCTCCCGAAAGGACTCGACCACACTGTGTCGTCTCCACATTGGCCATACCAGGCTGACCCATGGTTTCCTTTTGCGTGATGAGCCACCCCCGCTATGTGGTTGTGGAGCCTTCCAGTCAGTAGCCCAAATTTTGGTTGAATGCCCCCTTCTTTTTGCTCTGCGTGCTAAGTACAGACTCCCCCACACTTTGCCTATGATGTTGGCTGACGATTCCCGGATGGTCGCTCTGGTTCTCCGTTTCCTCCGGGAGAGTGGTTTTTATTCTCAGTTTTAAGGTTTTTAATCTCTCTGGTGTTGGGGCAGGGCGGTGAGTGTTTGGGTGTCTCCCACTGTAAGCAGTGTTTGGAGATTCCCGATTCACCTCCCTGACTGAAATCCTCTTTTCTTCCCCTTTTACTCTGTTTTTACCCTTTTTTTTAAAGGCTTGGTTAGTCTTTCTATTCCCATACGTACTTTCTACATTTTAGCAGTTGTACCTTTTAAGTCACAGGTGGTCTTGCCTATGCTGCTTCAACATAGTGTTGGGTTCGTTCTCTTGCCGACTTCCCTCATTTTGTTTTTTTTTTTTTACCAATGACAACGTGCCTGCCCTTTTACGTTTTTCCCTTTTTCCGTTTCATTGTTCTGACTTTACGGAGATGTCCCATTAGCGGAATGGAGCATATTTGAAACAAGGGACTGATGACCTTGCTGTTTGGTCCCTTAAACCTCAAATAACCAACCAACCAACCAACCAACCAACCAACAACTGTGGACCACGAGAACGTTATTGCTGGCCACCGACATCCGTTCGTGCTTGATGCCTTCCCTTATGGTGATGGCATCTTCCAGCAGGATAACTGTCCAAATCACAAAACCAGTATCGTGCTACTGTGGTTCAGGGAGCATGATAGTGATCTCACTTGGTTCTCTTGTCCACCATATTCGCCTGGTATGAACTCGATAGATCACATCTATGACCCTACCAGGTGCTAGCTTTGTTTACACAAGCCACTGGCAAGTAATTTAAGGGAATATCGTGGCCTGTGCATACCACATTCTTCCAGAAACCTGCCAATTTACAGAATCACTGCTGTACAGCATTCCACATGTGGAGCAGCACATTGTTAAGCAGATTGTCATATTGTTTTAACCCATCATTGTAAGTAACAGCCTAACATTCTGTTGATCAGGAAACATAAGTGCGCGCTAAGTATGTTAGGCAAGATTGTAGAAGGCAATTCATTGTGCAGACCTTCTTGAAAGTATCATTAGCTTGAGATGATTTAGAGAGAATCTAAATCAAGATGGGCAGATGCGGATCTGAAATCCATGTGTGATGGGTGGAGAGAGAGAGAGAGAGAGAGAGAGAGAGAGAGAGAGAGAGAGAGAGAGAGAGAGAGAGGTGATTGAATGAGTGTGAGTCAGGTGGTTAGAGGAGAGGGGAAGGCGACAGGAGAGTATACTAAGGGATTAGATTGTTATTCTGTAGGAAGGATATTGAAATACCATTTCTGCCATTCTGATTTAGGTTTTCTGTGGTTTCCGTAAATCATTTGATTGGAATGCCAAGGAGAGTCATTGGAAAAGAATCGTCTCAGATTTGAATTCATGGAAATGCTTCTAAGAAATTTCTACACTGAATGTAATTTCCCCAACTTAATGTTTCATCAGTATTGAAAACAACCATGGACATCATATTCTTGAAAAAGGCATAAGATAGACCTACTCTACATGTGGTACAATCACTTAATTTGTTATATTAATTTGTCTTTCAGGTACTTTTACACCTGGAATACTGTCCTCCCCACTTTTAGTATCTCTCAAAGATGTATTATCTATTTGAATAGCAATAATACTTAACTATGTCCAAAGAAAAATTTGACTTGCTCTTTCTTGCCAGGTCAATGATAATTTGTGGTACTTTTTTCTGAAGAAATGCAAATTTGTCTACTCAGTTTCTGATTATGTACTCTTAATCACTCTATGCTATTTGCCTGTTAACTGTTGCATTGTGTGCAGAAGACCTAAATATTCATATGGTATAAATGAAGTAATTTTCTTTCTGCAGCCAAGTCATTATGGAAGTCATAAGGTTGTGTAAGGTACTGGATACTATTTCAGTCCCCCTTAGGTATTTTCTTATGTTCATAGTATCAATATAATGCACTGCATGCTGTATTCTCCTGGTTGCTCTCTTCAGCAGGTATTTGATAAAAGGCTTTTACTAGATGCAGTCTACAAAAGTAGTGTGTCTTCCCTGAGCTGCCAAGAATTTCATATATACCTGATAGTGGGAAGGTTTCATACATGCTCTGCTTATTTTACAATAATCAGTTGGCTACAACCAGCCATAATTTCCGTGCAATGGCATCTATGTTTTTAGTAATAAGGTAAGACAGAAATTCCATGTTCATAAACCATGGGATTTGCTGGATTTTCTATTGCAGCCCTCTGTAGGTGCAAAATTCTGTCAGAATGGAATTTTATGATTTTCTTTTTGGCATCTGGTAGCAGTTTTCTTTCGCTGAATACTGTCTGTGTGTGCTAACTTCTCAGCTGGAAGAAGGAATATATCTTAATGAGCTATACATAATAAGATGGATTTCCTTTCCTCTAGAATTCTCCCCTTACATCTTGTTCAATTTGTGATACTTTATCTCTTTATGGAGAAACCGGCACCTTCTTTCTTTGTTTTGAGCAGGGCTTCATGAGGTCCCATTATCTGACTGTTACCATTGTATGTTATTCTGGTAAATTAATTTTTTTTTCTTTTTCTACTTCTGTGTAAAATTTCCTTTCTATTGGTCCGTGTTTTCCCTCACCCATGTCAATCAGCAACTGTATTCAATGGAACATACCACCAGCAGTGGCTACAGTCATTTGAAGCTAGTATACATGTGAAAACAAGAGGGTCATTGCTGGAGGCATATGTTTTTTGGGTAGTGCCTACTTAACTACTAAACAGGAAAAAAAAACAGTGTCTAATTTTCTTTTGAGTCATTGATGTAGTTAGCTCTCGTATCTTAAGATTGCCCCACAGCCAGGAAGGTAGCTGGTCTCAAATAGCTTGGGGAGCACTAAAATATTTCAAAGTCCATTTTGAAAGGAGTTTATGAATAGATTTTAACTTACGCTGAATAACAGTATTACCTGTCTGTCTGAAACCAAATTTTCTCCTATTGAAGGTTTGGCAAGCATGAGTGTACCTGTGTACATAGCAGAGAGTGCAGTGCCCAGCAAGCGTGGTCGAATGGTTACCACAAATTCACTGTTCATAACTGGTGGGCAGTTTTTAGCAGCTGTCCTTTGTGGTGCCTTCAGTAAAACATATGAAGGCTGGAGGTACGTTGGCCATTGCTTCTCTAAATTTCTCACCAAAACAAATTTTATAATGGAAATTCATTTGTACGTTTCTTTCATAGGGATGTGGTGTGTTAGAAACAAGAATGTTTCTGTTGTGTAAGTCTGCAGATACAAGGCAAGGGTACCATAAGTTACAAGTTAGTTGCTTAGTTAGTTGTTTTTGCAACACATACATGTTAGATTTGTATTATAAAAATGTGGAAAAAGTCACTTTAGTAAAAATTACTTGCACCTTGCCTTACATATAATCATACTTTATTGTTTACTTGGATAGATAAAAAATCTACTCACCAAGCAGTGGCAGAACAGTCACATAAGACTGTTGTGATTGGCAAGCTTTCAGAGCCAGTGACTCCTTCATCAGGTAGAGGGTTGAAGAGGAAAGAAGGGTGAAGGAAAAGGACTGGAGAGGTCTAGGAAAAGGGGTAGATCTTGGGAAAGTCACCCAGAACCATGGGATGAGAAGGAAGGTATTCCCTTCTCATCACATACAGTAAGTCTCCCCTGACCTGTGGTTCTGGGTGACTTTCCCGAAACCAACCCCTTTTCCTAGACCTCTCCAGTCCTTTTCCTTCACCCTTCTTCCTTCCTCTTCAACTCTTCTGCCTGAAGAAGGGGCCACTGGCTCTGAAAGCTTGCCAATAACAGTCTTTTATGTTTGTGTTCTGCTGCTGCTTGGTGAGTAGATTTTTTAACTATTAAATTAAATAATTTTATCAATACTTGATTGTTTTTGTTGTTATACTTTATTGTTTGATAGATTTAAATGTAACAATATTTAGTGGTAGTACAAAAGTGATGGAAAAGATCAAGCAACGCCAATCAGTAGCTGCCCTTAACTCGTTCCTTTTAAAAACTGGGGAAGAGATCCTACAGCAACTTGTAAATGCCCATTTGAGTCTACATCAGGCAAATGTCTTGCCTAGGGCATTGTCACAAATTGTCCAGATTGCTCCAGCTAGAGCAGTTACAGATTTGAGGCTATGTTAATGGGATGAAGGAATTTTAATAGCCTTAAAGCAGAGTTATAATGTCAAATAATAAACTGACTTTACCTCCATAGTACTGTGACTGCCAGTGTTTTTCACATTGAGCAATTTTCACTATGTCTGACTCTGTCAATCACCACCAGTATTGTTATCCACCTGACCAAACACACACAGAAAATTTATTATGTTCTTATATTTTGGGTATTTAAAGATCATATTATCTAAAAAGTGGAAATCAATGTTCACAATGCTGCTCAAAACCTGTACAGTACATGATGAATTTGTCACCAGTTCTAGTAAAAAAAGGAAGTAGTAATATTTTTGTGATATTGTACTATAGTTAGTATATAATTGAGAATAATGTATCAGGACGTCCTTAATTATTGCATTATAGAGAAAGAGACTGTGTAGATAATCTAGCACATCAGGTTAGTCTAAAAAGTTGTAGTTCATCATACAGAATGGCAAACATGCTTTACGAAGAGGGTGAGGGGGGAGGGTGTTTGTTTCCGGTGATGCTGCTGTTACAGCAGTCAGTGACTGTAAACAGTTGGTAAAACTGTTGAGAAACCATAAACATATGCTGTCCATTAACAAATCCTGTTAAGCTTTTATGAAGCAATAGCATGCTTTATTTGACTGTTGAATGCCATTTTAATTTTGATAGCAGACAGATACTAATTCCACAGTGAAGATGCATCAGGGCATTTTCTTTGTTTCAAATTTTGATGTGTGTCTAAATTTCAGGTATATGTTGGGCCTTGCAGCAATACCAGCATGCATTCAATTTTTTGGTTTCCTTGGAATGCCTGAGAGTCCAAGATGGCTTGTTTCAAAGAAGAGGTACATGTTTTATTATTGATTTTGTAATGAAAACAGTGTCATCCCCATATAAAACTTGAGACTTTCAGAACTTAAAGCACATCACATTCAATAACATTACATTTAGCCTCCCAGAATTGCTTACATTTCTTCTTTCATTTTTGCAAGAATTGTGTTTTGTTACAGTTTTATGAACTACATTGTTAATATATGTAAGACTGGGAATATTTAAATAGCACAGGTCGCCCTTCAATGAAGTTTGACCCCACAATTTTGATAACATAAGATAAAAGTTTATCCCTCAAAAGCTGTAAATAATCTATTGCAAATAGTTAAGCCATTGTTGAAATCTTGATATCTTCCTTTTATATATTTTATTGTATTTAACCACTGAAATTAATTTCCTTAGGTGAATTAGAACTATATAGCTAACTCACAAACAATTATGTTTGGTTTCGGGAACTTTCTTTGACTGTCTATCTTTATGTTGAACAAGATATCATTGAGGATATATGATGCTGATCTAATTTGTTTTTCTTATTCAATTCATAGTTAGGATGTAAAAGGTTGGGAGGGGGGGGGTTCTCTCCTGTTTATATTCATACATGTTCTGATTTCTCACAATTCAGCATGTTACATATGTGAGGAAATTGATATGATCTTAGATTCAAATAATTCTGATTAATGTATTTGTGAATTGCTTTTGTTGACTGAATTGGCTGATCACAAAATGTTAATATTTTTGTATTTTTTCAGTCCCTTCAGTTATTCTGATTTGGTGTGGCTTGTACTCCGTTTTTGGGTAACACAAATGATTAGGAAAACTATCCCTTGTGAATTTGATTGGTTTACTAAGATTTTTTTTTCAATTATTTATCAGTATGTGCATCTTGCTTCCAAAAAGAAGCCATATTTGTGGCTATTTTTCATTCACTGCATAAGACAGTGATTGCCCAGAAATTCATTTGAATTTATCAGAGTTTTCTTGCAACAGCAGTTATGAATACATAAGATATTCAATGAACAGAGTTTTCAGAACAATGCTGGACATACTCTCATGCCATGTATGCTTGTTTTGCATACCACACTTATCATATTACATATTTCTGGGACATCGCTAATATCATTTTTAATCATGTCATCTTACTACTTAGTAAAACAACATGATATCAAGCCAGATCTTCTCTTAGAACATAAGTTTATGTATTAGGCAATAATGGGAAACTGTAAGAAGTTTCCTATGAGTTCTTGACCAAAACAAGAGACTGATGTATTCTTAATGCAGTCAGAACTTGATAATCCTGGCTGTTACAGTGGGGTTATTTATCATTAATTGTTGTCATGAATATGTTACTCAAGTGTGAGGTGTATCAAACCTCCAATAGAAATGTAGCTGTGATGTTAGTCTGTAAGTTAGTATATTTGTCCTCTCTGAAAGAGAGACAACTTGTCAAACTTTATAGTGAACAGAGTTCTTTGTGTTTACACTCATTTATGGTAAAAGATAGAGCAAACTATTGTATGTATTCAGTATAAAACACAAAAAAAGGTCATCGGATAGTGCACCCTCTGTAGTTCACTAAAGTCAGTCAGAAAAATTATGATACAGACATATTTCTATACCATGCTCAATTGTAATTGTGCTGTTACTACTTTAAAAAAATTGTGCTACAGTACTCCTCAGCAAAAAGATTTTTAAAAACAAACAAATTTTAATCTTGTCACAATTCCCATGATATCATTCCACAGTTTATGCCCAGATTTTTTAAAAATTGGATACTATTTGTTAATGTCACAGATAATTTCATATCTAGTATACTGGTATGTTTATGGAAAGTGTTAACGGCTATGTGTGTATTGTTCTACTTATTTTACTTCCACTTAATTTTTGGTTGCTCAAAATTCTATGATCTCTCTGACTCACAGTGTAACTTTCTTTTTGCTAGATATCTGTGACATTGCCTCTGAACCATGCTCAATCTCACTGCTTCTTGCCATCGTGGGTGGCACACAAGTGTCACTCTCAAAGTCAAGTTTCTCCTAATTTTTTTTTTCTCTCAGAATATAGTTTTTCAACGTTTTTGAAACTTTGTTTCATTATAATTAATTGTTTCTTTTACATATTTGGTTTTCAGATCAGTTTCCTTTAACTTGTATAGTCTTACACTAGGTAGTTTCATGTGCAGATGTAACCACTATCCCACTGTTTTGCTAACACTTTCATCACCTTCAAATTCCATTAAAAGAGGTCAAATTTGTATTATTTAATTCAGGCAGTATGGTTGACAGAGTAGCAAGATTGAATTCAGGCTCATGTGTTTTGTGTTCTCAGACTTGGGTGAGGTTGTGCTTAAATTCCATCTCTTGCGTTTTTGGATGATTCCACTACTTTACTGACCCGAGGCCAAATTAAAGCCTGCAATTCATCTGCTACAAAACAGGGTGGAAATGATCCACATTTCACATCCGAGTTCCAGCAATTAAAATGGAAAAAAGACTTCTTTAGAAGCCTTGATTTTTGAGTATTAGAGAGCCTCAGTAATTGAAGACATTTCCCCTCTTGGATCAAGTCAAAACTTGTTCTCTACCAACATGTGTAAGGCATCTTCTTCTTCCTTTTTTGCACTTTGTGGTCTAGGCAAAAACACCTGCATATCTCTGAGTTAGTTACTGCACTTACTTGTGTTCCAGTAAAAGAATAAACATATTACACTGTAATTTCACTACTTCTGTGAAGAAAAACCTGATTACATATACAGCAGAAACATCGGATTTCGGCCATTCAAAAGTGCTTCTCTCTGTTTTTGTTTATGTCTGAGGGTAATGAAACATTATGTTAAGAGTGATCCTCATACATTTTTAGTGCTTACTGAACTACAAATTTTAATTAAAACTCTCAAGCATATGTGGATGCTTTCATCTGAGTACCTCGCAAAATGACTCTCCAGTTGCAACGGCAGTGACAGACATTTTACTGTCATTTCTAATAACCTAGAGTTATAGCACGGTTTGCTTCTATATGTGAGTAATCTGATTGCATTAGAGAACTTAGGTCTTCTTTATTGCTCAGTCAATAACTATTAAAATGGAATTACCTCTTTATCCGTCCTGACTCAAGACATTAGAATTCCTGGAAATGCATCTAAGAAATTTCTACATTGAATGTAATTTCCCAACATAATGTTTCATTAGTATTTAAAACAACCATGGACATCATATTCTTGAAAAAGGCGTAAGATAGACCTACTCTACGTGTGGTACAATCACTTTATTAATTTTATAAAAGTATAATAGTTAGCAACTCTCTCTCTCTCTCTCTCTCTCTCTCTCTCTCTCTCTCCCCCCCCCCCCTCTCCCTCTTTCCCTCTTTCCCTAGCTTAAAAAAATCTTTAGTACAGCCTATTTGTGTTGTGTGGGTCAGTTTCATTGAAGTGCAATGTGGACTTTATATAATCTATTTGAACCTAATAATCAGTGGTTTACAATAGGCAGTGGAATGACTGTGATACATACTAAATAAACAAACTGTCATAAAAGTTATGATTATAGTACGTACTTAACATTTCATAAATCATGTTAAATAGGTTGAGTGACATACTGATGGGGATATCAAAACTAAATACATGAGCCAAGAATTTCAGTGAGACATAAATTTGTTCATGTGTAACTGTTTACATAATTTATCATGTATTTTGTGTTTCAGATGAAACATGGCGTAGATTAGCTGTCATATAATGTTAATGGGTTTTATTACTAAATGAAATCGTCCAGATTTTGTAGACAAATTTTATTTTTGTCGTGTTCAGAGTGCTCAAGACAGCACACCTGTTGTAGCATTAGTGGACATCATGACCACCAATGAAAAATGAAGAGGCAATCTAACATTCCACTCAGGACTACATTACCCTAAAATTTGAGAGATTCAGTAGATTTTCTTGTAGATTATGTTACCATAGTGTATTGCTTGTCAAAATTTTAATTTTATACAAATGCTAAGTATGACAATTCAGTAAAATGCTCTTTGTGACTCATCAGTTTCATCATCTTCATGAAAAATTATTTAAAATTTGTAAGGCTCTCTGATCAAGTATTTCATAAATACATCATACACAACAAAATTTGGGTTTAATTTTGTGACATATGTAGTAGTATATTTTAAGAGAGTCTTAGCATATTTTCAGTGTGTTTAATAACTGCGGCAGTTACTTAGGTATTAATTTCAACTAAGTCCTTTTTTGTGTCTTTATTCACTAAGATTTTTTGTTTCAGTCCTAATAAAAAGCACTACTTCTAAGATTGTAAGTAATTGTTGAGTACAGTTACTGCTTAGAAGCAAGAGTTCTTTAACCTCATATGAGCACATGGTTTTCAGTTACTCAAAACCAGTTTTAAAAGATAGATACTGTCATTTAATACAGTTTCCTAAAGTGGGTTTGATTTTGAAAATGACAGAATTCAAATGTGAACATAAACAAGTCTTGAGCATTTTGCTGTAGTTTTAATTTTAATTTTTATTCTTTCTCTTTTAACATAATGGCTGTGACTGAATTTGACACTAATAGCAGAAGCACTCCTAGTATCACTCCTCAAAGCCCCACTAAGAAATTGGTTTTCTCAGAAACACCTGTCATTACAAAACTTGAAGATGTATCAACTTTGAGAAACAAGTTCATGGCACTGTGCAATTTCATATCACATTCATAAGGCAACTGGGTTGGTTGGTTAACTGTTTGTCAGTACATATGGAAAATTTTGCAGTGTAAGGTGAAATTCCTAAGGGATCAAGTACATGACATGAACTACCGATGGTTCATCAAAGGCGCATGTCTGCACCAGCATGTCTCACTCTTTCAGGCCTTATGTGCTTATTTATTCCAGCAGCACACAGTGGTAATCTTCTTTTATTTGTTTCATATTAACCAAAAAACTTATACATTGCATGTTTCCACACAATGTTGATGTTTTTGTATTGCTTTTCTTGTGCCAGCTGAAAATTTTTTGGAAACGATTATCAGAACTTCCATATTTCTTCTCACAGTAGACATTCAATTATGACTTTCTCTGTGTATAACTTATTCCCCACATGAACAAGTAAAACGAAACCAATATCTCACATTTGTGTTCAGAATGTTGCACATTGTTTAAATACAGTGAAATCCTGATTTTCTGAGAAAAAATTACCCTTATAGTGGCAATATTATAGATTAACTTTTATGAATTTCAGCAGATATTGAAGAGCATTTCATTTAAAATATGAAAATTATTGAGTTTATCATGCAAATTAAACACAGTCAAATTTCATCTTCTTAACTGTTCAAATTAAGAGATCATAGCATGACATCTTCATTTGTTCACATTATTTTAAGTGCACACCATCCATAAAAATGAGCCAAAAGATCTGGAAATTGGATCAGACTCAAAATAATAAATGCAATTTGTAGCAAATAAAAACCTTCACACTAGTGATCTAGTGACAGTAATGTAGGGTAATACTTTATGAAGGGTCCTAAGATAAGAAATTCCATGAAAGAAACTTGTGTGATGTATTTAATAAAATATTCTGGAAATAATGGTTTTCTTTCATGGAAATTAGGTTCAAAGAATTATCTTTATGCGACATAGTCAGAAGTATTTAATGACTGATGTATTATCAAAGTATTCATCATTGTGAATATATGTAGCCATATGAAATCCAAATAAATTAATGACAGTAGCTGCAGTGTACATTTGTATTAGAATGAGAAGAAATATATGAAATTGTTCTCATGAAATAACTAAAACCTCACAGAAATTTAAGGGGAGCTATTGATAATTAGTTCGTCAGCTGAGTCAATACAAATTACTAATATAATGTTCCACTATATAATATTTAATGCACAAGATTGGAATGATTAAACCATCATCACAGTGGCATGCAGATATGCAGTCAGAATTCAGTCATGCTATTTAAACTAACTAGCAATATGTAATGAAACAATTTATTTTTGAGTTGCTGTGAAATTTGAATATCTTTTGATTATTGTTCTCAGCCACAGTTTTCCTACATTACTTTACTGTGAAGAACAAAAGCAGTTATGACTGTGACCTGTTGTCTGGAAAGAGCTGTAATACAGACAGCAGTGTGAACTTCAGCAAATCTGCCTAAGCAGAAGGAAAAAACTATGATGTTTACCTCAGATTGCATTAGTAAATCAAAAACAAATGTGTACAGATAAAAAATATTTTGTTTAATTATGATGCTACATAGCACAATTAAACAGTAAATTAAATGATACAAGTAAAATGAGAGATTATATACAACTAATGTGCCCTCTACAGTTTCATAATTTGGTAATCAAAGGCACATCAGAAGATATAAAATATAGTAAATACAAAGATTAGAATATGTGTTTAATTATTAAGAAATGAAAAGTGACTGCAGGCTATTAAGAGACAATCTTTAAGAAGCTCTCATTTGTTGTCTTCACTTCATTTTTTGGGAGTTAATTTCCACACAAAAATATTGTGTCCATGTGTGGCTTTATGATGGATTAGGTCTTAATACAAATGATCAGATACACTTGCAACTAAAAGAATTCACTCTAGTCAAATAATAGCAGAGTTCTTATGAGTGGGTGGCTGAGGAATCTGGCTGAAGTATATATTGCAGCTGCACACATAATCGATAGCAACTGGTGAGTGTGTTTGGTTGTGTTAACTCTGCAATAGGAGGAGTTAACTCTGCAATAGAAAGAGAAATGTGCATCTCCCCTTTACTGTGCAAAGAATGATATCTAGGAAAACTGGAACTAAGAAGAGTTTCAGTGACCAAAAATATTAACATTTAAGGAAAACATAGTTCTTTTGTAATAAAACACCATACTTTGCATAACAGGAACATATTATTTTATAGAAAAACTGTAATATTCAATGAAGAATAGTTTTCTGCTGATTATAAATCATCAGTCATCCAGTAGGAAGGGCAGATTATGCTAGTACTTCATATAGGCACAGTGCTACCTAACATGTCTTTCTATGAGCTGAATATTATCTCACACAACTAACAAAGGAGGGACATAGATTATAACGTAAAATCCAAATCATGGTGTAGTTAGACCCTACAATGCTTTGTGCCATGGTGAGTGTGATGCAAACACACTGGATAGCATTGTACACATTTATTACAATCACAATTACAGGAGTGCAAAATCAGAACATTAACAGAAAAATGTGCTAAAACCCAGAAGAACATCAAAGATCAAAAGTATAAAAAGGTGATGCACTTCCCAGTTGACACCATGTGTTACAATTAATTGGTCACCACACCAGTGCCCCCCCCCCCCTTTTCCCTTTGCTTGTGTTTTCTTTTTCTTTAACAAAACAAAAAAAAAAAACAAAAAAAAAAAAAACAAAAAAAAAGTCCAAAGTCCCAGGCATGTCGCATAACAGGTGTTTTACCACTCACCCTGCATGAGTTCTCAATGTTGGTACTTCTGGTGGCTGCAACTGGCATCTGCTGCTTGGGCTGCTGTTGTCAGTAGTTGGCTCTGTGCGGACTGGTGAAAGGATTTGAGTGCAATGAGGGTGTGCACTGGTAGTTGTGTTTGTTTCAACCATTTGCAGGAGCACTGGTTTAAGATGATTGGTGGAGACTGCTTCCTCCTGATTATTGCACCATATCTTGAAGGTGTGGGGGCTGCATTGCACAACTGGAAATGCATCCATATGAGGTGGTGTAAATGGAGGACGGACTGAGTTATTGCAAAGCCACACATCAGCAGAGCTGAACAAGCCCTTATGCATAGAAATGAGCTTATATCCACGCAGTTTGGGTAGTGTCAGATAGAGAAGTGCCATAGTTTCATGTAGGTGGTGCCCAAACTCTAAAACTGCCATTGTCACAGGGAGGTCTGCTGGTTTCTCCAATAGCGATTCCACTGGTAGATACAACATTTTGCCATAGACTAATTGAGTGGAAATGTGGCCCAAGTCCTCCTTGAGTGTTGACCTCAATCCTAGCAGGATCAGTGGTGGGGCACCTGCCCATGTCTCTTTAGCACACATCAGTGCCACCTTCAGAGTGCAGTATAATGTTTCCTCTGTTCCATTGCTGTAAGGGTGATAACTAGTTGTCTGAATGTAGTTGCACCCACAGAAGTGGAAGAGTTCTTGGGCTAATGCTACCTCAAACTGTCTGCCCCTGTTGGTTGTAATAGTTTGGGATGCTCCAAATCTTGCTATCCAACCACTGAGTACTGTCTTGGCCACTGTTGTGGCAGTGTTGTCTATGAGCAGAAATGCTTCCAGCCATCTTGTAAAATGATCCACTACAGTAACTAAATAGCAGTAGCCATTTTAATAAGTTAGTGACCCTACCAGATCCACATGAATGTGACCAAATCTTGCTAAGTGCTTGATGATGTTTCCTGTGTGGCTAGCTATCTCTCTTCCCACCTTGCATACTTGACATCTCTCACATTGTTGTGCACACTGGTAGCTGTCTTTATTCAATACCGGCCACATCACCTTCCTTGTCAGCAATAGCACTGTAGCTCTCACTCCCAGGTGTGAAAGGCTGTGGAACACCTTGAAAACTGCTCATCAGAAATTACTGGGGATGAACACGTGTCATATTGTATGTAACATTGCATCATCACATTAAATCTCCTATTGATGTTTTTACATTCTTCAGTGTCAGACTACATTGTCCATTCACTCGTAATTCATGTAATTCTGGGTCAAGAGTTTGTTCTTGGGCAATGTGTTTTCAGTTTACCGCTTTTACACTCACAGACACCATGATAAGAAATCGGCCACAATATTCTTACTCCTGCTAATATGTGGACATCTGTGGTGAATTTCAAAATAAAATCTGTATGTCTAAGTTGTTTTGGCAAGTCTTTAGGAGTTCCCTTGCTGAAGAGTACTGTAATTGGTGTGCGGTCTGTGTAAATAGTGAAAGTGTGGCCTTCAATTGAATCTCTGAAGTGAAGAACAGCTGTATATGCTGCAAAAAGTTCCTTGTCTATAGTACTCAAAGCCTTTTGTGTGGCTGTGAACAACAGAGGGGAAAAAAAGGCAAGCAGCTGCAAAGTGTCATTGACAAGTTGCTGAAGTACTGTCCCCATGGCTGTCTGGCTGGCATCCACAATGATCGCTAGTGGTGCATTAATCAGAGAGTGTGCAAGCAGTATTGCCCTGACAGCATACTTCTTTACTCTGTCAAACACCATCACCAGTTCGTTGCTCCAAGGAACCTTTCTTACACCAGCCATGTGTTTGCCCTTAAGTAGTTTTGTTAATGGTTGCAACAGTCTCACTGTCTGAGAAAGGTGGTGCTGACAGTAATAATGAAGCATTTCAAGAAACAGCCTTATATCTTTGAAAGTTGTGGGAAGTGGAACCTGTTGTGTGACTGACATTTGCTCTGTCAGTGGAGTTCTGCCGATATCTCAAAACCGAGGAACTTTACTTTGTTCTGACCAAAGACACATTTGTCTAAATTGACCACCACACCAGCATCTTGGAGTCGCAAGCCTTGGGTTCCTCCTGAGCCTTTGAAAACATAAGGATGTCACCCATGTAGCAAAATAATAATTCCAGCCCACCCAGCAGCTGATGAATAAACCGCTACCATTTTTGAGCAGCATTTTTCAACCTGAACAGCATGTAACAGTACTTAAATAAACCAAAGAGCATGGTGACTACCACCTTGTCAATGTTCAATGGGGCCACAGAAATTTGCAATATGCTCATGTGCATTAAATTGCTCTGAAAAAATGCGCACCTGCCATTGAATTGTTCACATCCTTGATATGTGAAATAGGGTTTCTATCCAGGGTAGTTACGGAATTTAACACTCGATAGTCTCTGCACAGCCTCCATGTGCCATCTGATTTCTTGACCATATGTAGAGGTGATGCCCATTGGCTATATAATGGCCTTGTTGTGCCCTCTTGCATTTGCTTCTGTGTGTCTTAACTACCTACTGCAAATTTTTCTGATATGAGACAGTGTGGTTTGGCTGCTACTGGCCGCCGTGGTGTGGTGCAGATGAAATGTTGAGTGTTGTCTTATGTCTCCACCTATACCTTTGCTCTTGTGGGATACCCAGAAATGCTTGTACTATTCTGCGGCATTAATCGTGCTTTCCCACTGCCACTAATATTGCTTTCCACAGTAGTCCGTCGTGTGCTCTTGGAAGCAAAGATCTAGCACCAATGATCTGCTTCCATACACTTTGATTGCTGAATATTTGCTACTGCTAAATGTAGAGGAGTGGCTGTGCTGTATGGTTAGAACAATCCTTCAGGTAACACTCTGATATCTGATCCTGTATGTAGCAAAAATGTCATGTTGGAGCACCTATCTGTTACGAATGGCTGCTTTGCCCAGTTGGCCAAGGTTGTAAATCCTACCTTCCAGTCGTGGAAGTATTTGTAAAAGCAAAGCTTCTCAAAGTTGATGTTGTCATAACCTGGTGTTGCTATGATGTGTATTACTTCCATCCTGGCTACTGCCTCAAAGCTACCTAACTGCTTGCCTGTTGCTTGCAATATGTGGAACATAGTAACCCAATTGGAAATTCCATTTGAACCCACCTCATGTATGCTTGACTGGCACAGAGAGAACTTCATTAACAAGGGGAGGCCGCCAATTGTGAAATTCAGATTCGATTCATACTGCGCATAATAAAAGCTCATGGCCAGAGGTGTAATGTGGCAAAGCACCAAGATGCACTTCTCAGCCGTTGTCGAGAAAATCGACAGTTAAAAGAAACCGTTTCGGTGAAATACTCTCTACGATTAAAGGTTTACTACAGCATTGTGGCGCAGCGGTAAGCGCTCGGGTTTGTAATCCGAAGGTCGCTGGATCGAATCTCGCACCATGCAAATATTTTTTTTTAGTGTATATATATATATAATTTCCCGGCAATCAGTTGCAACAATTATGCATACAATAAGTTATTGAAAGTCGTTTGTCGTGGAAAAACTGGTGACTTCGAACATCATTATGTTTTCCGCAAACAAAGTTGTATTTCACAAATGTTATCAATTGTCTTCATAATGTTAACTACTTATAGTTAACGGAAGATGTAGAAACGATATTCCGAAACGAATACGTATAGCGTAAGTCAAACGTTCGAATTAGAATAGAGACCCCACGAACACAAATTCGCTGTGGCAGGTATGAAATATAAACTCCGTTACTCGCTCGTTACACTTGAAGGACAGATGTTGAATGGGCCAAAACGAGCCGCCGCATAACAGCGTAGTTGCCTGCCAACTTTGAAAGAAGGTAGATGCGGTCCCTAGCGCAACTTATAACATCGTCGAAAATCAGTGCGGACGGGAGAGCTTTGGTACACCCTGTTAAAAAAATGGAAAAATGGAGGCGGTACAATTGGAGAGCGATCCGCCTTCACCAACATGCATAAGCAATTCATTAGTGTGTGTGTATATTTGAATTACAAAAAACTAATAATAAAAAAAATTGCATGGCATGAGATTCGATCCGGCAACCTTCGGATTACAAACCCGAGCGCTTACCGCTGCACCAAGACCCTGTAATAAACCTTTAATCATAGAGAGTATTTCACCGCAACGGTTTCTTTTAACTGTAGATTTTCTCGACAACGGCTGAGAAGTGCATCTTGGTGCTTTGCCACATTACACCTCTGGCCATGAGCTTTTATTATGCGCAGTATGAATCGAATCTGAATTTCACAATTGGCGGCCTCCCCTTGTAAGTTGTAAATCTTCTTGTGTTGCACACCTGGGTGTGCACTGCAGAGATTACCATTTGTGAACATTTGCTGTGCATCCACTGCGAAAGGTGTCTTAAGGGAACAAATGCCGTAGTTCAGTGGGTGACTTAATGTTTGTATGCGATGAGCAGGAGCATCCTTTAGAGGTCGTTGAATGTGTGGGTACTGACATGGAGCAGAGCATTTGTGAGTCCTATTGCCAGATCTTTGGTGAAACAGACCGTCACCATGAGGGTCTGTTTGTTCATGAACATTTGTCATATTGCATGTAGTTTCACTGTCATCCATTGCCAGTGCTAGCTTCTCCTACATGCTGTGTGTTATGCAGTGCTGCCACCTGCACGGCTGAACTGTGAACTGTCGCTGCTAACTGCCGATGAGGTAGATTGCACCTCACTCATGATGCTCGATCCAGGGGGACTCACTTGTTTCCAACATGCTCTGTTGGGGGCCCCAGCTGAAATAATGCCATCTACAGCATTGCTTGCTTTGAATTCCATGCATGCCGCCATTGGTTCTGCTCTTTCTGTCCGCACTTGAAAAGGTACAGTTTTGTTCACAGTCGAAACGATTCTCATATTTTCGGGAAGCCTTTTAAGACCCATCATGTGTAGCGTTTGCTCCGGTATCAAATCTTGTCCTGCTACTGAGTGAAGTTCGTGCAGAAGTTGACATTGTGATTTCTTGCCAAACAGTTGTCTGCTGTTAATCTATACAGTCTGAGCTCTGGAGAGGACGTAAAAGTTTCTTACGAGACAATTTTTTAATTCTTATCTATTTTGTCCTGTCAAAAAATATAAAAACAAAAGTTCTGGTCTGAACATCCAGAACACTGTGTTGTGTTGTCCTACAGTGCACTGTTGGCTGTAGTAGATACTGATGCTGTTACTGTTGATGTCAGAGGAGGGAGCAGTCATTATTTCCACTGACGTTGAAGTGAAGTGTGGACACAGCCCTTTGGTATCAACCTCCCGTTTTATCCCTCCATATTTTTATCCCTCGATATTTCTCATTCTGATCAGGGTCACCACTGTAGGAATGCTTGGTGCAATGGTGAACTTGGTACAAACAGCCTGAATTGTCTTTTACACTTTTATTACAGTCACAATTACAAGGGCACAAAATCGGAATGTTAACAGAAAAAGACACTAAAACCAGAAGAAAATCGAAGATTAAAAGTATAAGAAAAGGTGCTCACTTCCCAGTTGAAGTTATTTGTTACAGTCGATTGTTCAGTCGGCACAACCTCAATGCTGCTACAGATGTCCGATTTAAACTACTGCTACCAAAAGAGGATATCTTAAGACCAACTGGGGATTGAACCAGGACCTCTGTAATTATTTTTTGGTGCTTACATTAAAAATAAATGGTGTGTAACTTATACTGGCCTGAATCATATTTGAAATTATTTGTCAACACAAAACAGCACGAGTTATGAGAAAGCCAACTAAGGAATGTATAAAGGCGACAACTGTTGAAAGAAACTGGGTAAAGGAGTTTGTAGACAGCTATTAAAATTAAAAGTACTAGCTATATTTGAGATGGCTATATCTTAATATAGAAGAGTAATGGCTCAAGCATAGAAGATTAATAGATGGAACATGATACTGATGAATATGGACATAAAGTAACATCCAAGGAGAAAGTAAAAGATTGAGGAAATTCGAAAAATAAAATAATGAGGAAGAAGTTTGTTGGTTTTCTTTTATGGGAAGAAGACTAACATACACCAGAAGGATTAAGAGCTTTTAAAATGATCAGAAAATGAATGTGTTCCCTTGAGTGGTTTTTGTAAATAAATATTTTTTGAAATACTGTTTAACTGGCATATTATTTGTCAGGCTCAGAGAACAAAACAAAGGAAATAAAGTGAGGAAGGGGATTACAGGTTGCATGAGACAGGAACCAAAATGAAATGTAACCAAAAGTGTAACTAGAAGGGTGGTGGATGAGTTTTAAACATAAAAAAATTGTAAATAAACTTAGGTGGAAAAAAATATCATTATTAAAAGCTTGCTCCCTCCTTCCATCAGGACATAAATGTTTCTTATTAATGCTAAAAGACACTTTGACTGCTATTCCATTATCACTCAATGCTGGTAACCAAATGAAGCTAATTTGTAAGCAAAGCAAACTTTATTATAATCATCATCATCATGGTCGAGGAACCAGTTTAATGTCTCATTGGGAGCAAGGTCATAAAACAAAACAACAAGAATCTGGAAGAAGGTAACCACGAAACTAATATCCCATAGACTTGACATCCATTTGTTAGTTGCATCTTAGAATGTGTTCTGTGCTCAGATGTAATGAGGAGTCACAGACAGAATGACCTCCTATATGCCAACCAGCACGGATTCTGAAAACATACCTCATGTGAAACATTGCAACACACATCCTGAAAGATTCAGATGAACAGAGTCAGGTACATGCATTTTTTGATTTTGTAAAAGCATTTGCCTCTGTACCATACATATGCTTAATATCAAAAGCACAGAATTGAAGATTTCTTGATATGTAGGATGCAGAATTTTATCTTGGATGGACACTCATTGACAGCTGCAGAAGGAATTTCAGGCATACATCGTGAAGTGCGAGTGTATCCTTAGTGTTCATGTTGTGTATTAATGACCATACAGACAGTGTTAATAGTAACCTCAGACTTTTCACAGATGATGGTCATCTATAATGAAGCAATGTCTGGAGGGGGGGAAAGAAAAAAAAAGTTGCACAGACATTGGCAGCTTGCTTTAAATGTTCAGAAACATAAAACTGTACACTTCACAAAAAACATAGTGTCCTATAAATATAATGTTTGTTTGTCACCAGCTTATACAAATACCTGGAGTAACACTTTATAGAGATACGAAATGGAAAGATCATGTAGGTTCTGTTGTAGGTCAAGTACGTGAAAGACGTCAGTTTTTGGTATAATACTAGGAAAATGCAATCAGTCTACAAATGAGATTACTTACAATACAGTCTTGTGACCCATTCTAGAGTATTGCTTAAGTTTCTAGGACTCATATCAAATACAACTTAACAGGGGATAATTGAACATATATGAGGGGTTCAGTACAGGTGGTTATAGGTTATACGACCCATGAGAGAGAGTCGTGGAGTTATTGAAGAAAATGAAGTGGCGAACACTTAAAGATGGAAGCAAACTACAGAGAGAAAGCCTAGTTAAAAGTTTCAGCAACTAGCTTTAAATGATGAATCTAGGAACAGACTACAACCTCTCCACATACCACTCCCGTAGGGATTGTTACGAGAAGATTTAGACTAATTACAGCATGTACAGAGGTGTTTACTGAATCATTCGACCTGCAATCCATATGTGAATGTAAAATAATGGGCAGTTCCTTGTGCCATGCACTTCGCGGTGGGAGTGCAGAGTATGGATAGGAAAAAGAAAGTCATGGCTATTACGCCACATGCAGATATTATTGCAATCAATTACACTCTTTCTATTGGCTTAATCTGCAGTGACTACTGCATTCTTCTTTGAACTCGTACTCTATATGAAACAAGCTCTGTTTATTACCTAATTATTCACATTCACATTCATCTATGTTGTTCTTGTGGTTGACCTTATTTATGGTTTGCAAATTATAGCTTCTCTAAAATGAGATTGTTTCCTAAACTTCCCACTTGTTAATAACATGTAAAATTAAAGCCAAACAACACGTTCAGAGAATTCCTTGTATTTAAAGATTTTGTTTGTCCGTATTATCAAGGTCTTTTTTTTTTTTTTTTTTTTTTTTTTTTTTTTTTTTTTTTGTACAACCACTGAACAATTTACACCGACTGACCAAAACATTATGACCACTGAATATCATCTGGTGATATTGCAGGCATGCAACATGGTAAGAAAAATATATAAATGGAGGAGAAGGGAATAGGGACTCATTCTAGTATTGATATGAGCCTTATAAGTGACTTTGACCAAAGACAGATTGTTATGGCTGAGCACATGAGAACAAGCATCTCCAAAATGGCTCAGCTGGTCAGCTGTTCATATGCTACAGTCATGAGCATGTATAGAAAGTGGTTGAAAGGTAGTGAAACTGAGTATGCCCTAAGGTGTTGGACGTCCATACTTCATCGCAGAACATGGAGGTCGGAGGCATGTCTGCTCTGTGAAGCAAGATAGTTAGAGATCAGTGATAGATCTAATGGCAGAGTACAGGCACAAAAATGTTTCAGAGCCCACTAACAAATGCACATTGTTGAAAAGGGCAGTCTGTCGCAGATGACTCTTACATGTTTCCATGTTGACACAGTGACTTCCTCCACTATGATTTCAATGGGCATCGAATCATCAACACTGGACTGTGGATCAATAGTAACATGTCACATAGTCAGATGAATTGTGTTTCTTGCTACACCAGGTCCATGGTAGTGTCTGGATTTGTCATCATCCTGGTGAACGACTGTTCAAAACAAGACCCACACCCCAGATGCATGTGGTTGGGAACAGTATTGTGCTACAGAGGACAATAACTTGGGCATCTGTTGGACAAGTGATAATAATCTAAGTTATCATGAGAGCTGTGGACTACATGAACGTTACTGCGGATCACCTGCATCTCTTCGTGCTTGAGGTCTTCCCTGACGGTGATGGCAGCTAGCAGCAGGATAACTGTCAGTCACAAGGCTAAAATCATGTTACAGTGGTTTGAGGAGTATGATAGCGAAATTGTATTGATGTCTTGGCCACTAAACTCACCTGATCAGAACCTGATTGAATGCATCTGGGAGGCTATCAGGTGCCAGCTCCAAGCCCACTAACAATAGGCCCGTAATTTACAGGAATTGTGGGACTTGTGCATAGATATTTGGTGCCACATACCCTGGGAAACCTACAAAGGACTTGTTGAATTCTTGTCACACAGAACTGCTGCAGTATTATGTTCAAAAGGTGAACCAACATGCGATTAACCAAGTTATCATAATGTGTTGGCTCAACAGTGTATATGTGGACCCAACATTTTTTAAAAATATGTGCCTATAGTTCTGTTCCCTTTTCTTAACTAGTTTGTTTGGATGTAATTTTATCGCCCACATTTGGTTTTGTTCCACCTCTCTCTCTCTCTCTCTCTCTCTCTCTCTCTCTCTCTCTCTCTCTCTCTCTCTCTGCTGTGGAAAAATTGTGGAAGTAATGGGCCAACTTGATAAAAAAATTTTTTTGTAATTTTGGTTGTAATTTCTCTCTTGGGAGCTGCCCTAAACAAGTACTGAAAAGATGCTGGGCACTCAAGAACAAAATCAGTTCTGGATATTTTGATTTGATCATAACAACCCTTTCATTGTAAATCAGTAGTCATAATAGTTCAGAAAAACTGAACATTTTCATTGTGATGGTCATTTATTAGTTTTCAAGCTTGTGTGTGTCCATACTGAATTGCCCTTATTTATGGAAGGGGCAGATAGTGCAGATGGGGGAGTGCTTAAACATTATGTAAAAGTAGCCAAGAACAATTGTCGTTGTAGCGTAATCATATCTCAGAAGTATCCAAAACTCATAATGCGTTTAAACATGCAAATATCCCAGTCCACCATATCCAGTATCATTTAATGCCAGAATGCAATAAAAATAAAGTAAACTGACAGTACAGTAAAGTGTAATGTGAAAAAATGGGAGACAAACTAAAGCATGTGTGTTCATAAGCTGTTATAATATGCCATTATGATGTAAACTGATTAACATGGCAGTACACCGCCCCATGCCATGTTCATACAGTACCTGCTCATTGGTTAATGTATTCTTATTGATTGACTTTTCCTCCCAAATAAGTCCAAATCTGTTCACTTTGTACAGAAAAATTTCATCTCCTTTTTGTTGATTTTTAAAAAAATCATTGAATAATTTAACTTGTTTAGATAATGCACCCACTCTCCAGCCTAATTTTCTACTGACACAGTGAAGATTGATTTCAATTGTGTGTTGTATTTTGGGTATGTCCTTTCTAATGTAAGACCCATTTTATGTGGTTTAGGTATAATTTCCTGAAATATATTGTGTGGTTAGGAAACTGTAAAGACAAATGGTTTTAAACACCATGCAAGTGGAAAAAGTACTGCACATTTTCTAACATGATGAGTAGTTAGTTTGTTGGTGATTTGTGTTGGTATACATTTATGGTATAGATCCCCCACTTTGTCATATTTCTGAGCAACTTTGAATTCATTCTTATTTTACATCAGTAGGCTCAAATGATGTCACATTTTCAGTTGTTTCTGAACATGAAATTTTCCTGTGTTTCAGAAATTTTGGTCCTGGTGTCCAGACACAAAAGAAAAATCAGGATTTCACTGTACTTCTGAAAAAAAAAGTATCTACCAAAGAATTGCAAATTTTGCTGCCAAATATAATATCTTTGCTATCTTTTTCAGTAATATGATCTGGCTAAACCAGTAATCTTGAATCATAGGAAGTACTGGTAACTAATTACAGAACTTGTAAGATTTGCAAGCTGCTGTGCAGTTAACACATAAGAGGCTTTGGAAAGAGAAAGATGAAGCTCTTCTGTGAGCTGATTTGGAAGCACATTGCTCCTGTGTAGCTGAAGATGCTGCATCACTCTCTTCAAAGGCAGGACAAATTTTTTATCCCTTTAGCAATTTTTTAAATACACTACTTACTAGCAAAGCACAGGAATGAAACAAATTAACGTGATTCCTTCCAGTAATATTGAGAGTAATTATAATACTTGGTGGCAGTCTACAGCAGCAAAATTTGTTCATACTTCTTTTTCCTTTTATATTTATTCGTTAAATGTTCTCTTCAGTCGGTGGTTTAAAATTCATTTGCAAAATTGTCCCATTATGCTATCATTTATTGTTTTTGGGATAATTAGAGTAATAGTTGCATATAAATGTTGAATGTGACCTTAGTAATATCAGCTTTTATTCCAGAATGCACACAATACCAGGAAATTCTGTTCACAAGTAATTCACTCAATCTAAATGGTTTTTTTATACTATATTCTACAAAAGAGAAATGACAGGTGCACTTTAAATTAACTGGGAGATATCCTGACCAGACATCTATAAAGTGCTCCCAGTGATGAGAGAGTTGAAGGTAAACAAACAACTCAGTCACCCTGATCCCACAACAGGAAAATATGTGTTAAAGATGGCATTCAATTTCATTCATGAGTGGTAGCATTCATCACTCTGATTTTTTAACTATTATTTCAAATGAAGTGGCAGAAACTGATGAAAATTTAAAAAATTAGAGGAAAAGGCAATTAAATTACTGCTGTCACAGAACCACTTCTGAAACAGTAAGAATTTGAAATAATAAACATTTGCCATATTTTAATTATAAATATCTTTGTGATTACTCTGAAAATAAAAATGTAGTCCATGGATTTGCAGTATGGACTACCTAATACATAACAGCCCATATTTTATCTGTGTGCTCTTACCACTATAAGGGTTGTGGAATAGGGGGAGGGGCAAGAGGACTATTAGGAGGAAGTTATTGTAGAGTAGACACACAGCCACCTTATGGTGATAAAGAAGTTTGAGGCAGAACATAGTCTCTTCACCAGTGCAATGATTTGGGGTACCTAACTTTTGCTTCAGTCTTACTGTCTCATATAAATTGTCATTTAACAAATTCATTTTATCTTACACATTGGAAAAAGGAAAAAAAATCAAAAATGACATTCAATACCAGGTGTTAAGTGCATAAACACAGTGTGTGCTGTTGCTAAATACACTGACCTTATTTTCTAGACATACTATCTAAAAAAAGACATATTTCTTAATTGTAAATGTTTAAGTTAATTTTCACTGGCAGTTCAAATTATCATGAATTCGGACTCATCGACCATATTTTGTCAGTATAGTTTTGCAGAATCTACAAAGCGTGAGTATTACGCTTCTTGTGTTATACATCTATTTCAGCATATAAAAATTACATGCTTTTGTGGGAATAACACTCTTATATGTATGTTAGGTACGATGATGCTCTGAAAGTTCTGAGTTCTATCCGAGGAGACAGGGCAGTTGCGTCTGATGAACTTGAGCTGATCAAGGCTTCATGTCTTGAAGATGAAGAACTCCAGCAAGCAAAACAAGCAGGTTCAGGGCAATCAGCTTTTGTGAAAATCCTGAGAACAAGTCACACACGCCATGCATTAATTTTGGGATGCGCCCTGCAAGCATTCCAACAGCTGTCGGGCATCAACACTGTGATGTAAGTACCTTTGCTGGTGATAAGCTGAATGAAAAATGTCTGCTCTTAGGTAATGGAATAAAGTATGTGTAACAATATCTGTGGAGCACAATGAATGAGAGCCAGGGAAGAAAAAATAGAGTACATAATATCACTAGGGAAGCACATGGTGAAAAATTTCAATATAAGTAAAAAATCTTTTTCTACTGGTTCATTTACGTTATGTGCTGTAAGTATTATGTATTAGCATTGTGGATCTTATTTTGTAGTTGGTATGCCAGCATATATTCTATTAAATTGGATTAATGTCTAAACTGCTATCTTCTGTACAGTAACATGAACAGTACACACATTTCTTTTGTTGATCATCGAATTATTAGTATAAAAACGGATATTACATTCAAAAATGTTATATTCACAAAAGGACAGGTGGACTGGCCGTATCTTAGCTTCAGGAGATGCAGCACCCAGTACAGCTGATAGAAATGAATAAAAATAGATAACGGCACTCCATCCATTCATATATTTTGCTCCATGAACCTCACCATGAAGGAGAATTTCCAGAGATGTGGAATGCATAAAGTTACATGTGAACAGGAAGCAGCAGCCTTTGAAGGCTCCTACTGTAAAATATATAAATTAAGATTACTGCTAACCTACTCACACTGATGGTTATCAGAATTATTTTGACATTACTTCATATGTATGTCTCTATTAGGAGAAAATCAACTGCTGTACTTAAAAAGAAAAAAAGCTACTGCTGTTCCTCTTATACTACTTAGTTGTTTTTTTCTCTGATTCTTCAAACAGTGTGTTCACGTAACTTTCACACAGATCAGTATAAGCTGTCTATATACTGGCAAAAGCAAGAGACATTTAATACAATTTTTAACAGTGCATTACTTTACTTTTTACCTGGTGTTGTTGCTGACAGTAAAATACCTAGTAAGAATTTGGTTCAGTACATAGCATAAATTAGTGGGAAAAATCTATGAAATGCTTGATCGCATTTAATTATTTTTTGCAGGTATTACAGTGGTAGTATAATTCAGATGGCTGGAGTTAAAGACCTATCTCTGGTAATTTGGTTAGCTGCTGCTACAGCAAGTGTGAACTTCCTGTGTACATTCATTGGCTTTTACTTAGTAGAGGTTTCTGGACGGAGGCCTTTGTCATTGTGGTCTCAGGCTGGTGAGTGACAGTTTGTTAGCACTTAAAATATTAATTCATTTTTACTGTATTAATAACACTTTGCTCTCTTTTAATCCATTTCTTGATGATCAAAGCATTCTGTGGTCTTGTAGTAGAACCTGACTGGCTAAAATAAACAGTATCTGCAGGTTTGCAGATGATTAGAGCTGCAATTCCCTGTGACAGTTGCATCAGACAACAGAGTACATCAGCGCTGTCTGTGTTCTGTGTTGTCAGGCCTGGTAGTGTAAACAACAGGTATGAACAGTATAAGATGTTGAGTGATCATGGTGAAGGATACAGAGATACCACATACTCAAATGAGACAGCATTACCAGGACCAAACTGAAAGCAGTCTCATTGTGGGTCTTCATTTGGCCAGCTGGTCCAGTTGTGCAATATCCACATTTGTAGGGCACTTGGATATGACAATGTCCCATTGTTGGACTGAATGGCAATGTGAGGGCAGGCATACTTGTAGTCGAGGTTCTAGTCTGATTATCCAAGGGAGGATCAGCATACTGTGTATTGAGCACATCTGCGACTGCCATCCAACAAGAAGTAATGGACTCATTGCATCATTTTGTGTCATTCCACACATGCATTGGACACTAGCAGCAGCCGAAGTAGGGAATTACCATCCCATGCATAGCTGCTATTAACACCACCACAACACAAACTGGTGTGTTTGGAGTGGTGCCATGACCAGGAAGCATAGGCTGCTAATGAATGACATTGCATTGTGTTCAAAGATGAATAACATTTCTGTACTCACAAGCATGACCATTATCAGCAAATATGGCAGCAGCCTGGAGAGACGTCCCATTCTTCCAATGTTTCAGAGAGGTGCAGCAGAGCAGTGTTATTCTTTGTGTTATGGTGTTCGGATCCATCTATGACTTAGAGTCACAGACCTCCCTTGTGACAGTAGGGAGGCACCATTTTTCAATGGGACAATGCTCAGGCACATATGGTACATGTCTCCATGAACTTCATGCATGATGTTGACATACTTGCACAGCTGGCAAGATTCCTACATCCGTCCCCAATACAATGTGTGGGACCATTTCGGACATCGATCCCATTATAATTCTGTGATATCTAGGACCAGTTACAGCAGTTAAGGGCCAAGCCTTCATAGGTGATACAACAGTTTTGACACATTTCTTAACCAGATTAGTGCATGCATGTAGGACAGAGAGTATGCAACATCTTAATGATTACAGAGCTTATACTACAAAGTTCTATGTAAATGTGATTCAATTTTGTAATCTCTGAAATAACATCACATACCCTCTCAATTCATGAAGTTTCATTTCATTTCCTCCTCCCTTTCTGGGTGCTTAACTTATTGTCTGGCAGTGTATTATTATGTGGAAAAAACACTGTTTTGCTGTCAGTTTCAGTATCTTGTAATGATTCTGAACAAGAACTACACACAATCAAAACAATACCTGTAAACGATAAACATTACATATTTATATGCTCCTCAGAGTATCAGACTTCCATAATCCTTTACAACAAATTACAAATCTGCAAATGAGAGTAAACAAACTTAAATATCAATAAATAAATTTAAATATTAAATAACATCAGGTGTGAGTGAGCACTGCGCCTTAGCCGTCATTGAGGCTACTATAATGCATCACTTCCCCACTTACTTCAGCAGTGGTCCACAGTTGCTGAAGTCAGTTGCCACAGTTACCATGACAACTGAAGTGAGTGTTGGCAATGTTCTTCTATTTCTGTCATTGTTTTCAAACAATGCATTGAAACCATTATTGTGGACTCTGCCTCCTCTGTTTTTTTGGTTCATTCCCTCAAAGAAAGACTGGTCCTCTTTTTCAGTCATAACACATGCTATATTGCAGTAGCCTAATTTGAAAATGCTCTTCACATGAGCAAAAGAGAAAATGGAAAATGAAAAAATCATAATTTTTTATTCCTTCACAGTTACAGTTGGCCAGCTGTCTGAATACAGGCTTCAGTTAATATAGATTGTTTATTAGTACAAATCAAAGTTGAAGAAAATGTGAAAGACTGAACCCATGGCATTTGGTGATCAGTAAAGGAACTAATAATTATTCATTCACATAATTATTGATTTTAATCAAAATTCTCCTCTTTAGCAGCAGTGACTGGTCAAAATTCACTCCATTTTACCATAATATACAACTATTATATAGTAACATACAATTCAATCCCAGTTACTTATGAGAAAATATTAGTTTACACTTTTCACATACACTTTGGAATAATGGGTTTTTACCTATTACTGCCAAAAATACTCACATTCTGGTATTGTATGTGCTTATTTACCTTCAAATGCACACCTTATGATTTTCATTCCAGGCTGTCTAAGTTGTGGCTTTACAGAACGAGAAACATGGATATTAAAATACTGGAACCAGAATTCTCAAATCTGCATATTTCATATTACTGATTTAACCGAGAACATTCAGTCAGTCCATTTTAAAGCCACCTGGGTCATGGGATGAGCTCTAATGACACTCTGACCTTTTTTAACTTTCGCCCAGTCTCCTCCTTCAGTACTACAGCCCTTGATGGACTTTGGCCTTTACAACCATCTTCCACATTTGTTCTCTGCTTATCTCTTCCATCTGCAGATCTCCGTCTTGGTAAGGTCAGCAAGCATATTGTCCAGCCATCTAGCTCTTTGTCACCCTTTCAGTATGCCTTTTATTATTTGTTTGGGCATCATGTCATACATCTTCCTCTCCACATGTCCTAACCAACATATTCTTCATATTTAATAAATGTCACTGTATCTTTCTCTTGCATAAGCTCTTGTATTTCATAATTGTGCTTCACTCTCCAATCCTACGCTACTCTCACAGGCCTATAAATTTTTTGCAGGATTGTCCCATCAAATGCACTTAGTTGTTCGCATCTGCTTTTGTCATTGTCCACATTTCTGACCCATATGTAACAACTGGTTGTACAAGGGAATAGTATAATCTTAACTAGGCTGTTCTTGTAATTGGAGAATTCTCAAATACCTGTAAGTTTACGTATTAGATGCTGTTTCCCGCTTGTATTCTTTTTCTAATATGGGGTGGTTATAATTACAGTGCAGCTACTCGCAGAGGTCCACTGTGGGCTGTCATGATCATGTGGTAGCAAAACTTAGTAGATATTAGAATACATTAATGTGTTTCATTAGAGGCCATACATTTTGGGTTATTCAAGAAAAAACATACAAAAGTGACCTTCAGACACACCTGTGCTCCCACACTTAGCTCTGGTGGATTTCTATGACATTTATCATGGCACTCCCTCCTACCACTGTACAAAAATTTGCAACTCCATGAATTATTTCCCACATTCAACATTTTTTGGTCTTCATTGACTGGCCTCATTAGGCCACTGGGCTTAGTCAAGCACTTACAGATTGTAAAACTGACAGTATGTGTAAATTTTAACAACATAAAATAAATGATTACATCATTGTATTCGCCAACTAGCGTTCTTGTAAGGGCTAAGTTTGAGTCGAATTGTCTACGTAATTAGTTTTAGCATAACATTGTAGTCTTTCTTTTTCTTTCATTGCCCACACAGGCATTTTTAAATCAATAATGTTAATGAAAGAGCCGACTATGCTGGAAGTGTAATAGCCCAATCAATAGAGACCAAAAAAAGTGAAGTATCGGGACTAGTTCATGTAATCGAAAGTTTTTTGTACAGTGATAGGAGAGAGTGACATGAACAACATACTAGAAATTCTGACTGGTGAGGGATGAGTGTGGTGATGGAGGTATGTCTGAAGGCCTCTCTTGCTCTTTGTTTTCTTGACTAACTCAAAAACTGTGGCCTCCAATGGAAATGTATCACAGTACGAAATTTAACTACATCAAATTTCCTAGAAAAGGTTCTGGCCATTTTTTTTTTCTGTAGCACTAATAGTTTGCACCTAGCAACCAAGAGAATATGAAAATCTTGAGTGGTTTTTGAAGACCAGATAGAACATCATTGGTTGCATAAAATGATGTTGGTAGGGCAGCTGAATCACTCTGTAGATACTGTTACAAACAGCATGCACCTCATACAGTTTTAGCTATGAAATAAATGTGAAGATCAAGCTCCAGAGTGTCTCTAAAAAAATATGGGATGATTATTTCCTTCTCAGAGTATCAGCCTTCTGTAATACTTAACAACAAATCAGCATATGCAAATAGCAATAAACAAATTTAAATAGCAAATCATATCATGAGCATTAATGAGCACTGCAGCACAGCCATGATTTAGGCTGCTATGTTACAAAATGTTTCCAGCTCACTGTTATCAACAGTATTCTTAAGAAAAAGCTAAAAAATTGAATCTAAATCACTGGTACATCCATGACCAGTGTCCAAAACAATTTTCAAAAAAATGTGTATTACCATTTGTTGGAAGACAGTCTACCAAAACAGGAAATATTTTGAAGGAAATGAAACATTCTACTACTCAACTGAGATAGCAGGCAAAAATGTGTTCTACCACAAAGGCACACAATCCTCAATGAATAAAAGCGGTGTCTATAACATCAGCTGCAAAGATTGTGGTTCATACTTCACAGGAGAAATGTCACCACAATTAAGGAAAACCACAGAAAATGGAAGCTGCAGAAAACACACTCTACATTTACACAGTTTTATCTGGAGACTTATTTCTTTGATGATCGTAAATTCTTTGCTGTATATATTTGGACTATTATAAATGTCAACATCTTTGTCAGTTACAATAGACAAAGATCTAATGATGCAAAATCTAGGTTGTAAAAATAAATAAATAGAGAAATAAATGGCAAGAAATGTATTTTCTATATAAAACTGAAATTATTGGCATAATGACTTTTTTTCTGTACTGAAACAAATCTGATATAATATTACAACATATCCAACATGTTTTAAAACTGTCAGTTGAAATGTTGCACAAATTCTCATGGTAATTCACCAAAGTTCCTAATATCTTAAATATTGGCGAGAAGTTTCTCACTATTTGCAAACAACCATAGGCTTGATGGCATATTTAAAACATTTTAAATTAGGTAGTTAGGTAACTGGAATAATAAGCTGAGAAGGATCGATTGTTACTCACCATATAGAGGAGACATTGAGTCACAGACAGGCACAATGAAAAGACTGTTATACGTTTAAGCTTTCAGCCAAAAAACTGAACTTAAATCTGTCCGAAGAGGCCATGAAGGCCTAATGGAACCGACCGGCTACTGTGTCATCCTCAGCCCTTAGGCATCACTGGATGTGGATATGAAGGAGCATGTGGTCAGCACACCACTCCCCCAACCGTATGTCTGTTTCCGAGACTGGAGCAACTACTTCTCAATCAAGTAGCTCCTCAGTTTGCCTCAAAAGGGCTGAGTGCACCCCGCTTGCCAGCAGAGTGAATGGTCACCTATCCAAGTGCTAGCCAAGCCTGACAATGTGTAACTTTGGTGATCTTATGGGGAGAGAGAGAGAGAGAGAGAGAGAGAGAGAGAGAGAGAGAGAGAGAGAGAGAGAGAGCAAGTAGTCTATCCTTTCCATAATATTGTTTTTATTTCATGCTGGACTTTCCTTTGTTTGAAATAATGATTCATCCAGGAACCTAAATATGAAGCTATCGTACATATATATTATGTATTATCTCTTACATAATGTCACAATTCTTTCTGCAGGGGTTGTACTGGCTCTCATCATTCTGGGTGTTTCTTTCCATCTGATGGCACTAGACTCACCAGGCATTAGCAGTCCATTTGATGCACAGGAAGGGCCGTGTTCTGCAGCTGAGTAAGTGTTCAGACTTCATAGTATGTCAAATATAATAATAATAATAATAATAATAATAATAATACACTGTAGTGTGCTTTGAAGAATTACGTGTGGAAATTTTTATAGAAAACACTGGAGTAGTGTACAATGTGAATTATCATGTATGTGCACAAATATTTAAACATGTATGTATACTTGCTTTCTAACATACTTCCACACTTCCTTCTGAAGGTATCGGTATTGTGGAACTACAGCATATGCAAACTAGTTTTTTTACTTTGATACACCTGAAAGTATGGTGCTTGCAAAATCGTACACATAATATAACTTCTACAGAGCAAGTTAATTTATCTGCAGAGGAAGATAAAAGGTTTAGTCTTTACCTCAGTGGAAATTACATTGGCACCTTCAGTTAAATGAAATAAGTAAAAGGTTGTGTTACAAGATGGTGTACACAGTAGGACACTCAGATCATCCCAGCGACTGGCAGAGAAGGCTGAGAAGATCAACCTTGCACACAGAGTTTCAAAAAAGCTCAAAATTTGCAGCATTGTCCCGATGTCAGATTGTGGCTACCTGGTTCAGTGTTGAGTGGAAGGACTGCACCACAGACTTCGAAGGTTGTGTGACAAGCTAGGCTACGACTTCCTGTACTTGCACGATTGGGTAGAGAAATGTAGGGTCACCCTAAATGAGTCTGGTGTACAATTCACATCAAAGGCTGAAACCTAGGCTGTGTGTTGGGTGCGCAGAAGGATTTTTTTAGATTGGGTGACTCTCCATCCTCTCCACATAATGAGCTGTAGGAGATACAGAAGTGCAAGTGTAAGATCCAAAAGAATGCCCTGTCCCCTCCCCCAAAGCAAGAGTATTAAAATTTTAGTAATTAACTGCCAAAGCATTTTCATCAAAGTGCCATAGTTTGAAGAATTCCTGAAAAACGTGCAGCTCATGTGATACTAGATACAAAAAGCCAATTAAAACCTGAAGTTGACAGCAGTGAGATTTTTGGGTATAATTTAAGTGGTTATCAAAAGGGTAGGATAATGGGAAGTGGAGGTGGTCTATTAGTTGTGGTGGACAAGAAACTCAGTTTCATGAAGATAGAAATTGAAGCTGCATATGAGATTGTTAGGGCAAGACTCAGTATCAGATGCAGGCATAAAATTGTAATTGGATCCTTTTATTGCCCACCAGGCTTGCCTCCTGATCTAACTGAAAACTTTAGAGAACACCTCAGTGTGCTTGTAAGCAAATTTCCCAAATCACAGGTGTATACTCTAATTATCCATTAATCAGTTGGGAAAATTAGTTTTGTTAGTGGTGTATGTGAAAAGACATTGTGTGAAACATTACTAAATAACTTCTCTGAAAACTACCAGGAACAGTCAGTTTGGAACCCCACTCATGATGGAAATATATTGGATCTAATGGCAACAAATACATGTGACCTCACTGAGGATGTTCACATGGAAACTGGCATGACTGACCATGATGCAGTTGAAGCAGCAGTGATTACAACAGTACAAATGACAACTGAAACCAGTAGAAAGAGACATACATGCCATAAACTAGGTAAAAAAGCAGTAGTGTCATATATCAATGAGGAACCTGAAACTTTCAGCACAGGAAAGAAGAATGTAGAGAAAATATGTCTCGAGTTCAAAAGAATAGTTGACCATGCACTGGATATAAATGTACCCAGTTCATAACGGGAGATATCATCCGTTGTATACAATCATTGTAAAGAAACTGCTAATGAAACAGTGACTACTGCATAATAGGTGTAAAAAAAAAAAAAAAAAAAAAAAAAAAAAAGCATAAGACTATAGATAGAGAGATGCTGAATGAAATGGGTCTGGCTGTAAAGAGAGCAATTTGTGAAGCCTTCACTGACTACCACAGCATAATACTGTCAAATGGTCTTTCACGGAACCCAAAGAAATTCTGGACATACTTAGAGGCTGTTACTTGGACCGAAGTTAGTGTCCAGTCACTCGTGAATGAGACAGGAACTGAAATTGAAGGTAGCAATGCAAAATCTGAAATGCTTAACTCCATTTTCAAATATTTCTTTACAAATTAATATCTAGGGGTATTGGGCCAACTTATTTCTCAGCCACTGTGGGGATCTGTAATATAGATAATAGTCTCAGTGGTGGTTAGAAACCACTGAAATGATTAAAATTGAACAAAGCTGCAGGGCTCGATGGAAACCCTATCAGATTCTATACTGAATCTGTGACTGAGTTTGCCATTTTTGTAACTGTAATCGATCATATCCCTCAAAGAAAAATCCATGCCCAGTAGTTGGAAGAACTCTCCTTTTCATATATTGTGAAATTATAACGTGGAGAGACAAAGGAAAGTAAAACGAAGAAACCCCTGTAGGTAGAAGTTACAAGATCCAGTTATACACATCTCGGCTTGCAGAAGTGTATAATCAATCACAACTGTAATAAAACTCTAGTGTCACCATATTGTCTATTGTTTTTAAATTAATGTTCGATTAAGGACACCATTTCTTTGATGCATAACTAACCATACCATAACATCAGCAAGTCTCGACATTATCTTGATTAATCAACACTCCATTTTTTCATTATATTGATAACACCAACACATACATTTGCAAGTGTGTGAATGTCTGCAGCATTTACAGAGAAACAACTTTCACATTTGGATCAGGTTCAGTACATTGCACATCACAAACACTTGGTGCAAACTCTTTTAATGAACCAAAAGACTACCCTGCTTAACCAGTGTGCCCAGCACTTCACATAATAATTTGGGTTAAAAATGAAAAAGATGACACCATTAAATAATTAGAACAAAATTTCAGGTGTGAGCTGTAGGAGAACCTTTATTTATATGGAGAATTTACCATTGCTATAAAAATCTTTGCACTGTCATGTGGCAAAAAGTTTTAGGAGATTGCAAAATCATTAAAAGGCTGACTGTTTACAGAATTTTTTGCTCCTTATTCAAAAACAATAAATATTATGTGACTGTTGCAACCAGTATTGGAAAGTGAATATGGTATTGAAATAAGACAGTTGTGCCTATTTTCCTCGCCCATTTGATAGAGCAGTCCCAAATTAGTCTAGTGTAATATTCATTTTATCAGTCAATGTTAACAGGGTCATTAGATCATGAAGAATAACCAGTGCTTCAATGATGACTGAACAGCACCCTGACCTGCTCAGCTACTGCTGAAGTACTGGTTGCTCTTAGTGTGTTAATGTCTTTGTTAATACATATGAATAAAATAAATATTGAAATATACTAATTGGACCCATCTATCAAATGGCACACACAATTCTGTGCTAAAATAACTTTATTTGTAATGGGAAACAAACTGGCACTTTCTGTCGACACTGAGCATCGCATGAAAGACATGAGTATTTGTTTGGGGTAACTCTGGCTACACATTGCAAAAGTGAAATTTTCGTGGTAGAGGGTTCATCAAACCACTTTAACACAATTTCTGTAGTGTTCAGCTCTCAGATAGCGCGTGGAAGAAATGAACACTTAAATCTTTCCATGTGAGCTCTTATTTTATTATGATGGTAATTTCTCCCTCTGTAGATAGGAGTCAACAAAACAATTTTGCATTTGGAGGAGAAATTTGGTGATTTGAAATTTCTTGAAAAGATCTTGCTGTAGCAGTAATACAAAATGAGCTGCCCTTCTTTGAACTTTTTTGATGTCTTCCATCAGTCTTATATGATAAGGATCCCATACTGCCCAAGAATACTCCAGAAGTCTAATATAACTAGCCTCTTTAGTATATCTGCTGCATCTTCTAAGTGTTCTTCCAATAAAACACTGTCTTCACTTCACCTCCCCCAAAACATTTTCTGTGATAATTCCAATTGTAATCCTCACATATTTAACTGAATTGACAGCTTTAAATTTTTGTGATTTATAATTTAACAGAAATTAAACAGATCCTATGTAGTGCTTATGTGGATGAACTCTCACTTTTTATGCCTTACTCAATTGTCACCTTTCGTATCGTACAGATATGTTGTCTAAATCATTTTGCAATTGGTTTTGATCTTCTGATGACTTTACTTAACTATAATCATGGCATCATCTGCAAATAGTCTAAGAGGACTGCTCAGATTATCTCCTAAATTGTTTGTTTAGATTAAGAACAGCCTGTAACATTTCGCTCTGGAATGCCAGCTATCACTTCCATTTCATTCAATGACTTTCCATCAGTTACTGTGAACTGTGACCTTTCTGACAGGAAATCACAAATCCAGTCACACACTGTGACTATGCTCTGTAGGCATACAATTTGATTGGAAGCCCACTTGTGAGGAAGTGTGTCAAGTGCCTTATCTAGAAACACAGAATCAATTTGAGAAACACTCATTATTTTGTGAATAAAAAGCAACTTGTGTTTCACAAGAATGATATTTTGTGGATCCATGCTGACTATATGTCAATAGATGCACATAAAATTATTTAACAATTTGAAATTGACCATTTTCCACTGCAGGACATGTGCATCTTGTGTGGACCAATTAGCAGGATGCGGCTTTTGCTACTGGGATGTTGATGTGGCAACTAATGGAACATGCCTGCCTATTAATCCTGAAGGTGAAGCATTAGTGGGGCTATGTTCTAACATGACATCAACTCTTGTGGATGATGGGCTGACACTGGCTGTGGGATGGTGCCCATCGCGTTATTCTGCTCTTGCAGTTGCAGCACTTGGCATCTACCTTTTGTTTTTTGCTCCAGGTATGTCTCAGTTTTTATTGCAAGAGGATTGGACAGAATCTGAGCAATTAAAAACTTTTTTGTGTAAGTTGTCCACAATAAAAGATTTTGCTAGCTTAAGGTGAAGTAGTGGAACAGTATGTGAAATTAAATGTTACATTCTAGGATGATGATTTAGTTTTAGTCAACTTCTAATTTAAATATTCTATTCATGAGGCAAGTTGGTATGTGGAGTCACCTTTCGGGAAGCCTCTTTGACTTCATCCCAGTGTATCTAGAATGCTGTTTACAGCAGCGAACTTATTTTTGCTCAGTACAAAATAATATCTCTTGTAAAACAGTAGAGCAGTTGACTAGAACAAGTTTTCTTTAACAATATCTGGAAAACAAGTTGCTCAAGAACATTGTAGTCCAAAAAATTCAATCTCTCTAATTCATTGTGGAAGACTGTCACAGAATTCTCATTAGAACATTGTTTTTAAACAGTATCTGTAGGATTTTTAATTGGGAAAATGTGGCTTGGAATTTGTATCTGATCTTTCTGATTGAGGTTTTCTGAAAATGTTTCATGAAACATCTCTGTAAGTGAGATTGACAATGTGTGCTTGTGTGGTGGTACTTGGCTCTAAAATTGCCATTTCAAATTGTGGTGGTGGAATAAATTTTCCTCGCCAGTGTTTGGCAGTAAGTGAATGAGCTACACAGATAATTATAGATTTTAGTATACAAAAGGAATAAAATATATTATTCTGTTGTTCACACTGTGAAACTATCTTCAGTGAATTCTTCAGCAGAGAATTGGCACTTTTCCACCAGGTGAGTAAAGAGCTATTGTTTCAGTGAAGCTCTATGTTTAATAAATTACTGGCTTTCATTTTATTGTAAATTTTTAACTCTGTGTACTCTGAGGTGATTGGGTAAAGAGTTTTAAATGATGTTTTGTGGCATTTAAAATTTTCTCTGTAGCGAGTGCTGCAGTTGTGGTGGAAAACAGTGTCAAGTGTACATTTGTTTTTGTATAAGTCAACCAACACCTCATACATGTAAAGGGAGGGAATGGGTAGTTCTTTTAATTTTTTGTGGTGGTAAACATGATACACATTATTCACAATGTATTTTCTTTCATAATAATGCTAAGAGCCTTGTGACATTTGCTGAATATCGCTGGAAGATTGTCATAATGAATGAGCAACTCAAAGTAACTGTTATGAATTATCTTTCTGGTATCTATATTTGTGTCACCTGAAAAAATACACATTGAAAATGCTAAGGTACTATGTTTATTTGCTAAGTAGTCATTGTTTATCTCCCAATTTAAATTTTTATCAAGATTTAGGCCTAAGGACTTTTATAGTGTTTGCTTCTGTGATTCCTTTTATTTTGCTCTGTTCTAAGGACTGATTTTCAAATTGTATTATTTTGTATTTAGTTCCATTTAGCTTTAGACCATTTTAATGGAGACAAGAATCAAGTCTTTCAAAAGTATTTTTATACTTTATGGAATTCTTTGGTGCACATAATTTTCAATTAGAAAAGATACAAGCAAATAAAATTGAATGAACATTAGGAGCAAGTGGCTCATCATTTATATAGAAGAGGAATAGATAGATACCCAATATCCAACCTTGAGGGACTACTTCAAAAAATTGTTTTCCAGTTTCAGGAGTAATTGCTGGAATTTGAAATTACAATTGTTTACTTTCTATCTAGCAAGTAAGACTTGAGCCATTGTAAAGCAGTGTCCCTGATTCCGCCTATTACAGAATACTCATATGACCTTTTTGTCCTTATCTAATGTGGAGCATATTTTTTGAGCAAACTCATTGATGGTATTTACAGAGCTTTTTCCTAGTTGTAATCCAAACTGGGTTTTAAAAATTTGTCATTTATAGTAAGCAATGTTTGAATCTGTTTTGCTGCAATCCTTTCAAATGCATTAGAGGACACTGGGGGAACTGAGACGGAACAGTAATTCCCTATATCTTCTGTTGATTCCTTTTGAATAACGGCTTTATCTCTGCACAATACAGTACATCTGGAAAATGTACTTGTGCAAAGGATTGGGTTATAATTATTGCAGAGGTAGTGTAATGATATCATTCAAACTCTTGATTAAAGATGTGAATATTTCATCAAACTCAGATGAAGGTTTTTCTAAGACAATATTTCATTTTTCATATCTCTTGGGGTGATTTTATTTATCTATATATTTTAATGTATTTATTTTTTAAATGATTTAAAAGATGTGTTGTGGTAGTTTTCCAAGCTTATGAAATTTGCCTTGTCTTTGTAGGCTGTCATATGTTCATCTGATCTTACTATGTTACAGTATTCACTGAAATAACGGGACATGGTTTACTATATTATTTTCAAATCTAATTTTCAGAATCTCTTGATATTTGGCTTAGGCTTCTCATTCTGACTGAATAACTGACCACACTGATTTTGTCATATTTCTTTTTTGGAGGATGAATGTAGGCTATTATATGCCATTTTTGGCAGCCAATATGACTTTCCTGAATATAGCTTTATAATCAGGATTTCTGCTTGCTTTTAGCTCATTGTGGAGCTCTCTCTTTCTGACTCTAGAGACTTTTATTCCTTTTGTAATCCACTTAATCTTACTGCTAACATTCTCTTTTACCAAGTTCTGGGAGGACAAGATTAATTGAATGTATATAAGAAACAATTTAAGAAGTTTTATGTGGTGCTTGAACTTAAGTGATCTACAGGCCAGCATACAACACTTCGTTTACTGCAGAAGAAATCCATATTATCTTTGCCGAAATTCATTTTTATATGAGGGAAAGTCAAAAAGTAAAGGGACTTTTGCAATTTCTTGCCCTAGGGCTCAGTAACACTGCTCTTATCCAGAGCTGATGTTTTGTTGTCTGCAGTAATTCTATGCAATGTGTCACTCTTATTCCCACATTAGTCATTGTATAGTAGCAGGCCATGAAACATGCCAGCTCCATTGCTGATCTGCACCAAGGAGGAAATGAGTGCAGTGATTCACACTTTGTTTGCGGAAGATGTTAAACCCGTGGAAATTATCCACTGGATGCAAGAACAGTAAGGTGACAGTTCTTTATTGTGAAGCAAGATCTATGAATGGACAGAGCACTTCAAACAAAGGAGAACTTCTCTATGTGATGAGGAATGATCTGGCATGCCATTGATGTCAAAAACTGAGGACAATTTGGATGTCACTGAGGGCATGGTGGTGGAAAACAGATGAATCACAGTAGACAAAATCACCAATACTTTACATATTGGTCGTGGCTCATTGTATTCCATCTTGCACGACAGGCTAAATTTTTGGAAAGTGTGTGCAAGGACGGACATCCCGTAACCATTTGGCCTGCTTTCATTGTGAGGGAGCTGGATTTTTACAGCAAATTGTTACTGTGGATGAAATGCGGGTCCATCATCATGAACCGGAAAGTAAGGCTGCAGGCATAGTTAGGAAATAACCACCATCACCAGAAGTTAAGAAATTTAAATGTCAACCATCAGTTGGTAAAATTATGCTAACACTATTCAGTTAACCTCATGAGGCAAAACTGTGAACAGTGAGAACTATTATGATATGTTGTGAGCTAAAGTGAAACATGCATTCAGATCCAAACATCATGGAAAACTGTGAAAAGGTGTCATCCTGCAGCAAAATAAACACTTGGCCACATTCTGCCAAGCACACAGCCAAAATGATAACAGTTGGGATTTAAATTGCAGGAACACCTGCCATACAGCCCAGACCTGGCACCAAGCAATTTCTTTATGTTTGGACTATTGAAGGAAGTAATCAGGAGAAGAAGATTTGCAACTGATGCAGAAGTCATTGATGCAGTGCAAAATTGGTTACAGGCACAACCAAAATACTTTTTTTCCAATGGAATCAAAAAACTTGTGAAACATTGGACAAAGTATGTTGAAGTAGAGGGAGGGTATGTAGAAATAATGTATGTTTCAGTTTTCTATCATTAGAATAAATATTCCTTTTCTCAAAAGTCCCTTTACTTTTTGACTTCCCCTGATATATGCACTTGTGAAGGCTTTTTTTTATCTGTCTTTGGCGGCTCAATAAACAGAGCTGAATGATCCAAAATACCTAGTTCTAAGCATTACTAACTTGCATTTGCAAACTGTTAGTTTGTAATAATATTATTGGTGGAGGTCATTGATCTATTATTTTCTCTAGTACCTTAAGAAAAGTTTACCTTGAAACCAAATGCCTGAAATAAGAAACAAAATTTTGTGGCTTCACTGATTTCAACTAATGCATTTAAGTTGAAGTCTGCTGTGATCATGACTTTTTTCTGACCTTCTTTCTTATAATTTTGCAAGAGACATTGAAAGTTTAACACTTTTGTAATAGTATATGCAGGAAATCCACAAAGTGCTATAATCACTGTATTCAGATAACTTAACTCTACAGAGCAACTCTCACCCTCTCTCTGCATTTAAATAACTAAAATTTTTGCTTGCTTCATAGCTTACTGAAGAATCAACAACAATGAATTTATTTCTGCTAGGAAAGCTGCTAGCTACCTGAAATTATTAATACTATCTAAAACTTGTATACAGTCTTTTTTTAACTATCATTTTATTGTGATAATGATATGATGCAAGTCCTTTCTTTGGTATTTAGATTTTTTGTTTTAACTTGGCATTTTTACCTTGATGTATCAGTTTCCCCTGCTTTTTGGGAGTTCACACAAATCTATAAACTTTCACAGATGTTCATAGAGCCTAACTTATTGAGGTGTTGGCCAATTTCTTTCCCAGACATTTATCACTTAAAAAACTTACTTGGGTCAAACAATATTGCCCCAAAACATCACACTATTCCCTAATGCCACTATCTATATGTTGGGGTAAGTATCACTTGCTGATCTTCTGTGAACAATACCACTGATTGCCAGCCTGCAAACTGCCTATGCAGATTTTGCTGATCTAATCAGATTTTGTGTTCCACTCAGTATTTCTTCCTTACTGCTGTTGTGGATGTTTTGTTTTCACATAGATAAAATCACCTTTTTAGTTACCAATTCTTTCAGTTTTGTTATCATTTCTGGCTATGTTCCTTTTCACACTAAAGTATATTTTTAGAAATGTCTCTTTGGCTAATGGGCTTGAATTCAAAGTTGAACATTGATCTTACTGTCTGGCACAATAACACTTTTAAACATGGAATCACCTGTTAATAGGACATAAATTTTGTCACTTCCTTTCCTAGCAGCTCTTACACATTTATCCTTTTCATGGTAGATAACTGTTTTTCATTTATATTTTATCACTTGCTATTTCTCTGATGGAGTTCTCTGCAACATTTTTCACTGTATTACATGTATGTGAATTTTGCCACTTTGTTCAGTAATCAATTATTTTCCACACACAAAGGACTTTCTTTCACTGACTAGTTCAGCATTTGTTTATTTTAGTGACTCTGTTGATGGCAATCATTTTGCCAAATGACGTCAAATTGGAGAGGAGTAGGCTATGCGCTGGCAACAGCTTTTACCACCTCTGTTCCTTTCAGATATAACACACACACACACACACACACACACACACACACACACACACACACAACACCACCACATCACACTATCCAACTACCTCTTCATAGTTATTCATGATGCATGCACACACCTGACACCTTGTAACAGACTAGATAAAGGCAATGGCAAACCACGTCCACTAGGACCTTGGCCAGGACAGCAGTGTGGGACTACCTTGCCCTTTCATCCCTCCACCACCCACCCACTTCACCTATCTTACACTGAATCTCATTTCCTGAGTATGGGATCGACTTCAACCTTTTACCCTTCAAAAATGCTGTAACTGATGCTAGTTCTGTTGGGAATATTTTCTACTGAGCTAACTTTCTGTGGACAGAATATTAAAAATATATAAATACTTTGGTAGGACAGTCTATCAACATATTTTCTAACATCTACACAAAGCCATTACAAGAAGCATATGGAATAATGTACTGTGTATCATAAACTAAATAAATCTGTTAGTTGAATATACTTTTTAAAAAGCAGCTAATCTAAGCTAATATAGAATAACAAATAGTATGTGCATTATAAAAGTCTGATGTTGCAGCAGTGTTGTCCTACTGTATGTGTTAGTATGTTGGAGGTAGATGTTCACCATTCGCCACTCGCTTACTGGACAATTGTCAGTTAGTTTGTGTAGTACTCTGATGCATGAAAGCAAATTCTTTAACTACTAGTTAACAGTTTGACCATGAATTGGTATGATATTTAGTGAGAAAACATGAGGCTTGTTAAAGGTAAACCATCACCGAAAGATGCTTTACTTGGGGTCTGAAGGACAGTGAACAACTTAATGAAAAATGCATCATGAAATTAAGGTGGAAACCAACATGCATGTAGCATAAGGCTGTTGAAGACCATACATTCCTGTCACCCCTCGCACTCCTTCTTTCTTTAAATCTCCACTTTGATATATATGTTGTAGTCTTAAAGATAAATTTTCTAAACTTATTACTTTTTTGTAGTAATACATCACTTGATACTATAAACAACATGAATATATTTTATACTCACTGAAGACTATACTAGGCTGTTTAATTTGCTCTATTTGTAATTGTTACCTGATTTACAGGTATGGGTACTATGCCATGGACAATAAATTCTGAAATATATCCAACCTGGGCCAGAAGCTTTTGCAATAGTTTTGCAACATCTACAAATTATGGATGTAATCTGATAGTTTCAATGACTTTCCTCACACTTACTGAAGTGTTGACCAAGGAGGGTAAGTTATATGTAGTTAACAAATCATCACATTTTGTGCAAATGTTTATTATGTAATAGGTAGTAAAATTTCAACAAGATATGAAATTAATTTGCATAAAACACTTAGATAACTGCTGCTCCTGAAGATAATTGTTTTGGGTAACAATGTTTCATTTACCAGTACTATGAGAAGTGCATAATGTTGAATTTTCATTACTGGTTTTAGAGTTATCTAAATGGAAGGAAAATTAATGTAGTATTAAAACTTTACAGAATAAAACAATGAAATAGGAATGGAGGGTGGAGGAAAGAGGAGGACATGCAGAGATCATAAAATATTGACAAAGAACTAGAATACTTGGTGACTAAGTGGCTGAGGAAACTTGAAGTTGGGATTAACATAAAGAAAATGAATAAAACTAAAACCAAAAATGTTTTGCTTGGGAGAAAAGATGAAAACGGGCAGGTGCAGTGGGTTGCTATAGTTAACTTTGAGGTGTAGGGAGCTGGGGGAGGGGGCAGAGAGGTTTCTGGATTTGTGTTTTACTGGTTGTGTGTTTGGCAAGAATGCTGGTTCTATTTCCAGCTGTAAACTAGTTGCAGTGCTACGTTATGATACAGTAAATGATGAATTATCTATGTGCATAAAGGAAGATGGTGTGAGAGATCAATGTGAAATCACTTTGGACATCCTTTGTGACCTGAATAGATAAGGGCAGTAAGTAGTAACCTTAATGCTACAAATTTAGCTCGAAAATGGTGGTAGACAATATTGTGTAGTTGTAGAACACTAATTCAAGACACAGCATGCCGTTTTGGTGGGGAATGTGTAGTTTCATTTCCTACAAGTGTGATTTGATAAGCTAAGAGAGTTTGATTTAAGACTGCTAGAAAGTGACCTTTTTCCAGGTTATAGGGGCAAAAATTTGACTGTATATTAATATGAGTGAATTGTGAACTTTCTGTGCTGTTAAGGACATTTATGTCTGATATTACAACTTACTTCCTGAAATTTCTCATTCCCGGTTGTTCCAAAGGTAAACTGATTTGCCTCCCTGGCCTTATGTAGTTGCAATGATATGAATTAATTTTTAATAATATATAATGTGAATTATGTTTTGACAACATAGTTATTTACATGGATCTTAAGTGTTAAGTCTCATTTAAATGGTGTGCTGGCATTGTGTATATGAAAAGAAGCTGTGGCCTTCCACCATATTGTATTGAAGATTGATAACAATATTTATATGTGTGTTTCATATAACTAACTTTCTTATTGATTTTCCAGCATAGTTTGATGCTTTTTGTTTGTCACAATTTACATGTAATTTCCTGTCCTTTTTTTAATATACCATGTGATTAAAAAGTCAGTATAAATTTGAAAACTTGATAAACCACGGAATAATGTAGATAGAGGGGTAAAATTTGACACACATGGGGTTTTATTAGAGAAAAAAAAACCTTAGTATTGCTAGACACTTGAAAGATCTCTTGCGCGCATCGTTTGTTTATGATCGTGTGCGCAGCTGCCACTTTCGTCATGCTTGGCCTGCCAGGTCCCCAGACCTCAGTCCATGCGATTATTGGCTTTGGGGTTACCTGAAGTCGCATTTGTCTAACTTTTTTATACTAATTATTGCTATTCTGATCAGATGAAGCGCCATCTGTCGGGCATTTTTTTGAACGTTTGTATTTTTTTGGTTCTAATAAAACCCCATGTCATTCCAAGCATGTGTGTCAATTTGTACCCCTCTATCTACATTATTCCATGATTTACTCAGTTTTCAAATTTATACCGACTTTTTGATCACCTGGTATTTATGAAGAACTTTTCCCAAATACCACTTGCAGTTCAATTGGTGCTTCATTTTTACTGGTACATATTGCCTGTTTCTGTGTCTAAATATTGAAGACAAGACACTGTAAAAAGTCATCTACAAGGACAGGACAGGCATAAAGGAATTACACTTTGCACTGAAAATGATCAAAGTGGAACATAACTACAAGCTTATTGGCTGTTGGAGTGTGTTTCAGTGGATCGGATATAATATGTTGCTAACTGACGGATTCCATATTTAAAATACTTACCATTTCAGTTCTTCAAACTTCCTGGCAAACTAAAACCATATGCCAGACTGGGACTCAGACCCAGGACCTTTGTCTTTTGCAAGTAGGTTCTCATTTGCTTGAGCTGTCTGAGCATGACTCGTGACTCATGACCTGTGACAATGTGTGCCATGCTTGGATAGCTCAGTCAGTAGAGCAATTACCTATGAAAGGCAAAGGCCGAGGCTCGAGTCCCAGTCCAGCACACATTTTTTTCTGCTGGGAAGTTTCAACTTGGTGCAGACTCCATGCCAGAGTGAAAATTCATTCTGGGGTTCACTCCTCATCTGTCAGGTGTTTAAGAGTATATTCCTGTAGTACATACTAGTTGCCTTCATATGTAATCCTTCAGGTATGGGACCTGAGTACACTGTTGCAGGCTAGGAGCATCTGCACTGGCAGTAAACCAAACACACATTTGTCAGGTGCAGTCTCATGGGTAAAAATTTACTGCTGGCTTCTGTTGATGACATGTGGTAGATATTACTTCATAAGCTAAACTTAGTTATCGGTGCTGATGCACTGTTCAGCTCTTTCTCAGGAAATGAATGAGCAGAAAGAAAATGGAAACAACCTTATCTTGTGGAAAAAAGTGTAAACTGGTACATTACAATACTTAGAAAGCTAAGGAATTTTTCAGCACAAAGTGTACTCTCCAGTCCAGTGAGAAGATAAAGGAAGGACCACATGTGAATTTCTGGCTGCTACTTATAACAATACTGTTCAAAATCGACAGGAAGGCACTGTACAGTAGGATGCTGCTTTGAAGATTGGTTTAAAGTATAGCACAGTGAAAGTTTATTTTAAGTGATCACATACATTTTAGCTGTAATAAAGATCTATCCTTAACAGTTCGAAAATTTGAATAATTTCAGACAAATGATTCCTGAGCTAGAGCAATATAAATAAAATGCTGCAGCGTTACACCAGCTGACCACACAAAAACTACTGCCAGTAGGATAGGCCGGGCAAGAGCCAATAAACTTTTGGCTGAGAGAGAGAGAGAGAGAGAGAGAGAGAGAGAGAGAGAGAGAGATGCCTTGACTCCCATTATTTGTATTTCACCCGGGGGGCTTTCCAGTATTGTATCATTCTTTTGTTCATAGTATGTGTAATAAGACAGTGATAGTTGTTGAATATAGAAATCTGATTATCCCACACACACATAATGTATCATTAACTCATTTCCAGGTACATTTTATCTGTATGCTGGGATAGCTCTCCTGGGATTGGTTATCTTGTTCTTCATACTACCTGAGACCAAAGGAAAATCGCTGGAGGAGATGGGACAGCTGTTTTCTGGACCTTGGTGTGCAAGAATGAAGAAAGAAAATGCAAAGAATGTTCAGTACGTACATATCATGGTTGTCCTGAGGGTCAGCATAGTGCTGACATTGATCACTGGTATTCCATAACATGCTGCTCTCCCAGCCTGTTGCCTGCTTGTTAATGGTACTATGTTTGTGATAGAAGTCAGTGTTTGTGAATCATATGTGCTTGCTTGCTCATGTACTACCCACAACTTCAATGATAATACAAACTACAACAGGACAGGTCTTGGTGCTTTGGATGCATTTACTAAGCTAATGCAGATTATCAATTATAGAAATGTCCTAATTCTATCCCCATAACTCTTTCTGCTTAAGTAGTTACAACAAAACAAAACAAAAAAAAATGTGGTCGTGTCACAAATGGGTTTACGTTAAGGGTAGTTAGATTTATGTTTTATTTCAACTGTGGTTAACAGTTCCCATTGTTTTATTACCTGTTTCTCATAAAGGATGGAGCAATTTCTTTCTAATGAGGAAAGACAGAATGCAAAATATTGAATGCTGCTGGTCTCTTTTTCGCATGTCAACTGCTGCTGCACCGTGCCATCTGTGGTAAGTCAAGGGCACTGTCCATCACGTCTTTAAAATTCAGACTGTAGGTAACGTAAATTTATAGAAGCGAGCTTGTCTTTCGATACAGTATGTTCACTGTGTAACTTCTTTATAACATTTGTTTCACACCTGACTCTCAGTTGAGTGATTTTTGTTGTTTTTTTGCTGGGGCTAAGCACTTTCCTTGCACTGACCCATCTTTGTCTGGTCCCAGAATGTTACTTTTTATTATTCATTACCATTGCATTGTGGTAGCTACCCTCAACAAGAATTTATTAGGGAGGGTACATGAAATACAAAATGTTGGAGTAATTTTAACTGAACACTGACACAAAAATGAGATAGCCAGTTACTCCAGTCTTACCCGAAATGTTAATGGAGCAAGATACTGACTAATTGTTACATGTAAAAGCAACTGAAATTAGCTTATTTAGAATATGAATATATTCCTCTCCCCAAAATCACCAAATACTTCACAGTATGTTGCTTCATTTCTGTTGATATTCTGTCCGTCACTGGTGAACTGTGCTAACAAACCAGTCATGGCTTGCATCTCCATTGTTATCAATAAGGGAAATAAATATATGTACACTCTCTTTCTCAGCACTATATCCTGTTTTACAGCTCTCATATGGTATAAACTGGTGTCTACTAATAATGTAATATACTCAATTTCTTGCACAACTTTATATACCTTGTTTGTCCTCATGCACAAGTACTATCTCCTATTGCCAGATGTGACTTATTTCTCTGGGAGTTATTAATGTAGAGCTGATAACTCTTATAGGTTGTTGGATGAAAGAATTTCTGATAGACCGACTGTACTTTGTTCTGTGTGCCAGTGGTGATCACATTTTTTCTGTTTTTAATTATTTCAGTAATTTAATTTTCAAAATATGGAAGTACCTAAATGCAGTGTTACTAATAATATTAATGACAGAATTAATTTTGAGGCTAAACTCTGTAGGTAAAGTACAAGGGAATGTCTTGGTTCAAGTAATGATAAATTCATAAAAATTATTTTAAATCGTATTAGCACTGATGGAGAGCAAAATAATAAAATTGCAGTTTATTAGCTGCTGTTTCAATCATTTAAAAAATACCAAAAGATTATCAGATGCATTTTGGGCGTATTCAGTCTTTCAAAGCAGCATTGTTACCTTTCATGCACTGCTTGAGGTATGTTTGGTGGAAGTAAAGGCACACACCATATTAAATCACTTACAGATAAGTGCAGGAATAATGTCTGACTGCTAAAATATATTTAAATCCTAATCAGGAATTTAGTACGTCTCTCTTTGCTGCATGGACGTAAATAGGAAGATGAGACAAAAACCAGAAAAACTTAGATAAAACCATGGGAAACTCTGTAATTACCAGTTTCATGTTACATCCAGGAACTTACTTCTAATTCGAAAATGAGGGATACAGCTGCTGTCTTGTACTTACCAGTGATTAAATTAAAAACAGAAATTAACAATACATAAATGTAATTATCTGATTTCTTTCAGATAATGTGCAGTGCACAGTATGGGTTCAGATAATGGTAAACTCCATAAGAAGAATTTTTTTATCTAATAAGATGGCCTACATTTGTGAAAGTTGATCGTCACCACTGTGATGAGCTCAAGGTGCACACAAGTTTAAAGACTTAAAAGACATACAAAATATATGGAAAGCTGATTCATGTTTTAATATAGCACGATTTTTAGTATGTCAGTGTACAACACTCAGATTCTAAGGTAATGTAACCACTGTAATACAGACATCTGTTGTGAATGCAAGGAAACATGATTTTATAACAACTTTTGATGAAAAGGCTTAGAAAGAAGATAGGAGGGCAATGGATCCAAGAAAGTCAGCTGAAGATAACAGATGCAGAGAAGAAAGATAAATTAACTTCTTCTTAAGAGCCACAGTTTTTCAGCAGAAATAGAACATAGAAAGACCACAGAATTTCAGACAAATTGAGACAATTATGATTGGAAAGAATGAAACAGTATTGCACAGATTGCAAGAACTGAATGATACAGACTTCAAAGAAAGATAAACTGAATGTGGAATGATGGAAATGGTCCACCATATCCTGTACAGTTGTTGATAATAATAATAATAAAGGGAAATTTGGAACTAAAAACAAAGTTCACATCAAACCCTTTCTCATAAGCAAACTATTAGTTAACTGACTCACTAGTTTTCATTTATTAAGTGTTTTTATTTACAGAACACATTTTATAGTTGAATTAAGTAGTAGAAACACTACTGGCCATTAAAATTGCTACACCAAGAAGAAATGCAGATGATAAACGGGTATTCATTGGACAAATATATTATACTAGGACTGACATGTAATTACATTTTCACGCAATTTGGGTGCATAGATCCTGAGAAATCAGTACCCAGAACAACTACCTCTGGCCGTAATAAAGGCCTTGATATGCCTGGGCATTGAGTCAAACAGAGCTTGGATGGTGTGTACAGGTACAGCTGCCCATGCAGCTTCAACACGATACCACAGTTCAACAGTAGTGACAGGCGTATTGTGACCAGCCAGTTGTTCGGCGACCATTGACCAGACATTTTGACTTGGTGAGAGATCTGGAGAATGTGCTGGCCAGGGCAGCAGTCGAACATTTTCTGTATCCAGAAAGGCCCATACAGGACCTGCAACATGCAGTCATGCATTATCCTGCTGAAATGTAGGGTTTCGCAGGGATCGAATGAAGGGTAGAGCCACAGGTCATAACACATCTGAAATGTAACGTCCACTGTTCAACGTGCCGTCAATGCGAACAAGAGGTGACCGAGACGTGTAACCAATGGCACCCCATACCATCACGCGGGGTGATATGCCAGTATGGCGATGATGAATACATGTTTCAAATGTGCGTTCACTTCGATGTCGCCAAACACAGATGCGACCATCATCATGCTGTAAATGGAACCTGGATTCACCGGAAAAAAAATGACGTTTTGCCATTCGTGCACCCAGGTTTGTCGTTGAGTACACCATCGCAGGTGCTCCTGTTTGTGATGCAGCGCCAAGGGTAACTGCAGCCATGGTCTCCAAGCTGATAGTCCATGCTGCTGCAAACGTCGTCGAACTGTTCATGCAGATGGTTGTTATTTTGCAAACGTCCCCATCTATTGACTCAGGGATCAAGACGTGACTGCATGATCCGTTACAGCCCCATGCAGATAAGATGCCTGTCATCTCAACTGCTCGTGATACAAGGCTGTTGGGATCCAGCACGGCATTCTGTATTACCCTCCTGAGCCCATCGATTCCATATTCTGCTAACAGTCACTGGATCTCGACCAACGCGAGCAGCAATGTCGCAATACAATAAACCACAATTGGGATAGACTACAATCCGACCTTTATCAAAGTCGGAAACATGATGGTATGCATTTCTCCTCCTTACACGAGGCATCACGATGACGATGCCGTTTCATCAGGCAACGCCGGTCAACTGCTGTTTGTGTATGAGAAATCGGTTGGAAACTTTCCTCATGTCAGTACGTTGTAGGTGTCTTCACCGGCGCCAACCTTGTGCGAATGCTCTGAAAAGCTAATCATTTGCATATCACAGCATCTTCTTCCTGTTGGTTAAATTTTGCGTCTGTAGCATGTAATCTTCGTGGTGTAGCAATTTTAATGGCCAGTAGTATATATGAACCATTAGAAATTTGTACCCCCCTCAGCAGGATATATTTTGTGACTGGAACAATACAAAGATGATTACCATGGATCCAGTGCAAGGATGACATACAAAATAATGAAACATTCCACATTTTTACCAAGTGCGGTGTCATAGTGGTAAGACACTGGACTCATATTTGGGTGGACAGTAGTTCAACTCTTGGTACAGATGTGCATATTCAGATTTTCTGGTATTTCCCCCAAACTGCTTAAGGCAAGTGCGAGGATGGTACCTTCAAAAGGCTTCAGCTGATTTCCTTCCCCAGTCCAAAGCTGTGCACAATCAGTAATGACCTCATCAGTGAAGAGATGTTAAATGCTTATTGTTATAACCTTTAATCACTAATAAATTGCGTGGATATACAAAAGTAGAAACACTAGCGGGTTACATGCTACTAACTCTGTATCTGTCATTCGACTGCCGTGCTGTGACATGCGGCCGGCGCCGTTCATAGCCAGGTGGCGCTCCGGCGCTCGGCCGAGCTGCGGAGCGCCTCTATCGCCGTGTTCGCGTACTGACGTAGCGGCACTTTTAAATCTCGTGGCACTGTTACAACACTTATAAGTTCCTTCCTTTCTCTCCCAAAAATATCATGGATTTTTATGAACAGTCACAAGGTTTTGAATGACTGGGTGAATATTTCAATGACAAGACTATAGGTATAGACATATTATACTTTGAATGATAGTGTAAAAAAAAATACCAGAGTGACAAAGAGTAGTAGCACATCATAAATTAATTTAAATAATCAAATCACTCTGTACATTATAAAAATATTCATAGATATTCAACCTCCATCTGCACAATCAAATTATGCAGTTGGCTGCGGTTTGATAAATGTGACAATAATATGAATAAGTAATAATCTTATAATTTATCAAGCCTTTTCTCTTGAAAGTTGTCAGATATATTGCCCATTTGCCCATAATTGAGAGACAGAGCATTTTTTTTTAAGAAATGTAAAATTTGTAGTAACAGCCTTCTCCATAACTCAGCAATAGTAATGCAAACTGACAAACCCTTTTCCTCATTCTTAGCTTTTTAAAATACTTCAAAATTCTTGCAAGAATATGAGGACTGTCCATATGAAAAGGTAATTACACACTGGAGAATAAATGGTGAATAACTGGAGACATGTGGAATTTTGTTCGTACATTTGTGCATGTCGGATTGTGGTGCTGCAAGTAAATTGTTTTTATAGTATGTTGGTAGGTGCTGTAAACTGAGGATTCTGAAATGGTGAAAAAGTAATCAGTGGTTTTGGGTTATGTCTTCAATAGCATTTTCATATGATTGGAATAGTGGCAGCTGTGATCTCAACCAATTATAATAAGCTGTAATGTTATAGAGGAGTTGCACAGTATTTATTCGTTTGATAAGATTGTGAATGATTTCATGTGTGTTTCAGTATGTTCTGTTTTCTATTTTTGTTAATGGTCTACAAAAAGTACTAATGTTTTATAGTAAATATTGTCGTGAAAATATCTGTTTTGGTGTTGGATGTCATAGTCCTAAAATATTGGTGGTTGTTTTTGTCATAGTTAGCTGGCACACCAAATGCTTTCTCTTTTTTGGAGGAGAAATAATGTTGCCTGTTGTATGTGCAGCATGTTATCCTTGACTTTAATTTGAAAATATTATTCCAATTACCATTGTTGAGTAATAATGAAGCCATTATAAAATGATCAGAAAAGAATCATAACAACAGATGCTCACTGACTGGATTTTGACTTTGCAGAGCAAGGAACATGAGCAGGCACTGGAATTCAGGAATTCAAACTCTTATAAATACTTCACATTTTTTATTATTGTCTAATCATTTTTAGTTGCACACAAATCATTTAATATTAAGAGTCAATAAGTATGCCCACTCAGTTGTCTTCTCCATCTTTTTGTGAATGTGTCCCAAATTTAGAGAATGTATTTTGAAAAACTTGTTATCTGACAAGGTAGTTACATTTAAATTTGTATAATCCAAATATTATGCAATTCATGCTATCATTTATCATTTGTGTTACCTCATTTCTTATAGTGAACAGAGTTAGACAAATAGAAAGAATGTTTGAAGTAAAATTTAAAGAATATTCATACCACTTGAGTGACGTAGAAGTGAGTGAAGTAGAAGTGAGCATTTCATCATACAAAACATGACCTGTATTTTTAGCTGTAAGGTTTCATGGCAATGGAGTTCTCCCTCCACTCCAACCCCCTCCCCCCTCGGGGGGGGGGGGGGGGGGGAGGGGATAAGATTCTGTAGAGATTGACACTATCATTAATTTTCTCTGCCTCCCTCACCCTGTATTCTTATTGAGTTCTTCTTTATTTTATTTTCCAAACTGTTCTAAATGGGCACATATTATGAATTTTCTTGTTTATTTTTGTAAATTTGGAATGGTTGTAAAATTACAGAAGCCACTATTTGTTTTACACTGTTTCATATTATTTTATAATTAAACCAACTAGGTTTCTTAAATAAAATACAGAATTATTGATTGGAGTTCCTAGAAATTAAAACATATGGTATATTTACTGTTAAGAGTTTGTAATTATAACTAAACTCACCCCCACATAACAATTTCTATACAGAAAATGGGTGAGTGTATTAGCAGGAACACAATTAAAATATTGCCTAGGAACTGGAGAAAAGGTTAGCCCTACAATAAAAGAATATGGTGACTGACATGCCCAAGAAATAGATTGACTTGAAATGTATTATAGAGAAGTTGTTGAAACAGATTAACTTTGTGCTGTGGAAATTAATCTTGCTTTGAGATAGATGTATGGAGTACATCTCTGTCTTCTATGGGGCAGGTGTTGCATAGTGGCGAAGTATGTCACAGTAATATAAACTACACACACTGCATCTCTTTGGACATTAAGTACCAATGACTTCAAAGAACAGTGGAGCAATGATGAAACTAACTTTGAAGTTACACCTCTGTATGCCAAGGAACCTAATGCATATCTATCAAGAGTAATGACCGCATACTCATCGAATCTGTGTGTTCCCTGCTGACTGCACCCATGTGAGAAAATGTGCTATGCCACTCTATATGATGCTCAGTGACTGAGTACCACTATGTTACTTCCTAGTATGGAAGCAAGGAACAAAGTTAAAATGCCTTTTCTTCTCCTGTTGTCAAATGTCTCTCAGTATGAACCTTGAATAGATACATCATTTGAATTTTTTGAGGCACCTTCCAAAAGGTGGATGATTGGATGTTCAAATGGTGACACAGCTTGCACACTGCTTGACATTAGGTGGTGGTTGCCTCACCAATAATAATTATATCGGCTATCTGTGTAGGAGTGATCGCAAACCTCTTACCAAAGCAAGACTCTGTTCATAGAGCAGTGTGCATAGAGGATCCTCTTGTAATTCTTTCAACCACAGAAATTTTCAAAGTGCATCCACAGGGCTCTTATTACCATAAAGGAGTTGCCTGCACATTTTTTCAAAGTGTGTATTTACACTGACTGTAATGTTTCTGGTTGATGAAGCTACCAGTACATGTAAATAATGGCTCTATGTGATAAAGTTTCATGCTAATGAAAGCAGTGTACTAAAATTTAGATGTTGTTCATTCAGGTACGGATACAAGTAACTGTATTATCAAAAAGACTATCCAACAGCAATTTGATTTTGAATCTCTCATATAATTACGGACAAAATTAAAATTTTTGTCATAATCTACTAATTTTATATTAAATGTTAATCACAGCAAGACAAGTTTTACAATTAGAAACTGTTTCTTGAGATAGTGTCACTGATGATGTGCAAATACCCAGACTTCATTCATACAGTATTTGACAGCAAGAGCACTTAGCAACTTCCAACAAATTTTAAGCCTAATTTCAGTACCCATCCCTGACCCCAATGTGCTCCCCATGTTAATGTTGTTCATGATACAGGTTACTCTACTTTATAGTTTTGAAACTAGACAACTGGCACTGATGATAGTTTTATGCAAGAATTCACCTGCAAAGGGCTGAACAAAATAGTATAAAAACATTGATATAAGCACCTTATTTCCAGAGATTATTTTCTAACATCCTTGGAAGTGTTCAGTGATTGTTGTAATGGTTTGATCAACAATCATGTTAGAGCTTGTAGACTTCCAACAATGACAAATTATTTGTGTCCTCGTAGTGGTAGTATTGGAGACAACAGTTATAAATGTGCTAAAAGTATCCAAAGCTACTACATATGGTATTAGGACATTGTACCTAGTTCATAGGAAAACTTTGTTTGTTAAAAATAAGAGTGAAGGAAAAACTATGCTCACTAAATATAGGATGACATCGAAGTGGATTGTTAAAATTTAATAAGTAGACTGATGCCACAAAAGTGACTGCTGAGCTTAGTATGCAAAAGAGCTGCATAAATGAAAACTTTGTGGTGGTGTTGCTTTTGCCAAAACTGTTGTAAATTGGGTGATTACAAAGATGCTGCTGCTGTAGTGCAAAGATCACAAATCCTGAACTGTTATTCAATGGAAATGTTTAATGCAGCATTTGTTAAGACTTGTCTTCTTCCAACTACATAGCTTTAGCAAGGCTCTTTAGTGGTTTGGAGGGTTATATTAATGTTTCCAAAGAGTACCATGGTCACAATGAATTAAAAGGCTTTTCTGGTAATATCTATGAAACTATTGTAGGTGATAATGTTGATGTAATTGTGTAGACACTGTTTCAAACATGGAACTGAATTTTGAACATGATGTTCTACATATGTTTCATGAGCACAAGGCTGGAATAATGTCTTCTTTGGCACCAAAATTAACAAATATGAATCTTTTCAAACTATTATGGTCTGTGTTGGAAAAACAATGCTTTGCTGCCATTCTCCATTACTTTCAAATGATTGAAATAGTTGTTTTATCACAATGAATGCTATAAAATCTCGTTGACGTCCTTCCAAGGCTAGTAGTACTATCCTTTGTTTGTATATGTAACAGCATATCTTTAATAGGATTACTGCAAAGCATATAAGAACATTATTGAACTCATGTCTGTTTTATGAAATGGAAAACACAAATGTATACGATATTTGCAGAATAATTGGTATTTCGAGAAACTGTGCTAGGTATGTTTCTGGATGGGAGACTCATAAAATTAAATTGCTAGTAGAATGCTATTTTCAATTTTAGGAGGTTATATTTAAGACATTTTGCCTGTGAGTAACATTAGTTTTTTGAATTACAAAGAAACAATATTGGTCAAAATTTTTACTCTTTCATTTATGTGATTTCATATTTGAGCGAAACAGTGAGAGCAAGCAATTTATATTAATAACAAATTCTGAAAATATTCTTGAAAAATTGTTTTTCATATCTGTTTCTTAAAGCATTATTTTATTTCTTTAGGAAGCTTTGTAAATCTCCCTGCCATGCTTTCTTCTCCTTATGCACTTAAAGGTATTTTAAATATACTCAATTAGTGTCTTACAAATTTGAAGTCTTCATAAGAAATAATTATTCTTGATGATGATATCATTTTATTCTCTTCAGTGGTAAAGGTCCCCATTTCATTGTCAGAATTCTTTGGAAATTCATGTCTTGCTCATAGCTTGTGATACTGTTTTCATTACTGACTGTAATCAGTTTCAAATTCTGGATAGAAATATTACCCATTGCCAGTTCAGTACCAACAAATGGCACAATAAATGTGAGTTTATGAAATTAGTTTAGCTGCATTGATAATGAGGGAATGATTGGCTGTGGTTTATGAGAGGGCCCATTCTGGTAATCACATGAAGAGATTTAGGTAAACCAAAGAAGATAGAAAACCAGAATGGGAAGACTCAGATTAGAAACATGTGTTTCTTGGTTAACCACTGCACCAACTTTGTTGGTCAGAATATTTTTAAAACAATTGTGTAATCCACATCAGGAATTTGCAGTCAGATCAAAAACATAAAAGGAATATATTGTAGTTCTGACAAAATAGATTAAAGATCATATTTTTATGTGAAGATAACAAAACTACCAAATATATTGTGCAGTTACTAATGACTGCTTTGATCAGATACTAATATATAGCATTAAACGCCACACTGCATTTGACTGGCATTTTGACATTTCAGCAGTTTTAAGCTCTGTGTTAAAGATTTCCTATATCTTTACAACTGAGCACTCACCATGTATTACTCATTAAAAAACAACAAAGAAGTAAATATTAAAGAAGTTGTTACTAACGTAAAAACTGTCAAGTAAATATATGAATACACGCACTTACACTGCTGAAGCATGAAATATTATTTTCTTAGTCTGTAACGTTAGATTAAGGAATTGATCAGCTGTGTAAGTAATGCAGGTAAAAAGTGGACTAATAACAGTTCTTGGAGATGACTCATAATCAATTTGAATAGTTTAAGATGTTTTATAGATACATAAAGGAGAAGTAAAAAAAAAGGTAATTTTGAAATATTTGTAGTGAAAAGATCTAGGTTTGAATAACAGTAACTACACAATACACATCAAATTTTTAGCTACAAAACAAATGCTTAAATTGCTATGACAACTATACACAAATTGATGAACAAAACTAGTAGTAAGCATATGTAAGGCAATTAGTCATTATGAGGTGGTTTATTTTGTATGTGGCAGTGTTTGCTACTGTGCAAAATACTGAGTTGTATGAGATTCAAAGTAAAAGTAAATTGTGAAAGAGTTGTTCAAACTGAAGAATTTCACTAGCACGATATAATACAGCTTCCAGTGCTTCATATGATGGGCCTGAAACAGAGGAAACAGTATTTGTTAGCAGAAGGTCTACGAAGAAATTCCAGTAACAACAGAAAATGAAGTTAACAGGAGTCACAATTCAATGAGGGTAGCATTTACTAACAATGTATTTACTTAAAAGCAGTCGAAAAATTGGAATAAATTAACAAATTTTCAGTTGGAAAGCCTGATATAAATTTCATTTTTTATTGTTCCAGTTTTTTTAATTTCTGTATACTTTCCATGTTACCATTGTTATTTCATGTTTTTGAGCATGCATTTTGCTTTTAATTTGTGTTCATGCTTCAAGCACTGTAACACTCCCTTTGTAAAATTGCTATTTCTCTTGGAGAACATTTTCTGTTCTTTTGCTTTTGGGAGACAATTTTGACACTGTACATTCTGTAAAAGACCTCTGCTATATGTGTTGCTCATCTGATTGTATTTAGAGGTTGTTTTTAGTATCGCAGTCAGACGACACTATCATTCTTACCAGTTCAATGTAACCATTCTCTTCTTAAGATTCTGTTTCGTTGTCATCAATTAGGTGTATGATATTTTTATTTAAATTTGGCATCTCCTCATTTACTGATGTCGCAAATGAACTACAATGTTGAATGTTCTTTAAATCTTTATCAGAACAACAACATGTTGACAATGATTATAAACTATCTTTCATACAGCAAATTTTTTTCAAAAAATTATTGTGAGCATATTAAAATAGATGCAGATTGCTGCATATAACTTCTGAATGAAAGTCCGTGTCAGCATAGGATTCAAAATAGAAATAAATTATTCCTTCAGAAATGCAAAGTTCTTCTGTCTGCATTCTGTAGCAGTAGGCCTAATGAAATTATGCCTACAGTTTTATGCAGTTCGACCTTGAAAAGTTTTGACTGACACTGTTTTTGCTAGAGTTGACATGGCACATGTGGTTACATTAAGCTGAAGCATAATAATTGTAAACTGCATATTAAAATGATACCTTTTCATCCAGGAATGCTTTCTTGGACCTTTTCTTTACATTACCATAACATCTCAGCCATAATTTTCCCCAGTTCTGTGAATTGGACACTGGCATCTTTGTTCCGCACCTATTCTTTGTTGGCTGTAGCAACTTTATAAGGTTTTTTTTATCTTCAATTGTGTCTCTATACTGATTCAGTATGGTTTCCAGCAATAAATAGTTTTTAACTTTTCCAGTTAGGTGGCTGAACCTGCCCTTCGGGGTCTCCCAGTCATTCATACCATATGACTTTACTTTACGTAGCTGGGGAGAAGTTTGAAAATTGCACCTTTTTCCCTTTTTCTGCTTGCTTTTCTCCAGCCTTACAACATGCCATCTTTGGTGTGATTACTATCTGCAGTTAAAGTGTGATAATCATATTGATAGCTGATTTTAGTGAACATGTTTTATGCTAATTTAGATCAACAATGAACCTCACTCAGAGGACCCAAGTTTAGGGTTACACAATGAAGTGGATTCCTGAACATGTTAATTTATGAGCTAAGTCAAAATTGATCTCCAGTCAGCAATGTTTATACAGTCTGCTCTGAGTATTTTAAACTTTCATGTTTTGGATGATTTTGTGGTAGAAAAGGTAACAGTTTCTAAATTCAATGTTAATATACTGAACTAGTTTTACTGAAGGGCAGAAGTAAATCTGTAGCCCCATGAGCAGGGATTTCAATCTACCTTTAGTTAAATTTTTACTGTGTAGTTCAATGTATTGTTTGTTTCCTGCATGATTGTTGCTGTTCTGTGGCGCATGGTTTGATTATAACATTTCAAGATGATATGATATACTATAAACTGTTTTTCACTCCAGACATGTTCTGGCTAAATTATTTATGCCTAAATTTTTTTAAGTGAACTTGTCTGTCTAGTACGGTATATTAAGTTTGTTTTTAGCTATTTACAGTGACATATCTGTGCAGCAAAATGACTGTTGTCAATTTTCAAAACACTTGGCACAAGAGGTAGTAAAAACCCAAAACTGTACTTCATATTTGTGAATACTGAATTAATGAAAATGCATTAGTTATAAAACTGGTGTAAAACATATTAGTATCAAGTGTTTTGAACATAAATTAACTGTTAATTAATCCATATTTCCTGTTTTGTTTTGCAGAAATTCAAAAATTACAGAAAATGCAAGCAGCAAATTGTGATGCTTCTTTTGCAGTAGTGGAAATGAACGCAGCTGGAATTTAGCATTGTTGAGTATTCTTGAAAGGTATTGTGTGTACCAGTTGTGAAATATTTTGGTTATAACCAAGGTGTTATAAGTACTTCTTGGTGAGAATGCCAAAGAAAATAGCATTTCTTATTATTCATTCATTCATTCATTACTCCGTGGGCAGAAAACTGTATATGAGTAGTGTTTTAGTAATGTGTATTTATGTTGAGTTAGTGTCGGTATGTTACATGCACTTTTCTGAAGAGAACTGAATGTGGAGATTGTGTCCTGCATTTTAATAGAGTGGAAAAAAGATTTTTAATGACAGATATTTTTATATAGTTATTTATATTTGAATTATAAATTGCAGAAACAAGTTCCATGTACTGATAACTGTTTCCCTAGCTTGAGAGTGATTGTTGTTGAAGTTACTGATTAAAAGGAAGTGTATTTACTGTTGTACCTTTATCTAAAATGGAATAAAATGACTGATTTAAGCATTTCTCATATTTAATGAAGTTTGAGGACTGTGAAATTATCTAATTATTTATCCTGAGTAATGAAAGTATGTGCAAAACATTTGCTGCTGGTAATTACTTAATCATTTGCGAAGTGGAGTGGAGTAAATAGAATTTTTTGATTATATAACTTATCACTATAAGATTCAGTGTGTAAAATTATTATCATATAACACATCATTTTCCTTCTAGGATAATGAATTATTCATGTATTACCAACTTCAGATATGTAATTATTAAATAGCACTTACCTGTTGATGTCCTGAACAAAGTAAATGCACACTTTGTTTTAGCACTACTATGTTACTCAGATAATGGTGCTTTTTCACTGTTCCTTACAGTTTAATGTTTCCCCTCACTGCATTTAATGACAAAATATGTACATTTCACAATTTGTGGCATTGATGTACTTACAGGAAAAGAATAAATTTATATAAAATTTGTCATTTACGATGTTTTCCTAGTATCACAAGATAGCAGCAGATCTGTCATGTCTGTTAAAATATTTGACAAAAGCAATAGTGTAATTATTTGAGAGAAATAAATGCAGTGATATCCATTAATATCAGTCACTTGCTGATGAAAAAATACCTTTTCCCTGGAATCAGAATGTCGTAATTAAACTTGCAGTTTTTGTGACAGTGGTTTATCAACAATATGATGTACCAACTGATAAGTGCAAATACAGTGAAACAACTGAACATTGTTACCTGTTAAATTGCTTGCAAAACACCACAATTGTGGTGTAAAATTAAGTTTGTTTATTATGTATGAGGTTGGTTTTTATTCAGGTATGTATTTAAAAAATTGAATAAGACAAGGTAGTGCTTCGTGATTTTAAATGTAGTACATGCGGTCCATGTGTTTACTTGTTTACAGACACAATATTTCAAATTATGATGCTACTAGTCACTTGTCAATGTGCTACTTTACTTCTGAACAGGTTACTCTGCTGTCAAAGACTTAAAAGCACTTAAAACTGCAACAAATTTTACTAGCTATGAACCAATTTTGCACCATTTAACAGTGGAACTGCAATTTCGAACCTACACTATATGGCCAAAAATCTCCAGACACCCATGAATGTGCTGGATGTCATAGACATTTCATGTTGCAATGAATGAAAAAGATGTTTAGTAAGGCTTGGCTGTAGTGTGCCCAATATGTTCAGGCACCTGATTAAAAATATCTTTCCAGGTTCAATTTCTGTGGGCTTATTGTGAAGTTGTAAAAGTGAAGCAAGCATTAAATGCAATTATTATTAGAAATTTACTGCTGGAGATGACAATGATTTGTGGGGACCACCAAACTCAAAAACCTATAGTGCAAAATGGTCATCAGAAACCCTCAACAGCTAGTTCAAACAATTTGTCGTGAGCCACGAGTAGAGAGAGATCATTGAGAGGCCAATCCATCAAGTGGTGACAGGACTTGATTTTCATGATCACACTTCTGCCTAGAAAAATTGTACACTGACATTTTAAGTTGTATAGCAATGCTCTCATTGTTCTGTGGAGCAGAGGACAGTTTTATGGTATGATAGTCATAGTACTTAGCTTAGAATGTGAGGACTTGGCAGATGCTAACAGTATTTACTGGAGTGTATTTTCAGAACAGTGATATTTGTTAGAGTTGTCATGATAGTCTAGAGCAATTTTCCTGCTTTTTAACCTGAACAATAGTTGAGAGGAAAATGAATAAATGTGATAATGAAAATAGTTGCGAGAAAAGTATGCTTCCCACATAATGGCTCAGTTAAGAGTAGTATGTCTACATCTACTTGTTTACTGTGCAATTCAAAATTAAGAATTAGTTTAAAAGCAGTATCTCAGATACTCTACTCTTGAATAAAATGTGGAAAAAATGAACATCTAAATCTTTCTGTGCTAGCTCTGATTTTATGACAATGGTCATTTCTCCCTGTATTGATTGGGATTCAACAAAATGTTTTGAAATTGGGAGAAAACGTTGGTGACTGAAATTTGGAGAAAACGTTGGTGTGGTGTCACCGCCAGACACCACACTTGCTAGGTGGTAGCTTTAAATCGGCCGCGGTCCATTAGTACATGTCGGACCCGCGTGTCACCACTGTGTGATCGCAGACCGAGCGCCACCACAAGGCAGGTCTCGAGATACGGACTAGCACTCGCCCCAGTTGTACGGACGACTTTGCTAGCGACTACACAGATGAAGCATTGCTCATTAGCCGAGCCAATAGTTAGAATAGCCTTCAGCTAAGTCAATGGCTACGACCTAGCAATTCGCCATTAGTAACATTGCATGTATCTATGGAGTCTCACTTATATCGTCAATAGCGATGTACCAAGGATGGATTAAAGTTAAGTATTACTGAAGCTACATACTTTTCTTTATAGCATTCATTACGTATCCTGTTACAGACCTATCTCTTGCCTGCTAAGTGCGTGCCTTTTGGCTACTTCCGTGGCGTGGCTGTCTTGCTACGCCACAACAGTTGGTGACTGAAATTTTGTGAAAAGTTCTTGTCAATGAAATGCACCTTTGTTTAGATGATTGTCAACCCACCTCTCTTATCAGATATGATGCTCTCTTCCTCTCATTTTGCAATAATAAGAAATTAACTGCCAATAAATTGAGGTCTTTTGTTCCACTTCCCTACAACATTTACCATGTGATGGTTCCAGTTTAAATTGTTTATGATTACATATCCTTAGGTATTTAGTTGAACTGATAGCCTTTAAATTTATACAGTTTATCATGTGACTGAGATTTTACAGAATCTGTTTGGTAATCATGTGAAGGAACCCACATGATTTATTGTCCATGGTCAATTGCCACTTTTCATTCCGTGCACATATATTTTCTAAATCAGTTTGATATTCTGGTGTGTTTACTAGTCAGTAAACAACAGAAACTTCTGCAAATAATCTGAAAGGGCTGCTCAGATTGGGTTGTTCCCTGAATCATTTACATAAATTAAGAACAGTGGAGGGCCTATAACAATTTCTTTGGGTAGCCCAGACATAACTTTGGTTTCACTAGATGACATCCTTTTGATTGCTGCAGACTGTGACCATTCTGCCTGGAAATCGCAAATCCAGCCAAGCTGGCTGAATGAGATGGTACTCTGTAGGCAAAGATGAAATGGTGGCAAGATTTTGTTTGAGTAATGCAGCAGTAATCTTTTACTTGAATACCACTGAAGGTCAATTTTTGTGTTTATGCATTAATCTGTTTAATCAGTAAAAAATTCCAAGGTAACACAACAAACAAATCAGTCCTTAAAAAGTATAGAACTTTCAAGAGGGCACAGCACATGATTTATTCAGCACTTGATAGCTGCACCATCTGCATCCTGTGGGGGAGCGAGTTTGGGCTGGGCAGTAAATCATTTTCTACCATCTTTGTCTAGACAGTTATGATGACGATCTGGAAGCATCTTGAGTTACTGCCACAGAGAAGCTAGTTTTCTCACATTATCACTTTTATCTCTGTTCTGGCATAACCACAAGCACCAGAATGAAGATGAAGAACACAAGAGAAGAGAAGGCAGTGGGACGATGTCGTCCAATAGCATGCTGACCAGTATGTCACCACGATAGGAGCGGCATCTAGCCAAAGTGAATATAAGCGCCGCTCCTGCTAGCCTCGGCTGGACATTAGTGGACAGTATTTGCAGAGTATTAGTGCAGCCTAGCAGAGAGTGCTACGATAGCAGTTATTAGTGATCCACAAACTGTGTGTCAAACTTGCATGAACAACATATGTAGCATTCTGAGAATGCGGCATCCCTTAGGTACCCTGTATGAGATGAGTGGGCAAGACTGCACAGTCTCTGCCATGTGCTTTTCGATAGTATTGAAATTTGGGGCCAGAGGAAATCAGTCAAGAGAAGCATTCTTGTTCAGCCATGGAAACCACATGTACACCATTATTGACTTGTACTGAAGACTAATCCTACTATAAATGTGTTACTTCTCGCAAATAGGAGTTGTCACACGGTGGGATCATAACACTAGCATTCCACCCCCTTTCAGTCAGATATACAAACCAGTGTGATATTACTGACATATTTGGTTGGTTGGTTGGTTGGTTTTGGGGAAGGAGACCAGACAGCGAGGTCATCGGTCTCATCGGATTAGGGAAGTTTGGGGAAGGAAGTCGGCCATGCCCTTTCAGAGGAACCATCCCGGCATTTGCCTGGAGTGATTTAGGGAAATCATGGAAAACCTAAATCAGGATGGCGGACGCCGGATTGAACCGTCGTCCTCCCGAATGCGAGACATATTTGGTGTTCGAACATACATCATAATGTATACCTGTACTGGACCATCATTTCCTGAGGAAAATAATGAGAAAATATTATGTTTCACCACTTATAATTGCCAGCATCTCCAGAAATATGTTCAGCTTATGTTCACCTCAATTTTTCCTTCTTTCGTGCCTGTGCATTTGGATTGTAACATGGCCTGCCACCAAATTAAACTGACTGCCTCAGGATATAAAGCAATGGACTTCAGTAACACAGAATATTTTTTAGACAGATGCTGCTGTCGTGTGTAGATCATTAGTCTGACCCAGTGTTATAAAATGTTATGTCCTAGCTACCATATTTACAACATTCTTCTAGCCACTAATTCATAATGCCCTTAGGAACACCTTATCATGTTCTGCCTATGATATGATCACACTATTGTCATATACAAGGGCAACATTTGGGTCTAGCCTGTTGTTATGGGGCATGGTCCATCAGTGAAGTGACTAGTCTCAAAGGGGAGGATAGAATTGTCGGACTGTGCATATAATAGAACTGGTAATGAACTTACAGAAATAATTCATGACAACACAGTATTTGTCTACACACCAAATTACTGCCATATCTTACAACAATGCCCAATGTGACACTACAAGAAAACCACTCCAGAATGACAGTAAGGTTCAGATGAACTACCCATCAAAAAAGTTAAGCATTTACATCCTATAGCCTCTGTTCCTATACACCTCCTTTGCCAGTAAGGTATTAAAACTTATGTAGAATGCCTCCTCCTTCCATTTTCCATTGTTGACAGTTGGTGTATGGTATACATGTGTAATGTGCACTGAAATAATCACCATAGGTTTCTCTATCATTTACCTTGCTATTTGTAGATAAAAGTATGTTACATAAGGAGCAAATGTTGGTAACAGTAGATTCTTTCAAAAGTTAGAAATGGTTCAGCCAATCAGGACGTTAGGGTAACATGTCATTATAATAATGAGAGACAGATGGCAGGGGAGAAAAACAGATATTCCATTCACATTTCATTAGTTACTTTACGGATTATCAGGTGTCTTACCACACTGAAAGTGGACCATTGCATTCACCACAAAAAGAGACAAGTCATGAAAGTGTGTTAATACGAGTGTGCTACCTACAAAGAATATTTTTCTTGGGAGAAGTGGAGGTGGTGGAAGAATCAGCATAAGAAAGAATGTTCAAATCAGAAAGCTACTTGGTTTCCAGGCACGATATTTGAAACTTGTATATACAGATTTATAAATATAGCTGTGATCTTATTTAATGTGACTGATTTTGGAAATAAATACACTGTGAGTTGGATGAACCTAGAAAAAAGTGTACTGTAGAATCTGGCTCCATGAACCATGCCTTGCTTATCTACAAATTAAACAATGGAAACTCCAGGTAGGAATATCAACAATGAGGATTACAAATTAGATAAATATGGGATTAAAAACAGTGCTTTGAAATGGTTCACAATGTACTTGAACAACAGTAAACAAAGGGTAACTATCACTTCAAATACACTGAATTATTATTCTACAAAAAATTCAGTTGTAATTTATTTGAATATGTGTGGGGCAAACAACAGACTAGCAAAATACTTATGTGTACTACAGTAAGATTGTGCCTGCAAATTATAGCACTTAGAGTTGCCATCGTACAGATGAGGTGCACTATTCGTAAAATACGTAAATGTTTTTCATCTATATTCAAATAAATAACAGTCAGACAAGTTTTTACACTGCCTTATTGCTTGAAAATATCTTTTAATAGCGGAACACGTTCCTTCCACTCTGTTTGCAGTAAGGATGTGCTTCTGTAGGCAGATCACAGAAGTGAAGGCTATGTTTTATATAGGTGCTTCAGTTCTTCATTGGACAGGCACTTTTATGAGCTGAAAAAATTGAACACTATGGTTATTCCAGGTAAGATGTTATCCTTTATTTTATTTAAAATACCTCCTTCAGCAGGAAAAAAAGAAATACGTATTGTCGCTACCTCTTTCAGTGGCACTGAATACCCATCACAAATGAGGAATTATTTCCTTTCTCCAGTTTTCTAACCCAAATATTGATTTATGTATTTCAAAAGTTACATCTTTCTCACAATTTTTTCCCTAAACATAATAGATAAACACATTTCTCTACAATTTTCTTTCTAATCAACTATATGTTGAATTCCAGTTCTTAATTCATGCAAGATTAACTTTTTGCAAAATTTAAAAATCCAAAAGTGTCATATATAAAACAGTAGTTATTGATAGTTTGCTACCAGCAAACCAAGCATTGTTTTTCTCACACACACACACACACACACACACACACACACACACACACACACACACACACACACAAATAACCACCACTGAAAACACCATCACACTTGTCCCTGCTTTTGAGAAACAGAGAATTTGCTCAGTTTCATAAATTCTGCAGAATACTGACACTTCACACATTCCATCAGCAAGCCACACTCAGGATAAATGTAATTTTGGATGCCAAAGTGTCACTCATAGCAGCAACCAGTAGCTAGTAAATGTCATTGTAAGAGCTATACATAGTACCAAATGGAAAAAAAAGAACTTTCAAACCCTTAATTATACATTCAACTAACAATATCCAAATAAAAAAGAAATCATTAGCCAACAGCTAACAACATTAAAATAACTTTGCTGTCAAGGCAATAAAACACCCAAGAAATAGAGTAACACACAGCACCAAGTCCAGTGCTGCACTAACAATTTGTAAATGAACATCCCACACAAGAATGTGTCACAGCATACTCCACCAAGCCCTTTGCAAAAACAATCCATTTCAAACACGCCACACCTCAACGATTTCATAACACTGTTACATCATCAGTTCAAGCAGACAGGTGGAATCAGACTCTTTGGTTGACCTGTTTCTCATACCAATTATTTTCTTTAATATGATACCACCATATAAAACCCATCATTCAAATACTTCTTTGATACTAGCTCCATTTATGATTGCAACACCACACATACTCTCTTTTGCCATTAAATATCTTATTATGCACCAATATGTGATTACTTTCTGGTATTATAAACTGCAGAAAATACAAGATCAGTTCATTTGCTAATTACAACAGCCCAGAAAATCTCTCTCAAACTTACAACATGCACTCACAAATTGAGCAGCTGTCAGACTAATCACTTGTTGATAGTAGCTAAAGAGAATGCAAAGAGAAAGATGCAAAGATCAAATTTTTATTTCCACGTGTGGCTGTGGGATGGCAGAGAATTGATTTATAACATCATCAGAGAGGTTGAAAGTCTGTTACAGCACCACCTGGTGACTTGACCTGTAAGGAGCTTTGTTGACCTAAGTAATGTCATTCGCCTGCTAAGCAAACCTTTTAAATACAGTCCTGCCCACAGCAGTAATTTTGGAATGTTAGGTCAGTGCATATTCTTGAATGGAGCTTTGGTTGTGGGAATTAAATGTGGAAACCAGGTTCAAATGACAGTAATCTTGATTATGGTGACAGACTAATCAGTAGGATAATCAGAGTTATGGATTACTGTTACCTAATTGTTTGATGCCAGTGAAGTAACTACATGTTATTAGTTCTAATGAAAGAGCAGCATAACACATGATACTATATTTTCTTTTCAACGTGTCTCAATGTTCTTCAACATATAAAGCATTTCCTACTGATCTAATTACATGCAAATGTTTGTAATATTTAAACACAAACTTGTCTTTGCAGCAGAAGAAAATGCAGAAAAACAGATCAAATGTGGGTAAAAGTTATGTAGTGTAACACCCCTTGCTTTTTTCGCAGTGTCTATATATGATATATGTACATAATATGTATCAAAATACTTGTCTGGTACTTACTCATTGTCTAACATACATTTTCTCAATTTACCTTGCAGTTTTAATTTCTATTATAAAAAAAGTGCATTAAATATAGCAAAGTGTATTGAAATATGACACAAACATAAATATTAGGCTATGCCACATGTCAGTCTGTTACCATAACAACCTTTATTTTACATCAATATTCACCGAGTTTGACAGCTTTCAACAAAATTATTGCCTTTCAATCCGAGGTAGACCTCAAACTATGCCACAGAGAAACCTGGCACCCCAACCAAGGTTTAGTGGAGGAAGGAGAAGGGCTTGCCCAATATCATGCCCTTAAACCTAATATGTGCAGTTGCCCACACATGTGTTATGTTTAAATTTTGGTCATTGTTATTGTGAAAAACAAACAGCTATATGCCAATGTTATGTGCCAATTGCATCCTCCTATTTGTAGTCTTTCATAATGCTGTTCATTTGTATGCAGCATTTTGAAATGAAGGAGGAATTATTAATAGATGTAGAAAATACTCAAATCTCCAAATTATAAAACTGTTATAGGTGCGAGTCAGTTACTATCATAGGTGTGAGTCACTATCACAGTCTATCATTTACAGTTAAATGTGGAACAAAACATTTGAAATAAATTAAAAAAAAAAATAGGCTAGCTACTTCCCAACAATATTTTTTAATGTGAAAGGCAATCACAATATTTTCTGTAGTCTACATTTACACATACATACGTACATAAATCCTATAGCACCCCTCAGTGCAGCATGGGGCAGATATGAACCAGGATGGAGCAAGCGGGTGGTGTAGATGAGGTGAGAGCCCAGGAGGCTCCAGAGAATATCAGCTGCAAATGTACCAAGTTCTTTATTGACTTATCTGCACTGCCTGATACAGCTTTTTTTTCAGTTCAGTTCAATTCAGTTTATTGTCAAAAACTTTATACCTGCTACTTGGAAATCCTAAATAGGTCATACACATTCAATAATCATGGTGACATACAATGTTTTATCTTACGTATACCATAAGAAGTTATATTAACAGCAAACACTGGTAATATTAATGTAGAAATAAAACACAATATTGCAAATAAGAATTTAAAAAAAAAAAGAACATAAGATATGTTTCTACATAGGTTACTGGCAGCCTCAGAATAACTCAAGGCTTGCTAACTAATTACAACTATACCTAATTCTAAATATGTGGTTGCTACACCATTCACATTACCCACAATGGTTTCTGCACACCCCAGCAATTGTCAAGTCTACATATACCTGTGAGGATGTCCATAGCATTCTTTCTTTAATTTTTTTGTGTTCGTTATACTGATATTCAGAGCATCCACTTGATTTTACAGACTGAGACTTCAGTGGTTGCCTTTTAGATATTTGATATGTAATCATATTAACTGCACTCCATAAGTTTTGGTCGCTTCCAACTGTCTGCTGAATGCTGTCTAATTGTCTGCAGTATCTCTCTTTACCTGAAAAAGGGAGCGACTGAAAAAGTCATGATCAGTGGAACCTTCCTCTCTACATTCACAGATTGGTGTGTTACTACATCCCAATCAATGCAGATGTTTGGAATATGGACCAGGGTGTGTTAATAGGTGCACCACACCTCAAGTAGGGGAAATGTCCTGCAGTTTGAGCCATTCCTTATGCTTGGGAATGTGCTGTAAACCTACCTTGCAGTGCTTCTAGTGCCCCAGTCAGACTGCCATTCATCTAACTTCCGGTTTCGTAAATGTCTTTTATCAGTAATTTTATTTTCTGTGATTTTGTACACATGATGATATTGTTCACACCCCAACTAATACAGTGCTTTCCTGTAACATGCCATTACACCCATTGGACATGTCTTGAGAATCACAAGTAAACCCTCGAAGGTGTATTGCAAAAGGCACTGGTGAGCCTCAGAAGTACGTTCACTGAATTTGTCACAGTATTGTTTTGTAGCTGCCTAGTTGAAGGCGATGCACTCAAACACTGGCAGCAAAGACCAAAACGGGACTGAAGATAGTTTTGTGGTATGACTGTATCAGCATGGGCAATCTTAAGCATAATTTCAGCCACTTTCTGAGTAAAGGATTTTACATGTTCCAGACAGCTTCTTTTGTCATTTAGAGGAGTGCCTAAATATCTACAAACAGTGTTGCATTTTACAGGGATTCTGTAAAGGTTCAGGGGAGGACTTCTGGCAATGGAAAGTCTTCCCTTCAAAAGTATGTACTATGTGGTTTTATGAAAAACTGCAGTCACTTTGTTGCCCTTGCACCAATGCTGCATCTGAGCGAGGACATCATCTGTCTTTTTCTCAAGTCTCACCCTGGAGTCTGTAGACACAGCTACTATGCTGTCATCTGTATACCTTCAGTGGAGGGTCTGCAGATGATGTCAAAGCTGTGTGTGTCTACTGCTACTGTGGGGCTGATGTCTTCATGATCATCACTATCTTTATCATACCCTTTGGCCAGAACTCCATAAAGATGTGGCATCAGGTTGGACAGCTGACAAATCAGGAAGTCTCCAATTGCAGATGTTTCTGCGCCAGGAACATCTCTTCTGTCAACAGCCCCTACAGCTTGGGTTGATGCAGGTGTTTCCCATATGGCCTCTCCTTCAACTATGTTCACAAATTTCATTTGATGTGATTTTGGACATGATGAGGAAGTGCCTTCTTGTCTTGTGGACAGGTCATTATGAGTTATATTGTCTGTATTTAAGCTTCCTGATGTTTAGCTTCATTTGCATAAAATTACCATAGCTCAAGTTTATTTATCACACAACACATTTTTGTCTGCATTATTACCCACTTAAGGCTGTCTTCTAAGTTTCTTTTCAACTGCTAACTCTAATCACTTCTGCAGTATCATTTCATCTATGACATTCATGAAGTCAAGATGTTGCTTCTCAATTAACTTCATAGTGATTGGCACTGGAATGTCATCATCAGGTGACACTCCTCTCCCTTGCAGTATAATCAAAAGGTACTGATGCCAGGCTATGGAATGGTGCCAATTCCTTGCTACTGTCAGTAGCCACTTGTGTTTTGTATCCTGTCCAACATGGCCTCTATTACATAGATTTGATATGGAATTGACCACTCTATGTTTGCTTGTGTTTTAGATGGACCTATAGTCTGTTCCAGAATTGCATAAGTTGCACAGCCTTTCACAGGTGAGTCACGTTTTCTGTTCCTGTTATGACAAATCATGCAGGCAGGTTTCTCATTGATTTTTGTGCATGTACTTTTCTGGTGGCCCCCTGCTCCACAGTGGGAGCACATACACTCCTTGTACTACAGACCTTCTTCATGTGACAGAAGTCATAAGATTTACATTTTGGCATGCCTATGTAATCATTCATTCCTAGAACATGGAAGCCAACATACACCTTTCTTTTTTGCTGCAGAAGCTTATGAACATGAGAAGTGATTTCCATTATGCGACTGACATAGGTTTTCCCTAATGGTCCAGTTTAGAATCTGAGTCATACCTCTTCATAAAATTCCTCCTTTTTCATGTTCTCAGACACATTATACTCATAAATATCTTTGAGAAGTCCATTGATGTCCACTTCCTTTGGCAGATTGTACACTTACCAGAGGCCTCTTCTTTCTCAGTGGTTCACATTTAATGCTGTGTACACTGAGGTGACAAAAATCCTGGGATACCTACCCATATGATGTTGGACCTCCTTTAGTCTGGTGTAGTGCAGCAACTTTATGTGGCATGGACTCAGCAAGTCACTGGAAGTCCCCTACAAAAATTCTGAGCCATGCTGCCTCTATAGCTGTCCATAACTGTGAAAGTGTTGCTGGTGTGGGATTTTTTTGCACAAACTGACCTCTTGGTTATATCCCATAAATGTTCAATGGGATTCATATTGAGCAATCTGGTGGCCAATTCATTCACTCAAATTGTCCAGAATGTTCTTCAAACCATTCATAAACAACTGTGGCCTGGTGACATGGAGCATCATCATCCATAAAAATTCCATCGTTGTTTGGCTGCAAATGCTCTCCAGGTGGCTAAACATAGTCATTTACTGTCAATGATTGGTTCAGTTGGCCCAGAGGATCAAGTTCATACCATGTAAACACAGTCCACATCATTATGGAGTCACCAGCAGCTTGCACAGTGCCTTCTTGACAACTTGGGTCCATGGCTTCATGGCATCTGCATCACACTTGAACCCTGCCATCAGCTCCTACTAACTGAAATTGGGACTCATCTGACCAGACCATGGTTTACCAGTCTTATAGGGTCCAACCAACATGGTCATAAGCCCAGGAGAGATACTGTAGCCAATGTTGTGTAGTTAGCAAAGGTACTCACATATTCGTCTGCTGCCATATCCCATTAACGTCAAATTCCACCACATTATCCAAGTAGATACACTTGCTGTGCATCCCACACTGATTTCTGTGGTTATTTAATGCGGTACTGCTTGTCTGTTAACACTGACAACTCTATGCAACTGCCGCTGCTCTCATTCGTTAAATGAAGGCCATCAACCACTGCTTTGTCCATGGTGAGAGGTAATACCTGAAATTTGGTATTCTCAGTACAGTTTTGTCACTGTGGATCTCAGAACACTGAATTGCTTAATGATTTCTGAAATGGAATGTCCCATGCATCTAACTCTAATTCAAAGTCTGTAATTCCTGTCAGATGGCCACAGTCACATCGGAAACATTTTCACATGGATCACCTTAACACAAATGACATCTCCACCAATGCACTGCCCTTTTATACATCGTGTATGCTGTACCCTACCATCTGTACATGTGTATATTGCTATCCATGACTTTTGCCACCTTAGTTTATCTGAATAGCTTTCTCTTGGCCCTTTTTTTTTTTTTTTTTGTCATTTTCTGTTCACACTGTGTCGAAGCTATTGGCTGTTGGCTGTATGAATCAATTTGATTCTAATCATGTCTATCCTTGGATTTATTGCATCAGTAAAGTTTCTTCTTTATGTCATTGTTATTCTTGTTCTCAGTGGATCTCAGAAAGCATGTGTTGGTTTCCTGTTTGCTAATGTCTATGTCTTAGATGTCATACTTACAGATGTAGTTGCTTTTTCTGTCATCTTCAAGTTCTCCTGCTCTAGAAACTTAACACAGGCTTTCAGTGCTCTTGAATCTGATTTAGAGATTTCTCGACATAGTCTTTCATTCTCCTCTCTCAGTTTTTGTATTTGACCAGGCAACATGGACTGAAACATGGCCCATTTGGACACTTTCTGCATCAGTTTGTTTGTTACAGCAACAGGAACTTTCTTCACTTCTTGAAGGAAATTGAAGATGTCTTCATAGAATTCCTCAGGTGATTTCCCAGCCATATTCAATGGTAGGTGGACATTCCATGTTACATCATTCATTGGCATCGCTATTAAGAGGCTACTATTCACTTACCCTGGAATGGCATTGTCTTCTGGCTTCAGTTTTTACCACAAAGAAACACACAGTTTTAGCTGCCTGCCTCTAGAATTTTCTCAATAAGATGCGGTCGGCTGATACCCCACGGGGCGGGCGCAGCTGCGGCTGGTAGGGAAGGCAACTGATATACCAGTTAGTGGGTGGCTGGCTGCTGAATTCTGCTGGGCTAGTTGCCTGCACACCCTGCAATAATGATGCAGCTGCACTACAGCTGTACGGCCCCATGCCAGCAGTGTGCACTCGACGATGCTGTACCCACAACAGCCCCAGGCAACCCCTGGCAGCATCACACTGGTGGATGCCCAACAGGATGCGATACCCATCCGATGATGGTGGACAATGGCTGATGGGCAGAGGCTGCAGTGTGCTGCCTCCTGGGCAGGAGTCAGCCATGCTACTGGAGATGACCTGAGATGGCAAGCTGCACCATGGCACCAAGTCCACGGGGCTTAATGCATAGAGCTGTTGCCCTGCAGTGACCTCAAACTGATGACTTCTGCTGGCAAGTCTATGTGGCATCCTCACCTGGCACAGTCTCATCATCCTGATAGGGCTGCAAGATTAAGAATATTTCCATTACAAATGTGTCCAGTACTTACAGTTTGCAGTGGCACACTTTTTGTGCATATGTGCCACTACTAGTCATTTATCCTAAAACACAGCTCCCACTGTCAGTGCAGAAATTTTGTTCGTTGCTGCACTAGTCTGTGCGGTACCACTGAGTTTGCTGTTTCAACAAGCTAACCTGCCTCACAACATTATGTTAGACTTGTTAGACTGCTGAAATATACCACTCAGGCTCTCACTAATATGCCCATATATGGTTGGTACTCTACATAACCCCCTCTATGAACAAGACCCAGTCCCCTGGGTTTACCTTAAAAGCAGTTTCGTATTAAACTACATGTTTGTACAAAATACAAAGAAAATTTATAATCAAAACAACTGACAGCATGTCCACACTGGTTACATACTTTATTTATTAATCTATTCATAATAATTGTTTTGCACTTCTGGCAATTTAACTCTCATGGCATGTCCTGTTGCTTATTTCTCTCTTAACCCTACAATTACATTTTTTCTGTATTGGCACTACAAGGTTACACCCTTGATCTCTATTATGCTCTACAGATCCAGTCTACTGGAATCTGGACTATTGGTGGTTTATGCTAACAGTGAATTTTCTGTCTCAGAAGACTAAAAGCTATGCACATCAGAGTTATAGCCACTGTGGCACTTGGTGTTATGGCCCCCAAAGTCACAGTTAAATGTCGTCGTCCTTCCCTGAACTGCTCTACTTGCTGCATTAACTGCATTAGTTGAAATGCATACTTCCTGTGTGGAAATGAATTAGTTGAGGGAATGTTACATCATTCATTGGCATCACTGTACTGTGTGGACTGTAGGTCATGGTCCAGACACTATGCTGAGAGAAGGCAATGCTGTTAATTCTGACAATAAACTATAGCATCCCCAGTGCAGGGTGGAGCAGATATGAGCCAGAATGGTGTGAGGTGGTGGTGGAGGAGAGGTGGGAGCCCAGGAGGCTCCAGAGAAGAGCAGCTGGAAATACAAGTTCTTTATTGATGCATCTGTGCTACTTGATACACTGGGTCAATAGCCAGCTGGCTGCTGAATTCAGCTGGGCTGACTACCTGAATGCCCTGTGATGCTGATGCATTTATGCCAATGAGTACCGGTGGCCTCATTTCTGTAGCTCAGAATTATGGAAGCCAACCACACATTCCCCACACTGTCAGTGTGCGCTTAATGATGCTGTATTCACCATGAGCCCAGGCAATGCTTGGTTGTGTCACTGTGGTGTATGTCCAACATGATGAGATGCCTGTTTGGAGATGGTAGATGACAGTTGGTATGCATGAGGTGCAACCCAATGTTCCCTGAGCAGGAGTCAGCCCTGCTGCCAAATATAACCTGGGATCCAGAATGAAGGTAGGAGACAAGGCACTCGTGGAATTAAAGCTGTGAGGGTGGGTCGTGAGTCGTGCTTGGATAGCTTAGTTGGTACAGCACTTGCCCGTGAAAGGCAAAGGTCCCGAGTTCAAGTCCTGGTCCAGTACACAGTCTTAATCTACGAGGAAGTTTCGTAACCTGGGATGACCAGTTGTGTCATAGCACAAAATATGGGGGGACTTAGTGCATAGAGCTATTGCTCTATGGTGGCCTCAAACTACTGACTTCTGCTGGCAGGTCCATGTGGTGTCCTTGTCCAGCACAGCCCCATCAGCCTGGTAGGTCTGTGAGCCTATTGATAATTCCATTACAAAAATGTCCAGCACTTATAATCAGCGACTGCACACCTGTTATGCATATGCACCACTACCAGTCATGTATTTTGAAACACCACTGCCATTGTCAGTGTGGAAATCTGCCTTGCCTCTTGCTGCAGTAATCTGTGCAGTACCATAGCATTTGCTGTTTCAACAAACTAACCTGCGTCGCAACATTCCATCAGCCTTGTTGAATTATTACAGTGATAATGTCCTGTGTTGACCTGCTATAAGCACTGCTGCAATACACTGCTGAGGCTCACACTAATATGACCATATATGGTCAGTACACTACGATACATATTCCGTAAACCACCACATGTTGAATGACAGAGAGCAGCTTGTACCACTACTAATCATTTCCTTTCCTGTTCAACTCACAAATAGATTGTGGGAAAAATGACTATCTTTATGCCTCCACATGAACCAGATTTTTCTTATCTTCATGGTCCTTACACAAAATATATGTTGGCAGCAGTAGAACCATTCTGCAGTCATCAAATGCTGATTCTCTAAATTTTCTCAATAGTGTTCCATGAAAAGAATGTTGTCTTCCCTCTAGGGATTCTCATAAAGATTTACAAAGTATATTTGCAATACTCATGTATTGACTGAACCTAGCAGTAACATATTTAGCAGCCTACCTCTGAATTGCTTCAAATTGTTCACTTAATCTGACCTGGTTGGAATCCCAAACACTTGAGCAGTACTCAAGAATGGGTCAGTCACACGTGTGTTCTGCACAGATGGGTTCATTTCAACCTTTGGTCTAAGTGATCTTCCCCTCATTCCAAATCTTCCCAAGCCTATCCATCTTCATCTGGCCACCAGGAAATAAGAGGCCTGAAGCCTGGAAATAGTTTTTTACCCATCTGTTCTTTTCCTCTCATATTTCATACTAAGCATTTTATAATTTTACAAAGAGCACTATCAGCTGTGTATATAACGGTAAAGTTAAAAATCTGTTTGATATACACTGAAGAGCCAAAGAAACTGGTCCACCTGCATAATATCGTGTAGGGCCCCTACGGGCACACAGAAGTGCTCCAACACAATGTGGCATAGACTCAACTAATTTCTGAAGCAGTGCTAGAGGGAACTGACACTATAAATCCTGCAAGACTGTCCATAAATCCGTAAGGGTACAAGGGTGTGGAACTCCTTCTGAACAGTATGTTGCAAGACATCCAAGATATGCTCAATAATGTTCATGTCTTGGCAGTTTGGTGGCCAGTAGAAGTGTTTAAACTCAGAAGAGTGTTCCTGGAGCCACTCTGTAGCAATTCCGGAAGTTTAGGGTGTCACATTGTCCTGCTGGAATTGCCCAAGTCTGTCAGAATGCACAATGGACATGAATGGATGCAGATGATTAGACAGGATGCTTATATACATGTCACCTGTCAGAGTCATATCTAGATGTATCCGGGGTCCCATATCGCACCAACTGCACACACCCCACACCATTACAGAGCCTCCACCAGCTCAAACAGTCCCCTGCTGACATGCAAGGTCTATGGATTCATGAGGTTTTCTCCATACCCGTATGTGTCCATCCACTTGATACAACTTGAAACAAGAGTTGTCTGACCAGGCAACATGTTTCCAGTCATCAACAGTCCAATGTCAGTGCTGACAGGCTCAGGTGAGGTATAAAGCTTCATGTCATGCAGTCATCAAGGGTGCACAAGAGGACGTTCAGCTCCAAAAGTCCACATCAATGAATTTCGTTGAATGGTTCACATGCTGACACGTGTTGATGGCCTAGCACTGAAATCTGCAGCAAAATGCAGATGAGTTGCTCTTCTGTCATGTTGAATGATTCTCTTCAGTCATTGTTGGTCCCTTTCTTGCAGAATGTTTTTCCAGACTGCAGCGATGTTGGAGATTTGGTGTTTTACCAGAGTCCTGATATTCACAGTACACTTGGGAAATGGTCATATGTGAAAATCCCCACTTCATCGCTACCTCGGATATGCTGTGTCCCATTGCTCATGTGCTGACTATAACACTACATTCAAACTCACATAAATCTTGATAACCTACCATTGTAGCAGCAGTAACTGATCTAAAAACTGTGCCAGACACTTGTTGTTTTCTATAGGCATTGCTGACCACAGCATCATATTCTGCCCATTTACATATCTCTGTATTTGAATACACATGCCTATACCAGTTTCTTTGGTGCTTCAATGTATATGTTAGTGTTAACCAGTACATGTATCCTTGAGTCCAGACGCTATGATTAATTACAGAACAAGAGGATAATAAGATGCTCTTTTCTTTGCACTTATTTAGTTACTTATATTATATATCTTGGGGTTTCTAGTTTTCTGGCTGATGCTTACCGGCAACCTATTAACCACATTTATACCAGAATGTAAAATTTCATTCTGAGTCCTAGGCAGAGAGGCATAGTCTACATGGAAACTAATTTTACTTCCAGTGTTTCACTAGTTAATTTTACTGATTTTCCTATAGCCACACTTATTATTAACCACAAATGCCATTAGGTAGTAAATATATTGACATATAAGTGTAAGAATCTCTAGGACCCTGAAGAGGCTTCTGCAAGCTATTCAACTATTAGTTTTACATAATAATCTTACATAGATAAAGAAGTTCTCAGCTAACTTGTCATGTCAAATTTGAATAAAATCTCCACCACAATTTATCAGGGGCTAACAAGGAAACATCACTAACATTTAAGGACAGAAAAACACACTTGCAAGACATCAGCCCCATCAGTTGATCCTGTGCAAAAATTTGGGCCATAAATCTGACAGTACTGTGACATTACTTAATGGATACTCTGCTGAGTAGTAGCTTCCCTAACCACCATTCCATATGAGCAAACCAGCTGAGACTTTACCAGGTGTTACTTGTACCTTAGGTAATTGGTTTATATGCAGCTCTGTTTAAAAAGAAGAGCTCAATAAAGTTGTAGGATTGAGCTGCACAAATTTGCTTTCATGACAAGTAGCTATCTCACCACAAATGATAACCTGAAGCTGTGACCTGACTGTCAAATAGTCTGTGGATTAGCTAGAATTTTGAATTAAAAGAATAAACAGAAATATTAAATAAAAGTTATATGAATAATTAATAAAAAGGGTTCTACTGCAATGTCTATAATTGTATAGATGACAGAGAATTATGTTGAATAATGTTTATTCATGAAAGTAAAACTCAAATAAATGGATGTGGTCCGGCAATAATCAGTTTACAGACAGAATGATAACCTTATTGAGAGCATCACAAGAATGGTAGCAGACTCCTCAAGCTAAGCAGTTATCCAAGACTCACAAAAACGAAGTCTATTTCATGATCACAATACACAAAATATTTGTCATTTCAAAATAACTCAGAGTTCAGCATGACAATTTACACAATAACACATGAAAGACAATGAGTAGAAATTCATACTCTCTCTATTTTCGACCCTGTAAAGCAAGCAGACGAGTTCCACACTGGAGCACATTCAGATCTCCCAATGGTTAAAATACCACCAATAGTTAAAGTATTTTAGTGGCTGGCTGTTCACCGCCCAGAATCTGTTACTCACACGTCTGAACATCACACTATGCAACAGTTAGGTCTGCCTTTTTCCAGAACTGTCATAAAAGTGTCCAGCATCAGTCCCTTGAGTGCAGCACCCGAAAAATGTCTGTCACCACTTGACTAAAGAGGTGTTCTGCCACTGATTGCTTCTAGATTGGCTGAAGGTTGTCCCAACCAAAAATAAAAAATACATCACATTTATGTTCTAAAGACGTGATTTGACTCAAGTTGACCACTTTCTGCACTGAACTAATATATTAAAACAATATTTTAATAAAAGAAGTGTTATGAACAATTGACCACACTCAGACCATTCTAAATAAACATAAATTAATGTTTGTTCATAAAAAATAAGCCAAATTCTTGCACCCATGTGCTCATATTAAAAGAAAGCAAAATGCGATTAAATATTGAGTAAACAATTATCAATGTCTGCTTGATAGAAATGTCTTGTGGTACGCTTTTCAATGGCATCATTAGCTAACACGTGATGGACCACTTTTAAATTACCATGATTTTTAATATTAATTGTGATTAACATTTAAATAAAGTTACTGGCAAAAATAGTAACATATTCCTTAAATCTAAAAACTATGGAAGTATGACAAGGTATGAGGTATTCATTACTCATGCTCCAGTCAGTTGCTATGTTATTGTGAAGGATCCAGTGTTTTGACAGACATTTCAATAAAGAAAACGATATAAACTATAATAAATCAATCAACAAAATAGTTAGTTACAGATATGTGTCTTTCACAGATGATAGCTGTAGTTCAGTGCTATCAGCCGAGATATTGTTTGTAGAAACCACATGAAGCATTTGAAAGTTTTTATTTATTTATTTATTTATTTATTTACATTTCAAGTTCTGTAGGTCCAAATTGAGGGGTGAATCTCCAATGTCATGGAATGTTTCAGTACATTAAATTACAAGATAAAAGAACTAACAGATAAAAATGTAATGTTTATGAACCAGAAGAAAGTCAGTCCATAAGTTTAAGTAAATGTAATCAACAATACAACAAGAATCAGCTTAATTTTTCAAGGAACTCCTTGACAGAATAGAAGGAGTGACCCATGAGGAAACTCTTCAATTTTGATTTGAAAGTGTGTGGATTACTGCTAAGATTTTTGAATTTGAGTGGTGGCTTATTGAAAATGGATGCAACAGTACACTGCACACCTTTCTGAACAAGAGTAAAGGAAGTTCAATCCAAACGCAGGAGGTGACTTCTGCTGAGTATTAAATGAGTGAAAGCTGCTTATTCTTGGGAATAAGCTAATATTGTTAACAAGAAATGAAAGTAAGGAATATATTGAGAGGACAATGTCAAAATACCCAGACTCGTGAACAGGGGTCAAAAAGAGGATCGTAAACTTACACCACTTATTGCCCAAACCGCCCATTTCTGAGCCAAAAATATCCTTTGAGAATGGGAAAAGTTACCACAAAATGTAATACCATATGACCTAAGTGAATGAAAATAAGCAAAGTAGACTAATTTTCATGTCAAACAATGAGTCGTTTCAAATACCGTTAGAATTGTAAAAATGGCAGCATTAAGTCTTTGAACAAGATCCTGAACATGGGATTTCCATAACAGTTTTCTATCTATCTGAACACCTATCAATTTGAACTGTTCAGTTTCACTAATCATATGCCCATTCTGTGAAATTAAAACGTCAGGTTTTGTTGAATTGTGTTTTAGAAACTGTAAAAACTGAGTCTTACTGTGATTTAACGTTAGTTTATTTTCTACAATCCATGAACTTAAGTCATGAACTGCACTATTTGAAACTGAGACAATGTTGCACACAACATCCTTTACTCCCAAGCTAGTGTCATCAGCAAACAGAAATATTTTAGAGTTACCCATAATACTAGAGGGCATATCATTTATATAAATAAGGAACAGGAGCGGCCCCAACACTGACTGACCCCTGGAGCAACCACCACTTGACTGTACCCCACTCAAATGGTTCAAATGGCTCTGAGCACTATGCGACTTAACTTCGGAGGTCATCAGTCACCTAGAACTTAGAACTAATTAAACCTAACTAACCTAAGGACATTACACACATCCATGCCCGAGGCAGGATTTGAACCTGCGACCGTAGCGGTCGCTCGGCTCCAGACTGCAGCGCCTAGAACCGCATGGCCACTCCGGCCGGTGTACCCCACTCAGACCCCACATCGCAGCCATTCTCAACACTGTGAATAATGACCTCTTGCTGTCTGTTACTAAAGTAGGAGGTGAACCAATTGTGAGCTACTCCCCGTATTCCGTAATGGTAAAACTTCTGGAGCAATATTTTGTGATCAACACAATCAAATGCCTTAGTTCAATCAAAAAATATGCCTAGCATTGGGAACCTTTTGTTTAACCCATCCAGTACATCACAGAGAAAAGAGAATGTAGCATTTTCAGTTGTTAAATGACTTCTAAGGCTGAACTGTGCATTTGATAGCAAATCGTGCGATATAAAATGATCAATTATCCTCACATACACAGCCTTTTCAGCAAACACTGATGGCATAGAAATAGGTCTAAAATTATCTACATTATCCTTTTCTCCCTTTTTATAAAGCAGCTTTACTACAGAGTATTTTAATCATTCAGGAAACTGACCAGTCCTGAAGGAAAAATTACAAATGTGGCTAAATACAAGGCTAACATGTGCAGCACAGTACTTTAATATTCTGCTAGGCACTCCATCATATCCATGAGAGTCCTTAGTCTTCAGTGATTTAATAATTCACTCAGTCTCCCCCATGTCTATATCACAGAGGAGTATTTCAGACATTAATCTCGGAAAGACATTTGCCAAGAAAATTATGATTCCTTTTAGAAACTAAATTTTTGTTTAATTCACCAGCAATACACAGAAAATGATTGTTAAACACTGTACATATATCTGATTTATCAGTAACGAATATGTTTACTGTGACCATATGTTTTTAATTTTATCTTGTGAATCAGCTATTATATTTGCATACCACATACTCTTTGCCTTCCAAATAACATTTTTAAGCACCTTGCATTACTGTTTGTAATAGGCTATTGTAGCTTGATTGTGACTACTTCTAACATTTTGATATAATTCCCGCTTTGTTCTACAGGATATCCTTATCCCACTAGTCAGCCACCCAGACTGCATATTTCTGCTATTACCCCATTTAGTACGTTCTAACGGAAAGCAACTCTCAAAGAGCGTGAGAAATGTGCCAAGGAAAGCATTGTATTTGTCATCTATGTTATTGGCACTCTAAACATTCTGCCACTCTTGTTCCTTGACAATGTTTAAAAAAACTCTCTATTGCTGTTGGAGTAACTGCCCCAAATAGTTTGTAATTATATTTGACATTTGTTTGAGTACAAAAGCCTTTTACTGTTAAAATTTGTGCATCATGGTCTGAAAGGCCATTCACCCTTTTACTAACAGAATGCCCATCTAGTAATGAAGAATGAATAAAAATATTTTGTATGGCTGTGCTACTGTTCCCCTGCACCCTAGTTGGAAAAATCACCATCTGCATCAGATCATATGAATTTAGGATATCTATCAACATCCTTTTTCTTGCACCAACATATACAAAATTTATATTGAAGTCACTACATATAACTAATTTCTGGTACTTCCTAAAAAATGAATCAAGAACCCTCTCTAGCTTGAGCAGAAATGCTCTGAAGTCAGAGTTAGGGGACTTATAAACAGCAACAATTACAAGTTTAGTTTTACTAAATTCAAATGCCCCTGCACAACATTCAAATATCTGTTCAGTGCAGTGCCGTGATAAGTCTATGGACTCAAATGTAACACTGTTTTTTTACGTACAGTAAAAGGTTCCTTATGAAAATATGTATTCTCTGTAATTTATTAACTTCTGTAGGTTTTAAGATATAGAAAATATTATTGTTTGACTGGTTGCACCTCATTTTTCTGAAACTGCTGATGTATGCGGATTTGCTCTATTATTTCACTATGATTTATTATAGAACTACTAAGAGCTATAAGAAGCCATCTTTCAGTCTGCCTGACACTCTACCTTTGCTGGTGCATCCTCTCTTTTTCTAAGCATGTGACTGGTGTCCACATGCTTTGAGTTTAACCCACTTCCTTCCAGGCACTCCTCATCTCTCACCTGGGTTGACCCAGTGACGGCCACCTCAGCTGGCATGGCCTCACTGCACCCTCAGCCTGGTGTGCTGGCTAGCCCTCAGCCACACAAGTAAATTCCTTTCTTCTTGTACTAACTCTTGATGACCAAATCACTTGCCTACATATGCTCAATGTTACGTATGCAATTATGACTGTCTGAAGGGACAGCTTTTAAACTTTCATGTGGACCAGTTGTTTTTCACTGGCTCTGCACCACTGCAGCTAACTAATATGTGAGTGCAAAGTACAGTACAGCAGAGTGACAACCAGAGCCCTCCTATTTGCAGGGTGTTGAAGACAAGGGAAGAGGAATGGGAAGGTGGACACATATGCCTGATGTGTTTTGAAGTCTTGTTCAAAATGGTTCAAATGGCTCTGAGCACTATGGTACTCAACTGCTGAGGTCATTAGTCCCCTAGAACTTAAAACTAGTTAAACCTAACTAACCTAAGGACATCACAAACATCCATGCCCGAGGCAGGATTCGAACCTGCGACCGTAGCGGTCTTGCGGTTCCAGACTGCAGCGCCTTTAATCGCACGGCCACTTCAGCTGGCTCTTGTTCAAGAACACGTTATTCTACACCAAAAATAGTTAGTAATATGATTATGTAATATATCAACCTCATGCACATATGCATTTAATATTATTTTAACAATGTTCTCATACTAATATTCAGTAGTTACATATATGCCTAAAAATTAAAATGAAGAAAAACCTAAGCAATGGAAGAACCATTGTGAAGTGAAGTTAATGATTTTAGATTTACAATTTCATCATGCCAGTCATGTTGAAAAATAGTGCATTCCCTGTAGATGTCCTTCACTTTAACAGTTCCAGCATTAAAATCCAAAGAAAATAACACACAATATCAATGTAAATAACTAAACAGCACTACACTACTACTTTAATGACACATTAATTCCTTTCGTTCATTCACTTACATTGCATTTGTGAATCACAATACAAAAACATTCAAAACAAAGATATCTCTGTTCACTGTGTCAAAGAGCATGGTTTATAACCTATAACTAGTGCCAAAGAATGTAAACAATGTCAAAACAGTAATTCAGAAACCTCTTACTTACTCCACTCAGCAATACTTCATGCTTGGGCATTAAGCAACTGCATTGGAGCATACCGAGTAGCAAACAATCAATGCGAGCAAAAGTTTAAAAGCTGTACTTTCGGATGGTCATAACTGTGTTCTGTCAGAATCATGGACCAAATTTTCAGACAGTATCTATTGCTGGGGCTGATATATTGCAAGTGTGCTGTTTTTATCCTTAAAATATGAGGTGAAGTTGGTGATGTTCCCTTGTAAGTCTAACTGTTGTAAAACTATCAAGGCTCACACTTCTATGCCAAGTGGATGGCATCTGATTGGCTAAATTACATCATGATGATATCATGGTGACAGGACATGCTAAGATGGTCCCTCTTCATCCCTACATTACATCTGTGCTTGCTGTTCAGCATAGTTTGCAGTGCCATAATTTATATCAGATAGTGACCTGTGTGAAGTTTTTCTCTGTAATTTTTCTTTGGCAAGTGGATGGTTCCATGCATTGCTTAGTTATGCTAACTCATGTGAAATTGTGTTATATTATTGTGTGTTAGTATACATGAATATAACTCATGTCTAATATTTGGTCTGTTATTATATCTAAATAACACGTTAAAAAGTAATAAATAAATAAATTCTAAGTGCACAGCCAGTGTCTCTATGAATGTTGTGATCACACTATCTAATTTCTATTGATTCCCTAATCACAGAGACCCAACAGTAGGATGTGTGGGCGAAAATTCTCATCTGTTCAAACATAATCTTGACTTTATTCATTAAACTGATTTTAGAAAGTGCTTATTTTTAATACTTCTGTACTTAAGGTGATGATGTTCGGCACATCAATTAGCAATAATCTGTATAGACTGCCCCACAAAACTGATGCCACACTAACAAGGAATATTATAAATCTCTGGTACTCTGAGGTGGAGAGTATCTTTGTCAGGTCACAACATTTCTTTAAATTTCCTATGTGGCCAGAAGACTGGTCTGATTCCTTACCTGTTTACACTCTACCTATCTTACTCATTGTTACATCACAAAGCACATGTACAATACTAAGCTATCATTAAAGGACTCTTTATCTCTCAACGGCCAACATTTTGATAAGAACATGAAGCCTTATTTGAACATGTCCTTTTGTCATCTTATTTTCAGTTTAATGGTGAATTTTATGAGCATATTGATGGCATTTGCTATGGGAAGCCCCATCTCCCCTATGGTCACATGGATGACACATTTGTGGTATGGCCACACAGAATGGATGAATTACATCGATTTTTTAAGCATTTGAGTTCTCTCCATGCTAGTATCAAATTTACTATGGAAATAGAAAAAGACAGCTACCTCCCCTTTATCCTTAAAATATGAGGTGAAGTTGGTGATGTTCCCTTGTAAGTCTAACTGTTGTAAAACTGTCAAGGCTCACACTTCTATGCCAAGTGGATGGCATCTGATTGGCTAAATTACATCATGTTGTCATTTGCCATGAAGTTGATGGCACATTAGGACATGCCATATATCGTAAACCAACACATACAAATCTGTATACATGCCAGTAGCTGCCATCACCCTTTGCAGACCATAGGTGTCCTTAAGACCTTAATGCATAGGGTGCACTGCATATCCAATAAAGATAATTTGCAAGAAGAGCTCACATACCTCAAAAGCATTTTTAAAATGAATGGATTTTCTCCACAACAAATTCATAGAGCATTCAATGTAAAACTTAGAATGTAGGTTTGTGATGGGGAAGAAGATAGTAATTCCTTCAGATCAAGTGCGTTTTTGCCCTATGTGGGTGCTCTTTCCTCGAAAGTAGGCCGTATTCTTGAGAAACACTGTGTTAAGGTGATCTTCTAGTCTCCCACAAAGATTGCAGCTTTACTCAGCTCTGTAAAGGATGATTTACTGCTTCGTAAAGTGGGTGTGTATCAGATTCCTTGCCAAAATTGTGAGAAAATACATAGGTCAAACAAGTCATAGTCAAACAAATCAAACATAGACCAGACAAGTAGCTGTGGCCAACATTCCATGAGCTACAGCGATGTGAAGATTTTAACATCTGCCTCTTCCTTTTGGGATTCTGTCTTCAAGGAAGCTATAGAGATTAGAGTAGCTAATAATTTCATAAATAGAGATCATGGTTTTAATTTGGACAAAGCATGGAATCCAACTCTTAGGGTAATTAAACTGCAAAGAAGTCGTCATGGTGTTACCACTGCTAAACATACATTGATAAGCGAATCGAATATCTGAACACCTTCACCACAGGTGGCGCATGTGTAAGTGTATTTCTTTGTCGCCATCCAGCGACTGTGACCCGCATGTGCACTACCACCACTGTGGAGCATATAAGGCTGGACTTGGCACCTTGTCATCAGTCTTGTGACTCACTCTGAGGATGTCTGAATGACACACAGCTGAAACATCAGTGGAAGAAATTTTGTTCGTGCGGCTGCATGCCTGAAATTTAATGGACAGTTCTAAATCTTTCAAATAGCTTTTCTTTCACACTTTTGCAAGTTTCATTTTGGTGCATATTTCATACTGTGTGTAAATCTTTCTTCCATTTACACAATTTACATTCAGATTTTATGAAACAAGACATTGCACACTGCTTAACATTAAGGACGTCCTCTCTCCTTTGTTTAACTAAAAAGTTTACATTCTCTTCCTTGTCACTGAAAACTACTATGGTACACATTTTCTTTTGGGATTGGAAGGTATTGTACTTTTGTTCTGGACTTTAAATAGCACAATAATCATCATTAAAACCACAATTTGTGAAATCGTCAGTTACTTTCTGTTTCTTCTAATGTTTGCACAATTTATAGCAAAATGTTGACATCATTTGAATGAATTTCGAAGTAACTAACTAATAAATAACACATACATAGGTCTTCAGGAAAGGTAGGTGATTTTGACTGCATATCACACTCATCATATTTACAATCATATCATGCCAAGTCATCTGTTTATCAATGTGCTGACAAGCAAGGATATGTGCCTGTCATGTTGCACCTGTGCTGTCTATTACAACTAGGGTAGCAGTATACATTTCTCCAGCCACCTGTCAAGCTACCAATTTAGCAATTTTTAGCATTTCTTTAAAAAATACTTTCAGCATGTCTTAATAACTAAAAGTTGGACATTGTGTTTCTTTCAGTATATTCTACATGTGTAAAAGGTTTCAGGCCAGGTTTCAACATGTCAGATTGGACCGTTCCCTTGTCAGTACCTTTTAGACAGTGTGCTCTGAGCTGTTGAACAGACTGCTTGTGTTTACAGCAGGTAAGTTTGTGACTATACCCAGATTTTTGTTTTAGTTGTTCATACTGCTTATGACATTTCTCTAATGAATTGTTTTCTGCTCTCCTAGATTTAAATAGTGTAACAGTCTCATAAAAAATGAAAGTAAGTGACCCTAAGCTCAAGAATGGCTACAATCAATCCTTGATGAAGTATAGCTACACATATATTCAGCAATCCTCTACAGGGTGCATGGTTGAGGGTACATTGTACAACTACTAGTATTACCTTTCCTGTTCCACTTGCAAATAAAGCAAGGGAGAAATGACTGTCTATGTGACTCCATACAAGCCCTAATCTCTCTTATCTTCATGGTCCTTACGTGGAATGTATGTTGAAAGCAGCAAAATCATTCTGCAGTCAGCTTCAAATGCTAGTTCTCTAAATTTCTCAATAGTGTTTCATTAAAAGAACATTGTCTCCTCTCTAGGCATTCCCATTCAACTCCACAAATCATCTCTGTAATACTTGCATGTAGATGAAAACTACTGGTAAAGTATCTAGCAACACACCACTGAATAGCTTTGATGACTTTTTTTAACCCAACCAGGAGGGGATCCCAAACACTCACACAGTACTCAATAATGGGTCACACTAGTGTTCTATATGCAGTCTCCATTATGGAGGGGCACTACATTCCTGAAATTTTCCCAATAATCTGAAGTTGACCATTTGTCTTCCCTCCTGCCATCGTTACTGCCTAAATATTTAAGTGACATGACTGCAGCAATTGGAACACTACAAATGCTGTGTTCAAGCATTATGGGATTGCTTTTCCAATTCATCTCCATTCACTTATATCTTTTTACATTCATGGCACACTGCAATTCTTCACACCAATTACAAATTTTGTCTAAGTCATGTCCTACAGCCACTCAATGATGGCACTTTCTCGTACACCACAGCATCATCAGCAAACAGCCACAGATTTTTGCTCACCCTGTCTGTCAGATAGTTTATGTATATAGAGAATAAGAGTGGTCCTATCACATTTCCCTGAGGCATTCCTGATGATACCCTTGTCACTGATGACACTTGCAATCTTGTACAGAGTAATGGACTGAATTACTTAAGGGTTGGGGTTGTTTTGGGGAAGTAGACCAGACAGCGAGGTCATCGGTCTCATCGGGTTAGGGAAGGACAGGGAAGGAAGTTGGCCATGCCCTTTGAAAGGAACCATCCCGACATTTGTCTGGAGCGATTTAGGGAAATCACGGAAAACCTAAATCAGGATGGCCAGACACGGGATTGAACCGTCGTCCTCCCGAATGCGAGTCCAGTGTTTAACCACTAATTACTTAAGGAGTCTTTGAGCCACTCACATATCTGGGAACCTAATCTGTGCGCTTGGAACATTATTAGCAGTCTTCATTTGGGCACTGTATCAAATATTTTGTGGACGTCTAGGACTATGGACTCTGCTGTTGCCCTTTATCCATAGTTTGCAGAATTTCATATGAGAAAAGGGCAAGCTGAGTTTTGTGCAGATGAAGCTTTCTAAACCTGTGCTGATTTGTGGTGGAAGATTTTCCATTACAAGGAATTTTATTACATCCAAGCTCAGAATGTGTTCAAGAATTCTGCCGTAAACTGATGTTAAGGAAATTGGTCTGTAATTTTGTGGGTCCATTCTTTTACCCTTCTTATATACAGGAGCCACCTGTGCTTCTTTCCAGCCACTTGGGACTTTGTGCTAGGCAAGATATACATTGTAAATGCAAGCTAAGTAAGGAGCCATTACCACACAGTACCTCTGTAAAACCAAACTGAGACTCCATCCGGACCTGGTGACTTATTTGATTTCAACTCTTAGTTACTTCTCTACACCAGGGAGTCTGTGTGACAGTCAGTGGAGATATGTTTGTCTGATCTTTCTGTGTGAATGATTTCTTAAATGCAAAATTTAAAATTTCTGCTTTGCTTTTGCTGTCTTCTATAGACGATGGCTTCAGCTGTAACAGTGACTTGAGTTTTGATCCAAATTATAGAAGCAGCCAAGACAGTCATTCAGAGTTGGGTGAAGAAGAAGAATGTGAAAATGAAGTGGAAAATGAATAGGTGTTAGAAGCAAATGGTGATGCTGAAAAGCATACCAGTAATGCTGAACATGTATGGACATGAAATTATTCACACATTACCTGAAGTGCTGTGGGTGATGTGCAACTCTGTGTTGCGCATGCACAATCGAGCTGTGCGGCGCTACTGAGTCCCCCACAGACACACCGTGACTGTCCCAGAGAGCTACAGTGCTAAGAAGAATCACTTCTCGGCTTTTGGCAAGATCAATGCATGTTTTTTTAATCATTGGATTCAACGTCACTTTCATTGATGACAAGAAAGAATGAAATCACCAGTTACAGTTACATTTTCACAACATCCATAGCCCTTAAACCAAATGAAACACCTTCAGCACCCTCTACCCTACATTTTCTACAAGGGCAGTGAGTCAATACACTATCAGAATAATAGTAGGAAATTCATTATTTGCTACCTCAATAATGTGGTAAGTGCAATGAGTGATAACATTATGAGAATCACAAATCTCCAACCCAGTGACAGCAGTGGTACCACTGCCAGTTCTTACAACAGCAACACTAAGTCAACTTACGCACTTACTTCTGGTCACACTGCCAGTCTCAACTGGGCTGCTGCACAGCAACTGCATTGAACACAGCTACTGAGCTACGCTGCGTATTGGGCGTCATCGATGTGTGCGTCATTTGCAATTGTATTCAAATGTATTCTGAGCGTAGAAGTGAAGAGTAGCACTAGAGAGGGTGTCACAAAGAATAAACTTAAAGGAGTTGCCTCTGCCTCTATCCTTCATGGTCCTTGTGTATTTGCAGGCTGTAGTTTTAATTTTAGTATTGTTAATAATGACAGTTATGGTAACAGGTGGTTTACTGTTGCTGTTGTAAGAACTGGTAGTAATACTATTGATGCTTCTGGGTTGGAGAGCTTTGATTCTCCTAATGTGGTTGGTTATCTCACTCACCACATTGGTGAGGTAGAAAATAAAGATTGTGGCAGGTCTTATTATTATTCTGATAAGGTGTTGACTCTCTGCACTTGTAGTAAATGTAGGGTAGAGGGTACTGAAGGTGTTTTCATTTGGTTTAAGGGTCACGGATGTTGTGAAAATGTAGCTGTAACTGGTGATTATACTGCTTATTATTGTCAATAAAGATTACCTTAGAACCCATGGCTCTTTTTAAACAAAATCTGCTGTTGCTAAAAGCCAAGAAGTGATTCTTCTTGGTGTTGTAGCTCTCTAGACTGCTCTGGAACAGCCACAGTATCTCTGGGTGACTCGGTAGTTCTGCTTGACTCAATTGTGTGTGCGGAACACAGAGTTGCACGCCACCCACAGCACTTCCGGTAGTGTGTGAGAGGGACCTACAGCCAAAGGCCAAAACTGGTCAGTATTGTGATTTCTCTCTCTCTGTATGTGTGTGTGTGTGTGTGTGGGGGGGGGGGGGGGGGGTTGCATGTCTCATAACAAAATTTGTATTAAAACTTTTATGAATTAATTGACATATATGTTTGCAATAAAGGCTTATGGTGGTTTTTCAAAATGGTTTTGTCATTTAAAAATGTGACAGTGGATAATTGGTTTTATTCAGTTGAACTGGTAAAAGGAAGGAGAAAAAATGCCTCATGTATTCTGGAGAAATTTAAAAAAAAAAAAAAGAAGAGAAAAGAGAGAGAGAGATTCCAAGCCAGTTCTTATAAGCAAATTGTTAGAAAACTCGTTCTTCATTATTTGGTTTTGGATTAGATTAGATTAGATTTACTTTCATTCCAATTGATCCATAGTGAGGAGGTCCTCCAGGATGTAGAACATGTCAGAAAAACAATAATACGTGACAAATATTTACAACTGAAACAAATAAGGTAATGTACCTTCCACTGGTCCCAAGTGGAATGATTGTCATTTTTTTAATGAACACTATGTGAAAGAATCGTTTTACAAACACTAATGCACTGAATTTAAAACAAAAAAGTTTTTTTTATTTATAAGGTAATAAACATGTAATAGAACTACTGTAATATTTATTTACAATGAACACATTACCACACTGAAATGGTGTGGAAGTTAGATTGTAACGCCCCCCCCTCACCCCTCCCCCCCCCCCCCCCCCCCCCCCCCACACACACACACACACAAAAATCAGTTGGTTCTACTGAGAAATTCATCAATGGAGTAGGAGTTGGCCACCAATAAATCCTTTAGGCTTCTCTTAAACTGAATTTCATTGGTTGTTAAGCTTTTTATGTCTGCTGACAGGTTATTGAAAATGTGTGTTCCTGAATAATGCACACCATTTTGTACAAGAGTAAGTGACTTTAAATCCTTGTGAAGATTATTCTTATTTCTAGTACTGATTCCATGAATTGAGCTGTTGGTTTGAAAAAATGGTATATTTTAAATGACAAATTTCATTAAGGAATAAATATATTGGGAAGCAGTAGTTAGTATCCCTAGTTCCCTACACAGGCTTCTGCAGGGTGTTCCTGAGTTCACACCACATATAACTCTTACTGCATGGAAAACTTTAGCTTAGCTTGATGAATTACCCCAAAAAATAATTCCATATGACATTATGGAATGAAAGTAAGCATAGTATGCCAGCTTTTTCATTTTGATATCCCCTATGTCTGACACAATTCACATTGCAAACAGAGATTTGTTAAGATGCTTCAGCAGTTCTGTGGTGTGCTCCTCCCAGTTGAATTTATTATCAAGCTGCAATCCCAAGAATTTAACACTGTCCACTTCTTCTATCTGCTTGTCATCGTATGTTAGGCATATACTCGTGGGACCCCCCTTACAAGTTCTCAACTGCATGTAGTGTGTTTTTTCAAAGTTTAGTGACAAAGAATTGGCTAGGAACCAGTGATTAAAGTCCACAAATATTTTATTAGCTGATCTTTCTAAGACTACACTTGATTTGCTATTTATTGCAATGTTTGTATCATTGGCAAACAAAACGAACTTGGTATCTGGTAATGTTACTGATGAAAGGTCATTGATATACACAAGAAAAAATTAAGGGGCCCTAAAATGGAACCTTGTGGGATCCCACATGTAATTAGTTTCCAGTTGTGATTTACACAGTCAAATACCTTTGACAGATCACAAAATATACCAGTTGCCTGCAGTTTTTTGTCTAATGAATTAAACACATTTTCACTGTAAGTGTAGATAGCCTTCTCACCATCAGAACCCTTTAGAAATCCGAACTGCGACTTTGACAGCATGTTATTTGAGATAAGATGGTTATAAAGCCAATTGTACATTACTTTTTCTAAAATTTTTGAGAATGCTGACAAAAGTGAAATTTGACAGAAATTTGATGCTATTTCATTATCTCCCTTCTTAAACAGTGGCTTAACTTCAGCACATTTCAACCATCCAGGAAATATTCCACTGATAAATGACTTGTTACACAGATAGCTTAATATATTACTTAACTCTGAATCACATTCTTTAATTAACTTTGTTGATATTTCATTATACCCACTAGATGTTTTTGATTTTAAATATTTTATGATGGAAATTATTTCTATTATGAAAGTTACTTGAAATGTCTGGTCTGAGGTATTCCATAGAAATGTCTACAGAACTTGACAACTCCATCTTTTCAGTAACAGTTATAAAATGTTTGTTAAATAGTTCTGCAACACTATACACATTTGTAACCAATGTATCATTTACTCTTAATGCTATTTGTCCCTCTTCATGTCTGGTTCTACCAGTCTCCTCCTTCGCTATATCTCATATTGTCTTTATTTTGTTATCCGATATGACTATCTTTTCCTTATAATATATTTGTTTTGATGTCCATATTACAGTCTTTAATATGTTGCAGTATTTCTTGTAATATGCTACAGCATCAAGATCAGAACTGTTTTGGATTGACAGATACAGTTTTCTTTTTGTTTTACAAGATACCCCTATTCCTTGAGTAATCCATGGCTTCTTTCTTGACTTTGCTCTAACCTTGGTTAGTTTTGGGGGAAAACAGTGTTCAAATAAGGAAAGCACTTTATTAACAAAAGTGTTATATTTTTCATTCGTGCCAAGAGCACTGTAAACATTGTTCCAGTGAATGTCTCTGAGGAGTATCCTAAAATAATCAGTTTTTGGCTTATTGATTACCCTCTTGAGCTCAGATTTAATAGATTTTATATCCTGTTCAGTATTAACATTTAACAGAAGGAACTGCATTTCATGGTCTGAGAGGCCATTGACTATTGGGTTTGTAATATAATTTTGTTCATTGAACTTTTCTATAAAGATATTATCGATGGCTGTTTGTGGGCAATTGGCTACCCTACTGGGGAACTTTACAGAGGGAATTAAGTTGAATGATAGTGTTACTAACTCAAATAAGTTCTTATTGGGAGAGTTTTAAGGAAATCTACATTGAAACCACCAGCAACCACTATTTCTTTGTTTTTGGTTGTTAAATGGGCCAGTACAGCTTCAAGGTGGTTTATGAACAGATTAAAATTACCTGCAGGTGCTCAATATACACTTAATATTATGAAGGAGTTTTTGTGAAATTCTACTTCTGCTGCACATGCTGTCATATTCTGTTCTAGGCAAAATTTATGAACGTCTATGTTCTTAAATTTATGATAGTTCCTGATGAATGTGGCAACTCCTCCTTTCTCCATTTCTGCTCTACAAAAGTGAGATGCTAACCTAAATCCTGTAACACTTAAAAGTTCTATACCAGTGGTCACATGATATTCAGAGAGGCAGATTATGTCAGCTGGGTTTGAAGACTCTTAATTCATCTATGCAGATAATTAATTCATTAATTTTATTTCTCAGTCCTCGAATATTTTGATGCAATAAAGATAGCTGACATTTCACATTGACTGAGTTAAAATTGGGTAGAGTTGAAATATCTGCTGACTGCTGAAAATTCTTAACCAATAGCTGTTTATGCTGATTTAAAAGCTAGAATTATGTTTTTTGGTTTCTTTCTCAAACTGAAGGTTTGACTCAGTCCTAACTTCTGTTAAAATTTGGTTTCTTTCTGTCCTCCCTACCCTAAAAAAGGGTCTTTTCTGAACCCTATAACCACTGGTATTTTATCACTCATGACAGTGCCTCCCCCCTTTAACTTTCCTGCTATTTTCCCAGCCAGTTTACCCTTCCCTCTCCTGTTGAGGTGAAGGCCATGCCTAGTATAATCCTACCTATTGAGAGAATCAACAGGAACCACACCAATCTGTGACCCTGCACCCGACATAAGTAGCCGTTCCAACTCCAAATTAACTCTCTTGACAGAAGAGTTCAAATGAGGTCGGTCATGGCACCCAAAAACAGATACAAACTCAACACTAGTATGCTTTGATGCTGATGCGATCTTTGCCAGGTCACACTCTATACTGTACCGAGAATCTCTGTCAATACTATTACCTGCCCCACACACTATAAGCACAGTGTCTTCCTTAGTGAAATCTTTGTAAAGTGATCCTAAATCCTCTGTCACCTGCTACAGACCAGCACTAGGTTTAAAAAAATTGGTGACCTGGTATTCTGATCCTAGTTCATCCTGCAAAAGTTGGCCAACACCTCTTCCATGGAAAGTACCTAACAGCAACACTTTCTTTCTCTTTACTGATTTCCCTACATTCTTACTTTTCAATTTGCTGCTGAAAGTTCGTTGTGCCCTGTCCACACCTGCAACTGCTTGAGGCTCACCAACTTCTAACTTCACCATGAAGCTGCCAGACAAAGTTCTAGGCCTGTTCCTCCTGTTGCCTGTTGCCACTTCCCACCTCTCTTTACCCTTCTCCGTCCTTAACCTGTCAAGAACTCCCCTGGCCTTGTCTAACTCAGCCTGAAGTGTGGCAATTTTCCCCTTCTGTTTTAGTATCTTCCTATCTCTACTACATATCCTACAAAACACTGATGAGTCTCATTTACTTCCCCTATTCCCACACCACTACAGTCACGCACATGGAAAAAACTACAGTACCCGTCACACCAAAGCCCCGACCTAACAATTCTATGGCAAGTCTAGCACTTTTCACTCATGATAAACATAATAGTTTATTATGAATAAGTCAGTTAAATTGCAGATAAACACGAAATATGGTTCCACAAATTTGGCCTACACACGACTGTGTGTAAACAAAAACAACAGTGCAAAGTTTCAGAAAACAAAAACTTAAACTTTACGCTACTTTCTGGAAATGTGAGTTATATGAGAGAAGAATTCTTTAGCATCTTCATGTTTTTCATCCCAAAACCTAAGAAGGCTATTATTTTAGTGTCCTCTTTGCATAATGGTGCTTCACTGAACAAGATAAAAAATAAGCTTGATATAATGGGTACTATAATAGCACCTAAGGAAGAACTGGTCTGGATGAGAAGGACAAAATTTACTCTACTAGCAGGTGTTCCAGAAGATGGTCTCACACTGTTGTATGCCATCATTAATACTTCTATGATAAATACGTTTGTGATACACTCATCACTGATAGAAAATTTTGGACAGTCACAATTTAACTTCACCGAGCCCACAGAATAGCAGTTGATTGAACCACATCCCAAGAGCTTATCAGTCCGCACCTGCCACAGGAAATAAGAAAAATTTCCAGAACTCTTACATGTGAAACTTCTAAACCTTCAGTTGATCTAGCAAAATGAGTAAGATGTGACATGTGTCGAAGTTCAAAAGACAGGAAAATAAAAGTTTGATGTAGCTGTTGTAGCACATCAATATACAGTCACTGTGTGAGGTGTGTGTAATGACTGCTACAAAGCTATGTAGTTCCATTTAATTCCTGGTTCAAGTAGTTTACAGTTCACATTATTTCACTGATAAGCTTCCTATTGTTATTATCCATTAACAATTTCTGAATGTTAACAGTTTTGTAATGGTAAAGCACACCAGTTGTTTGAACACTGAATGTTTGTTACTTTAACAAGAAAATGTTTGCAATTCACTGGACAGCACTAATTCAGATTTTTTACGAATGTTCATCTTCAAATATCAATAAATATTTAAACTGATTATAAGAGTTTGTTTTATTTCCATTTATCAAATTTTGAAATGGTGATGACCCAACGGTACCAGCAGTGTGACAAAAACCACACCTTACATGTTACATGCTAATGTAATCTGTCCTTTCTCTGACATTTGCAGCTCAAATTGCTCTGAGCACTATGGGACTTAACATCTGAGGTCATCAGTGCCCTAGAACTTACAACTACTTAAACCTAACTAACCTAAGGAAATCACACACATCCATGCCTGAGGCAGGATTCAAACCTACGACCGTAGCCGTCACGCGGCTCCAGACTGTAGCGCCTAGAAACTGCACGGCCCCTTCGGCCAGCATTTGCAGCTCAAAAATGTGTTATGTTCAATATGTCAATGTACTGCTACAGTTAAATGGTCATATACCTGAGTGAAACCAGTTCTTGCCTATACATCTATTTAGTGCATCTTTCCCACAGCAGTGCTGTGTGCTTTGCTTTGTATGAAAATTTTTCTGAGTAATTTACTTATGTAACTACAGTTAACACTTGTATAACCTAGTGTGCACCTCTGATGGTTTGTCTTTTGTGTCAGTACAACTATCATGTTTGGTTTTGAAAGGTTTCAAGAAATATATTTCCATATATGATAATTTTTAATTATCTGCTCTCAGTTGCTTCAGTGTAAACATTTTAAATACTGTTGGGTTAATACAAGGGTGAGTCAAATGAAAACCTTAAATATTTTTTAAAATATTATTTATTGTGCAGAAGTGGTACAAAGCTGTATCACCATTTAACATAATCTCCCCCATACTCAATGCAAGTCCTCCAGCGCTTAAAAAGTGCATAAATTCCTTTAGAAAAAAATTCTTTTGGTAGTCCGCGCAACCACTCATGCACCACATGGCATACCTCTTCATCAGAACGGGACTTCTTTCCTCCCATTGCGTCTTTGAGTGGTCCAAACATATGGAAAGGACTTGGGGCAAGGTCTGGTGAGTATGGTGGATGAGGAAGACACTCAAAATGCAGATCTGTGATTGTTGCAACTGTTGTACCAGCAGTGTGGGACCTTGCATTGCCATGTTGCGAAAGGACACCTGTTGACAGCAATCCACATCACTTTGATTTGATTGCGGGCCACAGATAATTTTTTAGGAGATCTGTGTATGATGCACTTGTGACATTGGTCCCTCTAGGCATGTAATGCTCCAAAATGATACCTTTTTCATACCAAAAGAGTGTCAGCATAACCTTCCATGCTGAAGGCACTGTTTGAAACTTGTTTGGTTTTGGTGATGAGGAATGGTGCCATTCCTTGCTTGCTCTCTTCATTTCTGGCTGGTGGAACAGAAACTAGTTATCATCCACAGTAACGATTCTTGCAAGGAAGCCATCACCTTCTCATTCAAAGTACCGAAGAAGTTCTTCACAAGCATCAACATGTCATTCTCTCATTTCAGGAGTCAGCTGCCGTGGCACCCATCTTGCAGAAACTTTGTGAAACTGGAGCACATCATGCACCATGTGGTGTACTGACTGATGACTAATCTGTAAACATGCTGCAATGTCATTCAGTGTCACTCAGCGGTTTTCCTTCACTGTGGCTTCAACTGCTGCAATGTTCTGTGGAGTCAAAACTCGTTGTGCCTGACCTGGATGAGGAGCATCTTCCACTGAAGTCACACCATTTGCGAACTTCCTACTCCATTCGTAGACTTGCTGCTGTGACAAACATGCATCACCATACTGAACCTTCATTAGTCGATGAATTTCAATAGATTTCACACCTTCACTATGCAAAAACCAAATAACAAAATGCTGTTTGTTTTGAATACAGTCAGAGAGTCCCTTTAGTCAGCCATAGTGTCAGTAGTGTCAGTGTTGTCGTAACTGCCATCTGCATCACGTCTGCTATGCAGTGAGCTACGTTAATTTAAGTATTAACTGTATTGTTCTTACTTGTCACTTCTTCTTCCGTGTGTTTTTGCTTTTAGGAAGCTTTAATTGTTGAGTGCCAGTAATAGTGTTCCATAGATTTCGTGTTTGTTTTGAATACAGTCAGAGAGAGTTGCTTTAGTCAGCCATAGTGCCAGTAGTGCTATGTTTGTTTTGAATACAGTCCAGAGACAGGTCGTGCTATTTTCATTGTTTTCTACAAGAAGTGTCTAGTAACCACAGTTTAGTCAACTATCAGCTGCCTTTAGTGATTTAGCAGTCTAGTTGATTAACTCTCTACAGTAAATTGATTTCTTAGGATGGATAGGATGTGTGACTGCTGTGTACGGGCGCAGGAGGAGCTGGCCACTGTTCACGAACAGCTGAACGTGTTGATGGCTGCAGTCAGCCATCTTCAGGCTGCCGCCTCGGAGTGTAGCAGCAGTGGGAAGTCTGGTGTGTCGCATGGTACACCCCAGGTGTTACATGCTTCACCCACTGTCCCTGCTGTTGAGACATCCTCACGAGTACCAGGCGCGGTTGGGCCACCCTCTCCCCAAGGGAAGTGGCGGGTTCAGCGACATTTGCGGCGCACGAGGCGGAGGGTCAATGTGGAGGCTGGCTGTGTGGCATCGCCCGCTCTGCCTGTGAGTGGACATGTGGCCACTCCTTCAGCAAGGTCCGAGCAGGCACACGGGGGGAGGGGTTTATTAGTGATTGGGAGCTCCAATGTTAGGTGGGTGATGGAGCCCCTTAGGGAAATAGCGGAAAGGTTGGGGAAGAAGGCCAGTGTTCACTCTGTCTGCTTGCTGGGGGTATCATCCGAGATGTGGAGGAGGCCCTGCTGGCGGCGATAGAGAACACTGGGTGCACCCGACTACAAATTGTTGCTCATGTCGGCACCAATCACTCCTGCCGTCTAGGTTCAGAGGTCATCCTCAGTTCATACAGGCAGTTGGCGGAGTTGGTGAAGGCGGAAAGCCCCACTCGCGGGGTGGAATCTGAGGTAACTATTTGTAGTATCGTTCTCAGAACCGATCGCGGTCCTCTGGTTTTGAGCCGAGTGGAAGGCTTAAACCAGAGGCTCAGACGATTCTGCGGAGATCTGGGGTGCAAATTTCTCGACCTCCGCTATCGGATGGAGAAATGTGTGGTCCCCCTGAATAGGTCAGGCATGCACTAGATGCAGGAAGCAGCTACAAGGGTAGTGGAGTACGTGTGGAGTGCACATGTGGGTTTCTTTAGGTTAGAGAATTCCCTCCCTAGGCCCGACAAGATGCCTCCTGAGACGCGGCAAGGTAGGAGTAGGCAAAATGCAACAGGGAATAACAATATTAATCTGCTAATAGTAAACTGCAGGAGCATCTATAGAAAGGTCCCAGAACTGCTCTCATTAATAAACAGTCACAATGCCCACATAGTACCAGGGACAGAAAGTTGGCTGAAACCAGATGTAAACAGTAATGAAATTCTAAACTCAGATTGGAATGTATACCACAGAGACAGGCTGGACAGTGAAGGGGGAGGCGTGTTTATAGTGATAAGATGTGCAATAGTATCAAAGGAAATTGACGGAGATCCGAAATGTGAAATAATTTGGGTGAAAGTCACAGTTAACGAAGGCTCAGACATGGTAATTGGATGTCTTTATAGGCCCCCTGGCTCAGCAGCTGTTGTGGCTGAGCACCTGAAGGATAATTTGGAAAATATTTCAAGTAGATTTCCCCACCATGTTATAGTTCTGGGTGGAGATTTTAATTTGCCGGATATAGACTGGGAGACTCAAACGTTCACAACGGGTGGCAGGGACAAAGAATCCAGTGAAATTTTTTTAACTGTTTTATCTGAAAACTACCTTGAGCAGTTAAACAGAGAACCGACTCGTGGTGATAACATATTAGACCTTCTGGTGACAAACAGACCCGAACTATTTGAAACAGTTAACGCAGAACAGGGAATCAGCGATCATAATGCCGTTACTGCATCTATGATTTCAGCCATAAATAGAAATATTAAAAAAGGTAGGAAGATTTTTCTGTTTAGCAAAAGTGACAAAAAGCAGATTTCAGAGTACCTGATGGCTCAATACAAAAGTTTTGTCTCAAGTACAGATAGTGTTGAGGATCTGTGGACAAAGTTCAAAACCATCGTACAATATGCGTTAGATGAGTATGTGCCAAGCAAGATCGTAAGAGATGGAAAAGAGCCACCATGGTACAACAACTGAGTTAGAAAACTGCTGCGAAGCAAAGGGAACTTCACAGCAAACATAAACATAGCCAGACAAACAAAAATTACGCGAAGCGAAATGTAGTGTGAGGAGGGCTATGTGAGAGGCATTCAATGAATTCGAAAGTAAAGTTCTGTGTACTGACTTAGCAGAAAATCCTAAGAAATTTTGGTCTGATGTCAAAGCAGTATGTGGATCAAAACAAAATGTCCAGACACTCTGTGACCAAAATGGTACTGAAACAGAGGATGACAGACTAAAGGCCGAAATACTAAATGTCTTTTTCCAAAGCTGTTTCACAGAGGAAGACTGCACTGTAGTTCCTTCTCTAGATTGTCGCACAGATGACAAAATGGTAGATATCGAAATAGATGGATAGTAAAACAATTACAATTGATCATAAGAGGAAAGGCCGCTGGACCTGCTGGGATACCAGTTCGATTTTACACAGAGTACGCAAAGGAACTTGCCCCCTTTCTTGCAGCGGTGTACCATAGGTCTCTAGAAGAGCGTAGCGTTCCAAAGGATTGGAAAAAGGCACAGGTCATCCCCGTTTTCAAGAAGGGACGTCAAAAAGATGTGCAGAACTATAGACCTATATCTCTAACGTCGATCAGTTGTAGAATTTTGGAACACGTATTATGTTCGAGTATAATGACATTTCTGGAGACTATAAATCTACTCTATAGGAATCAGCATGGGTTTCGAAAAAGATGATCGTGTGAAACCCAGCTTGCACTATTCGTCCACGAGACTCAGAGGACCATAGACACGGGTTCCCAGGTAGATGCCGTGTTTCTTGACTTCCGCAAGGCATTCGATACAGTACCCCACAGTCGTTTAGTGACTATCAGACAGTTGTGTGATTGGATTGGAGAGTTCCTAGATAACAGAACACAGCATGTCATTCTCAATGGAGAGAAGTTTTCCGAAGTAAGAGTGATTTCAGGTGTGCCGCAGGGGAGTGTCATAGGACCGTTGCTATTCACAATATACATAAATGGCCTTGTGGATGACATTGGAAGTTCACTGAGGCTTTTTGCAGATGATGCTGTGGTATATAGAGAGGTTGTAACAATGGAAAATTGTACTGAAATGCAGGAGGATCTGCAGCGAATTGACCGATGGTGCAGGGAATGACAATTGAATCTCAATGTAGACAAGTGTAATGTGCTGCGAATACATAGAAAGAAAGATCCATTATCATTTAGCTACAATATAGCAGGTCAGCAACTGGAAGCAGTTAATTCCATAAATTATCTGGGAGTACACATTAGGAGTGATTTAAAATGGAATGATCATATAAAGTTGATCGTCGGTAAAGCAGATGCCAGACTGAGATTCATTGGAAGAATCCTAAGGAAATGCAATCCGAAAACAAAGGAAGTCGGTTACAGTATGCTTGTTCGCCCACTGTTTGAATACTGCTCATCAGTGTGAGATCCATACCCGATAGGGTTGATAGAAGAGATAGAGAAGATCCAACAGAGAGCAGCGCGCTTCGTTACAGGATAATTTAGTAATCACAAAAGCATTACGGAGATGATAGCTAAACTCCAGTGGAAGACTCTGCAGGAGAGACGCTCAGTAGCTCGGTACGGGCATTTGTTGAAGCTTTGAGAACATACCTTCACTGAGGAGTCAAGCAGTACATTGATCCCTCTTACGTATATCTCGCGAAGAGACCATGAGGATAAAATCAGAGAGATTAGAGCCCACACAGAGGCATACCGAAAATCCTTCTTTCCACGAACAATACGAGACTGGAATAGAAGGGAGAACCAATAGAGATACTCAAGGTACCCTCCGCCACACACCGTCGGGTGGCTTGCAAAGTATGGATGTAGATGTAGATGTAGATGGAGCAACTCGCAAGTGGGGCGGCCATCTTTATACTGCGATGCTATGTGTGGATCTGCACTATGCTGCCATTTTGCACCGTTTTTGTAGCATGCTTACCAACTTACAGGATAACGGCGTGAAATTTCGATTTGTTATTACAAATTTAAGGTTTTCATTTGACTCACCCTTGTATAATGCCATTTATGGCATGATCCAGAATGCTTAACAAATTTAATTGTAATTGCTTTAACCAAAGAAAACTGGCAACAAACTCTTGAACTGTACACTTTTTGGTATTAACATGTTGACTGGCACAAAGTTGCCAGTAGACAGCTCTACTGTCGTCAGCAGCGGCCTCGTGACAGTGTTACATAATTAGTAGACTTCAGCAATTTCCCCTTTAATCTTACTGGGAAAAAAGAATTGTAGACAGCCAATGAAAAAATTAAGTCTATTCAATGAAATATTGCCTTCTTCAGTGTATAAGGAGAAGTCTGAATTACACAGGCATAAACTGAAGTTCACACCTCAAGTGCCACTATAAATTTAAAGTTCACTATGAAAGCCTGAGACGAATTCTCTGATCAGTTTGGCTGGAATCAAAAACTGGTGAGATACTATGTTTTCAGCAGAACAGTGCTCTGGCAGAGTGGGCTGATGAGGAGTTAGCAATGTGGCATCTGGCAATGATCTACTGAATGGTTAGTGGGTATCAGGAAGCTGACAGTGATGGAGCTGCTTGAAGAGCTGCCAGCATGGCCCTAAATACATTGGTGGTGGATGCATACAGGTTTCTTTTTGATGGCGCAAAGTGTTTGCAGAAACATAATGAGTGCACCATTCTCCACGAATGAAGCCAGCAGTGCACATGTCCTCAACGTGTGACCCTCCATACCATAGGGACCATCTGGTGCTTGCTGTTGAACTTTGCCGAATGCTCACCAGCAGCCACTAGCCTGCTGCAGGGATGAAGTGGTAGGCCACCTGCCATGCTATTTCAGCATTGTGGCATTGGTGCACAGTCAGGACACACCATTTCTCTCCCTCCCCCCCCCCCCCCCCACCTCCCTCTCCCCAGAAAAAACCCATAGAAGGGAGACAAAGACAGGCATAAGGGTCGGTGACGCTGGAACTGGAAACATTGTTGGCCGGTCCTCTGGGATAGAATCAACCTCCATGGGAGTGGCTGCCAGTGTGGCACAGTGTAGAAGTAAGTTCATCCATGTTTGCCTCAGGCACCACCTCGGACTGGGAATCTGGAACAGAGAATTGAATTAGCATGCCTGATGGCAGAAGGAGGCTGTGTCGTGGATGCACTTGGTTGACATGATGTCTGTTGCGGCAGCCATCCTCTAGCTGTATTTCTAGCATAGCATGTTACAGGATTGCTATAACTGTGTTAGGATGCCAGTGGGGTTGTACACTTCCAAACATCATGACCCACCCATCACTGTGTAAAGAGAAGCAATGTCTACGCAAGCGGGTGGGGTGGTGGCTCTGTTCTTGAGGGTGTACGGTAGAAAGAGAGGAACAATGGGGGCTGCCTGTGGAGCCATTTGGCTGGAGAGGAGCTGTCTTTCAGCGCGGCCCTGTATGAGGCAAGGAAAAGAGTCGCAGCATAATTAAGGATTAAGAGGGTGATGATGAAAAAGGTTGGACATTTGTGTCTTAAAAATGCACGTAAGTCATTCCACTACACTGTTAGAGGCTGGATGAAAAGGCATAGCGTGGACTAAAGTGACATCATTGGTTGTGTAAAAGGATGTAAGTTTGTAAGAGGTAAATTGAGGACCATTACCAGTAGCCAGAGTTTCTGAGAGGCCTTCTTTGGCGGGGGGGAGGGGGGGGGGGGGATGATAAAATCGACGGTCAGCACTTTGATGGTGTGCACAGAAGATGTGGAGGACATAAGGTAACAAAAGGAAAACATCTACACGCATCAACAGCTGTGAACCATGAGGCACCGAGGAAGGACGGGCAAAGTCGAGATAGACTTGGGACCATGGGCTGAAGATAGTGGGTCATGTAAAATAACAACAAGCCTGCATGGCCTGTTTGCTTTGGCATGTAGAACGAGCAGCCACCATGGACATGATGGCAGATTCCCTGCCCCTCCAATAGATATGTTAATGGGTGAGGTGTTTGGTGAGTGCCCCCCTCCCCTGCCCCCCCCCCCCCCCCCCCCCCGTACCTCTCAACAAGCAGAAGTGCAAGGACCCACTACGGAGTGTGTGAAGGATGACAACTTGAGTCCTGCTGTTGTCACCCCGTATAAGGTGAGGATGATGCCACTGACCACGGAGAGCTCCTGGCTTTGAGCCCAGACAGTCTGCAGATTTGGGTGTGTCAGTGTATTCTGGTCCACGAGCCAAATGTGTCTGATGAACCCCAAGACATCACAGGACTGGATCAGTAGTTGTGTGTTCTTAGATGAGGGTGATTTCCAACAGGAATGGACCATGGCAGCTTTAGCATCTAAGTCCAGCTGGGAGCAGACCTCCAAGTTGGAGTCAGAGTCTGGGTCTTGGCCAACGGGCAGCCTGGAAAGACGGTCTGCATTAGCATAGTGAGCTGTAGACCGAAACTGAATGTCATAGATGTATACAGAAAGAAAGAGAGCCCTATGCTGGATCCAGAGAGCTGTCATAATGGATGTAGGCATGGTAGACTTCAGAAAGGTCAGGAGCAGCTTGGGGTCCAGGAGCAGTGTGCTGGCCATACATACTGTCATGAAACTTTTTGATAGAAAAGATAATGGACATTTCTTCCTTCTCAATTTGGCTGCAGTTCCATTGCACAGATTATTCAACCATCTTCCAGCCCCTGCCTGAGTCCTGTTACTGTACATAAGAAATACATTGACAGGGAAAAGACCTATTCCCTATGTGTAGAAGTAGCAGTAAACAAGGTTACGAAGCCCGATACCTACCCCCTTGCCACGTACTGACAAAACATTGGACAGATTAGGGAACTGAAATTTTTGCTATTTATTGCCCTCAGTGTACCATCAGATTCCAATATCACCCCCCCCCCCCCCCACCCAGGACTGGCCAAAAATAGCTTTCATTGCACCATCTGGCTTTTATGTGAGTTTTTGTGGGTGCCCTTTGGCCTAAGAAATGTGCCCTCCCCCACATTGTAGAGATTCACTGATATGTTGTTACAAGACCTGTATGGTCTATTTAGATGACATTATACTGTTGACAAGGTATTTCCTGATCTCTGAGAGGTCCTCCTCTGCCCCACCTGCCTTGCCGCCTATGATCCCTCGAAGCCTCTGATTCTTGCTACCGATTCATCAGATTACGGCATAGAGGCAATACTATCACATGTAATCAATTTAGCAAGTTTGAAGTTGAAAAAATGCTCCTTTGCAGAGTCACAAGTTCAGTACTTTGGCTCCTGTGGAGTAAAGCCAGAACTATGACTGACAGAAGTAATAGATAATGTGCCTGCTCCTTCAGATGTGAAATAATTACAAAGTTTCCTCCAATTAGCAAATTATTATCAATGATTTGTGAAGGATTATGCTACTGTGACTAAACCCCTAACCTGTTTGTAGAAGAAGGGGTTAACTTTTGAATGCACTGTAGAATGTGAAACTGCTGTGCAAAAAATTTAAAGAGGTATTCACAGGTTTGTCTTTATTGGTATATCCTGTCTCTGAAAAGCCATTTATACAAACTTCCAGCATGCTGGAGTAATTGTAGGTCAGCAACTTATGTTAATCAGTACAACAAAAAACCAGCCAAAGTTGCAAATTTCACTGTTTTTATTCACTGAATGGCAACGGCCTTGCCGCAGTGGATACACCGGTTCCCGTGAGATCACCGAAGTTAAGTGCTGTTGGGCATGGCCGGCACTTGGATTGGTGACCATCCAGCCACCATGCGCTGTTGCCATTTTTCGGGGTGCACTCAGCCTCATGATGCCAATTGAGGAGCTACTTAACTGAATAGTAGCGGCTTCGGTCAAGAATACCATCATAACGACCCGGAGAGCGATGTGCTGACCACACGCCCCTCCTATCCGCATCCTCCTCTGAGGATGACACGGTGGTCGGATGGTCCCGGTAGGCCACTTGTGGCCTGAAGACGGAGTGCTTTCTTTTTATTCACTGAATAAAAAAAGTGAAATTCACAACTTTGGCTGGTTTTTCATCGTACAGAAGCCATTTATACTCTCCTGTAATTCCTAAGCCAAGAGTACAATAGCAAACATAAACATATTGGTTATGCTTCTTTACAGCTCAACAAAGCTGAAATTAATTATAGCACTATGGAAAAAGAGTTGTCAGCTTTGATACTTGATTTCAATTACTGCAAATGTTATTTATATGGCACGAAATTTACCATTGAAACTGACCATGCTGCCTTATTTTGGTTGTTGAATCCAGAAGCCACCTCGCACAGGGTTAGCAGAATATGGTTCTAAGGTGTGCCATGAGCCTGGAAGACTGCACCACAGTGCTATCACCCTCACTAGAAAGGTCTGAGTGGTGCAAGCAGATGAAGTGATAGTAGCTGAATGAGAAGATGCCCAGAGAGAAGACCCCCAATGTCCATAATGCCTGATTTTGTGTCTGAAGATGGTATATTTTACCTTAAAACCACTCTTGTCACCAGTATGTGATACCAAAGTCGTTCCAGACATAAATCACTACTCAGGGCCATGATAGCATACAACCTTGCCATTGTGGCAAACAGGCTACAAATTCCTGTATTGCTGCCCATTATTGGTGGCTGGGCCATCTCCATGACATCAATAAGTACGAGGGGCACTCAATAAGCAATGCAACACATTTTTTTCTGAAAGCAAGTTGGTTTTATTCAGGATTCCAGTACACCATATGATTCTCCACTCTTTTGGCTACAAAACACACTTCCTTACCATAATCTCCATTTATGTAACACCCTTATATCATCTTACTGTCAAGGCCTATATGCTTGCATGATGCCTCTACTGGTCGTTGTTAGAGCCAACATCTTGCTGGATCAATAACCTCCACACCACCCATGTACTGGCTCTTGTGGAGTGCATCCTTCATTGGGGCAAACAGATAGAAGTTGAGAGGAGCAAGATCTGGGCTGTAGAGTGGATGAGGATTGCCATTTTGTTTCCAAATCGAAGAGGTGAACTTAGGTTTCATTTGTGATGATGTTAAAAATTGTCATGATCAGCCTCATAATATGCAAGAAGTTCTGCACAGATGGTCCTTCATTGCTCTTTACAGTTTTCTGTTAGGCATCAAGGAACCCCACTAGTGGGCACACACCTTTGAGTACCTACCCTGACTGGTGGATGAGAATGTCATCCATCAGTCCCCTCAAATGAGAGAGTCTGCACGTTTCAGCATTGCAGGAGTCACAGTCTGCGCAGCTGGCCACCATGCTGAAGATCGAGAAAGTTTGTGTGACGTAGCTGCGATTATGACAGGTGCCTTGCCCAATGACTCACCGTGGTATTAATCACATACAGGTCTCCGTAGACATTCTGCAAGTGCTTATGAATATCTTTGATGCTCTGGTTTTCCATCAAAAGCAACTCGATGACAGCCCTCAGCTCGAAACACACCTCTGTTACAGACACCATTTAGAAGGCTACATATGGCATTCCCACTTATCGAAACTTCACAAAACTATACGGGCTGAAGTGGGAATATTCTACAATGTCCCACAACATATTCCACATTTTTTCAACTGAAATTAGCCAAGAAAAAAATAAGTTATAATACTTATTTAATTCCCCCTCGTGTATACATGCATGCTTATTGTACACCCAGAAGTCAAGAGTCGACACGGTTACGAATTCCTTTGCAAAGCTTACTGAAAACTTCCAGATCATTCAAAACTGTAGCATTGGATGTAATGGGACCCTTCTCCCAAACACAGAAGGGAAATAAGTATATTCTGTCAATTACTGATCACTTTTCCCAACACCTGCTACTAATGTTGATTGCCAATATGATGGCACAAACAGTGGCTAAGGCATTTGTAAACCACCTGGTATTACCATTTAGCAGTCCCGATGCTATCTTAAACATTGAGGGGACAAATTTTATGTCCTCATTCTTTTTACAAGTGTGTAAACTGCTTAGAATTAAAAAGTGGAGGAATACCCCTTCCATCCTAAAGCTAATTGCTTTATTAGTGAGTTCCTAAAACCATTGCTCAAATGCTATACTACTACATGAACAGAATACACACTGATTTGGACAGATGTATCCCATTGGACCAATCTGTTTACGATCACAGAATTCACGAGTCCACAGGACACACCACTTGCGAGGTAGTTTATGGCTGACTCATGAAGTTCCCATTTGATATAGACAAATTACCACAGGATGTATACTCAGAGGAGGTGCAGAGCTTGGTACTCAGACATAGTGCCAAGTACACTGTACTAACATTAAGGTTACAGCCAAACAGGTGCAGAGAACAAATAAAGGAGCAGTGTAGCCCCTGTGCCGACTGGGTACTGTTGCTAAACCTAGTAATTCAGAAGGGGAAGACAAATGTGTTTAATCCTCCTTATGACAGGCCATACTAAATTACACATTTGACCTCGCCTGTTAAAACAGAGATACAGCTGCCTGGCCACTCCGTGATCATTCACTTTGAACTTATCAAGGAAATGCTATGCAGCCCCAGTCTGCTGCTCTGTTAGAGCTGCTCCAAGACAAGTTGCCTGCTGCCAGAACGGTGCCAATCATGAGATTAAATGTATGTTGCCCGAGTCAATGGCTACCTGGACCAGCCCCTGCATGTCTTTCTCCAAAAATGGATCAATGTGACACCATTAATGTTTCATATCACTGTGCTAAACTGTGCCACTTAATTGTTGCATATGGACTGCTTAAGATGATGTGTAATTTTAGTCCTAGGCTTCATGTAATTTTATGTATCATACACACAGAAGAATGAGAGTGGAGGGTACCTCCTTACCTTGAAACCACTGTCGGTTTCAAAGTATTGCATTCCCTTGTCTTGATTTTAGTGTTCTATGAGTATAAGGCCTACGACAGTATGAACATATTTTAATGATTCCCATTTGGTTATGATTTCCAGATACATTCACTTCCTTATGCAAAGTATTGTGTTATGATGTGGGAGTTAATTCTATGACAGATTCACATATGTGAAGAACACACTGAACTATTCGTGGGATGCTTAAGAAAGTAATTATATCTCAAACCTTATGTGGCTGCAAAATTGAAACATAACAGGGATAATACTGGATGTCTCGAAAGTCTTCCCCTGATTGCAAACATTTGTAATGTCTCTTTTACCAACTCTTTTGACATATTCAAGTTTTTGTGTACATAAATACTTACTGTTACTTTGTTTGTTACAAGGCCAGTGACGTAACAACACTGGAATTGGACAACATTTGCAAACAACATGTACTCAAACTAGGAGAGAGCCTAATCTGGTATCACAACACACAGTCACCAAAAACAGTCCAAGGAAATTCCAGACTGCTTACCACAGACAGCTACCAGATGTTGAAAGCATCACAATGTGATATGCAAAGTTTAAGGGAACAAGGAGTGTCTAAGACTTCCCTGGAACAGGTAGGCCTGGACATAATGCACATGCACTTCATACAATGGGACATCTTCATTAGACGTCCCAAGAAGTCAATGCACAGAGCCTCAGGTGAGTTGCAGATTCCAAAGACATTAGTACACTGCATCCTACAAAAAACTCCTACAAAGTCCAGATTGTGCAGCTCTCCAACCAATGGGTTACAATGCTCAGTATGACTTTGCTGTTTCCATGCTGGCCGAGATTGAGGGAGATGATGATTATCTGAAATGTGTCCTTTTTCTCTGTTGAGGCCACATTTCATTTGAATGGTGTTGTCAACCAGGATAATGCTAGGATCTGGGGCTCCAAGAATCCCCATGCTGTGTTTGAGACAGCCCTAAACTGAGTGTGTGGTGCAGTCTTATGCAAAAAAAAGTCTATCTTGATATGTTGCAGTCACTTGTTGTGCCACAGATTCAAGACATTCAAGACTTAATTTTCCAAAAAGATGCTGCAACACCTTGTTGGCAGTTAGTTAATTTGGATACAACATTTCCGGAAAGATGGGTCAGACAGGGTACCATCATTTGGCCTTCACAACATCTGGACATAAAACTGCTGGGTTGTGTCAAGGACCAGTGAATGGCATCACAACATTGTGGCGCAGTATTACCAAAATCATAACATCCATCTCTCACAAAATGTTGACCAACGCATGGGTGGAACTGGACTATCATCTGGATATGCTTCGGGCAATGAAATGAGTGTGTGCAGAAATTTATTAATTTTATGTATGTACACAAAAACTTGAATTCGTTACCTGCACTTCTGCATGTTCATGTTCTGCCTTATGCATGTTTGTAATCAGAGAGACTTCTTGTGCACCCATAGCATGGCAATTAGATTTTCTTATGCATTTCCCTGCGTTTTATTAGGCTGCTACATTTATTGTACAGACCATCAACTGCTTGGCTATTGCTCTCACTTAATTACTGTTAAGTGGGTTATTTGCATCTGGTAAATGCTGGCATTCTCAGTTGCACCTTGCTCGAATGACAGTATTGTTCACAGTAAACAATGCAAACGAAAGAGAGAGTTGTGAACATTGGTGATAGGCATGCAAGTGTGCTATTTGCCATTGTCAGCTGCAGCCCAGCCGTCAGAGCTAGACCACATGCTTGTTTACTAGTGTGTAAAACCTGTATGCACAGTGTACCACATGCCACCAGCAGAGGAGTCATTTAGAAACAGGGACGAACCTCCTCTTGTCCCCTGCATCACTGCACACTCTCACCAATTGGTGTCTCCACTCTCATCAGTCCCTACCGCTGCCAGGCAGACAGCAGGTGTGTTGCCACATCATGCCCTACCATCAACTGTGAGCTCCGCTAGTGATGTAAACACACCTTGCCATGATAAAACCACATACTGCTGGCTGGACGAGCATTTCACACTGTACAAATTAAGCTCCAACAAATAGTTTATGATGATAGCTTTGATATATTTCCTTTGGAATTGTATCAACAACGAACTTATGGTAAGTGTGGGAGCCATTTAATAAGTGCTTGGCTGTGCACAAATGCATGTAAGCATAGAGGTAAAAGTCGGTGGAGAGATTGCACATAGGGCAATAGAATTTTCTTGCACCACATTATACCTATGCCTCTTTTACCAGCACAACCCACATGTGTGATAGCTTTTCAGTGCAAGTGCTTAGTGATCGTGATGCCTATGAAACCTATGCAAGTCACATGTAGACTGGTCACAATCAGAGCCACCACTGTTAATGGGTATGCTCTGTATTATGCCACTGAAGCCACCTTACCCATTTGGTATTATCCTTATATTTTAATTATCTTATCCAACTATTAATGACACCATCATTAAATGGTGTCACCAGTATGCATGTCCTTGGTCCTCTTATTATTCATATTTTTGCTTTCATTCCCAATATCATAGATGGTCCAACTATCTCAGGTGAGTTAGCCCTTTTGCCACTGTGGACATATATAAATATCCTGCTATCCCATTCCCCAGCTGCTGTGGATGTGTATACGTGTGCTGCTTGGATTTTCCTACAATGCTACAGATGTTTGTAGGTTTCCTGAGCCACTGATCTCATACTGCTGTGGACGTGTTACTTCCGTATCTTGGTGAATAAAAAAAAGTTTTGAATGTTTTATCATATGTCAAATGTGCCTCATTGCATGTTATCATTTGCAAAAATCATCTTTTCGAGATTTTGAATCATTTACGAGATGTGGCAAGTTTTATGACTGCACGATTAGCAATGCGCAAGGAAGCGAATGGGCATGTTGCATTAAACCATCTGTTAGACACAAAACCCATTAACTCAAGGAAAAAAATGGGATATCATTCTCTCAATTTTAAATAAAATTTCGATATCTTATCTACATTTCGTTCATTGCAGCACACGAACTAAACTCAACCATATGCAAAGTTTATGCAGCGCATTTTTACCTCAGCAAACTTTAAAATTTCGTGTGATGTTTTATTTAATTTAATGCAGTGCAGCAGGTATGATGGATAACAAGAAGAAATTTGGTTCTTCATAGAGCGAAGATTTCAGACTATAAGATGTACAAAAGTCAACTTTTTCTACCCATTAATTTTTGAAAAATCTGTGATAAATATTTCATGTTGGCTGGAATGCAATCTCTCACCACAAGCACCAGAATTTGGTGAGCAGTAGTACCGCTATAACAAAAGCCACCCTCAACACGGATTGCAAAGAGCATGTCTGTAGCAGCAAAAAGGTTAAGGATGTTTAATGTGATGTGTTCCCCTACTATATGCATTGTGAGCCCACCACCCTCTTCACTGGATGGCTGTCAGCAGAGAAAGTGATTGCGAGTGAGACCATGGTAATATCTGATGAATATCTCATAAACTTGGACTTTTGTGTGAATATCAGGAAACCTAAAATACTACATTGTACAATTTGCTTTAACTGCTTTGATTTTGTGATGTATACTTTGCTATATTCAATTAATATCAGTCACTACCTATCTAAAATTTGTACTAGGATTGAACCAACAACCCTTGCAGGCATGACACTAAGACACCACGATGATACGCACATAATGAAACACTTTGATTTCCATTTGTTTCTTCCTTCTTATGCAGTGATGAATTGCTAGTATGAACTTAGGTGCTACATGCTTGTCTCTGCCCGGAAGGCCAAGTGAGGTGGACTCTGTACTGGGCTAGGAATCGAAGGTGTCAGTTGCTTAGCCCCTCAGCTATGCACACTGCTGTCCACCACTACACTTCACACCACTGTCATATGACAGTACAGCCACAGCTTGAAAAAGTTACTACGTTCTGCTCTGCAGACTTTTTCATTTGCACAACTGTGATAGGAAAACTTTACATTGTGTAACACAGTAATTATTCTGTTATTATTTGATGGTGATTTATGGCACAAGTGCTTTGCAAAAATGTGTTGTTGATCTCACTTGATTCTCCTGCAACTGATAAAATGAAAAACAACCATCACTAAAATAGCCTACCACAACTCGATGCCATTTTGATTCCGCCACATTTGGGTTGCCCATTCTACTAGTTTACCTCAGAAATCTGTACAAGTTATGACTGTATGTTGGCACAAACTGCTGTTATTTGGATGGAATGTTTAATTTTCATGTAGACTACTTACTGCTGGAGCTATTACTGCCCTGATTGAAGTATACATACATTTTCACAAAGCTGAAAATTGGGATAGGGTGGCAATATGAACATTCTTCTCTGCCTTGGATTGTTTTAATGATGTACTAGTATAGATCAGATAGCCATTCTCAACAGAAAAAAGGGGCCCATACTCAAACTTCCTCTGAAGTGTATATGACATATTGGTGATAGCCTTATTAGTTGTGATTGATTTTCGATCTGGCTCTTGTAGCTTTGTCACAGAAAGGCAAAAAATCTAGCTGTACCCCATGAGCCAAAGCAGACTTCACTTTACAGGTGACGATGTTACTTCAGAGCTAGCTACTATATGTGGCATTCATCTCTCCTGTACTATCCTAGTTGTGGACAGGGCAGATAAACTGCAATGTAAAAGAGGAGAACAATTGTAATTTCCATGTGGAACTATTTTTCTGGACTCAAAATCAAACTGTTAACCTTGTGCCACGCCTTACATGAAAAACACTCTGATTATTCAATGGAAATATTATGAAAAATCAAATGAATTTAGCAGAATAGTTCTGAGCTAACCAGGAAGTAACTCACTGATCATAGGGTTGCGATGTTGCCAACATTCGGTTATACTACTAGCAAGAAGAACACCAGCCGATGAGTTCCTTGAGCAGTCTAGGAAGTAACTAAACTGTATGTCTCAAAGTTGCAACTGTCAAGGTCCAGAATACTAAAAGTATATGTCAGTGAATCTCACATTTCTGTAACTAGGTTTAGGAACTAGAACACTGTCACTCATAAGACTCAGGTGCATCAACTGCAAAGCAAACATAGGGCAATAACTGTCAGAATTATTTGTATTTTTCAGTCTTAAGCATACTGAAAACTAAAAAGCTCATACACAAGATGGAATTCACACTTTTGGAGCATTGCAATGGTTTTACTATAAACATTATGAGTAGGCAATATATATTTTGATCATTGTAGCCCGTGAAAATATTTTTATTGAGAACACTGATGACACTGGCACTATCCCCACAAAGTAGGAAAACAAATGAATATGTTGCATTGATTGCAAAACATGAACACTCACCGAGAGATTTTTAAGTTATTACATATCAAGAAAGTTTACTGAACACAGAGACCATATGCCACGACCAAAAAGTGGGCTCAAAAACGAGTGGAGAAAGTCAAATCAGCTAACATGAAGGAGAAGCAGTTGTCACCTGAACATGGAACATAAAATGCTGACAATATTTTGTGAAAGAAGTTGTCCTTAAGCAAAACTGTCATTCAGTGTATAAATACTGAAAACATAACAAAAATGATCTACTCATAATGATTACAATATTACCTACCACCTATGATGTGTAGTCAATAAAAGTGAAAAGCGTTTATGTCAAAGAGCTACCCATCTTGCAGTAAACTTAAGACAGAGAGATCCAAGCTGAACATAGTGTTAATTGTTTATGTAGCACTTCAGTCAGTGCAGAGTTTTACTAATTTAGTCCCTGATGGTTTCACACAAATGACACCTCTAGGCTACCACAATATTCATATGAGAATTATCGAGGTGTAATGCGATAGCTGTAATGATAGGTGGTTCCTCTCATAAGCCAGTGGAAGCAGGATCATGTCAGGGAATGGCAACCCTGCCCTACACAAGCACCTGTTCCTGCTCACCGAGATATCCTTAGGGCAACATGGTCTAAAACCCTTATTCATCCAAATCTCTACTAACTCCTACACCACCGTTCACCTCTTCTCAACCAACGTTGGACCAGCATGAAAAGATATGGCCCAATTCTTCCCTGAATGAATATATTGAACCTTAAAACAAGCACACCCCAGGCAACTAGAGCTGGAGGACAGAAAGTTGACTAATGAAACTAAACAACAAAATGAACTCAAAGGAAATAGGACCAACTTGAACAAAACTGCCTATGCTGTCACATATAATATTTGCACCCTGAAACTTGAAGAACATCTTGGCTGTTTGTACCATGAAATGCAGATCATCAAATGGGACATTCTGGGAGTCAGCAAAATGAATCTCAAAAGCAAAGTGACTACTGTCCTCGAGTATGGGAATCTCCTATTTCAGAATAACTCAGATGTAAATTCACATTTTGGCAGTGTAGCCCTGCTAATTCACAACAGGAACACTTTATCATTAAGATCATGCCAATTTCAGACAGAGTGATCTACATGATCCTTGAGGTAAATACTAACATTAGCCTTCAAATCAATTGTGCCTACACACCCGCATAGAACAGTTCTATGAAATCTGACAACAGTGAACAATTCAAAACCCACCACTTTTTCCGTAATATGTGGCGATTTTAACACCAGGATAGGAGTGTGGTCCACACAGGGCCATCCCTTCATTGGAAATTTGGGACTTTCAATGTGAAACCAGAGAGGACAAATTTTAATGAATTTTCTTAACAACCGACAGAAAAGTTAAGAGGAATGGAACGACAGAAATTACCAGCCGTATTTGAACAGTGGTAAAGAAAGTTAGTACACTCTGAAAACAGATAAATGTGATACTCCGCCTCAGAACAGAACCACTTATCGAAGAAAGACAATGAGACAGAATTTCACTCAAATACAGAGACCTCTACAAAAACATATGTCTGACTCGGTAGCTGTATGGTCAGCACGGTAGATTACTGAGCAAAGGGGCCTAGGTCAGAGATTTTCTTTGTTCGGGGACTGGGGGTTGTGTTATCTTTACTTTTGCATTGTCATAATTGACATTACCATTGAGATGGCTGAATGGGTATGGTCCAAAAAAAAGTAAAGAAGGTGCTCAGGAGGTACTAGTGAATGCAAAACACAACACTGATTAAAGAGACCACCAAAATCAATGTGAACAGAAGTCCTTCATACCAAACTCAAAAGGCAGGCTTATAACCCACAACATTCAGAACTGCCAAGGATAAGTTGTTACTGAAAGAGACAAAATCATAAAAACTGCCAATGTCTTCCATTGGAAGCTCTACAGGCAGTCACTGTCAAATCAAACCTGCGTGACATATAACAAAGATTTGTTATGAATGTGGGATCAGAAGAACTGGAATCTATCTATAAAAATGAAGTGGAAACAGGCTCTGAAACAACTCAAGAACTGTAAGATGCCAGGAGAAGATCATATCACTTGTGAGATGCTTAAAATTGGGGCAAGACGAAGCAGCACTCCTAATTCTATTAAATAAAAGCCTCAGGAAAGGGAAGATCCCAGAGTCATGGGAAAATACATGTCATTCTCCTCTTGAAAAATGGAGACAACAGGAACAATGAGAATTAAAGGCCTATTAGTCTTATATCCATATTTTACAAGCTGCTGACAAAAATCACTACAAAGCACCTGCTTCAGAAATTTGACTTTTACCAGCCAGTTAAATAGGCATTATTCAGGAAAGGATCAGTACTACTGACCATATCGGCAGTATGCACACTGATAGAAAAATTATGGGGGATAATGTCTCATGTCACATGGCCTTCATTCACAAGAAGGCATTTGACACAACTGAAACCTGGGCAGTATTTGAAGAGAATGAACAGAGCCCACATTGACTATAGCTATACCAAATTAATCCGTTACATTTATGAAAATGTCATCTACATCTGAAAATACAGAAAGACTGGATCATTGGAGAGGTTTCCGTGAGAAGTGGCATCAGATAAGGAGAAAAAAATAACACCTACGTTATCCATATTGACTCTGGAGAATGTGTTAAAATGTCTATCCTATGGACATAAATGTATAAGCATGGAAAATGTATCGACAATCTCTGCTTTGCAAATGTCATCCTCTTTAGCAGTGACACAAACATACTGTCAAGAATGATCTCGGAACTCCAAGATGATTTCCAAGCTGTTAGCCTCAAAATAACTTCCAAAAGACCAAAGTTATAAACCCTTTCAGTATTACAATCTCCACTGAAAAACATGCTCTGGTAGAAATAAATGAATGCATTTATCTGGAGCATAAAATCCAACTTCGAAAAGATAACCAAACAGCAGAGACCACCTGGCAAACTGGGCTCACCTGACCTGCATTCGGGAAACTTAGTTACATTTTCTGTAAACTGAGTATCAAAAATGGCTCTGAGCACTATGGGACTCAACTGCTGAGGACATTAGTCCCCTAGAACTTAGAACTAGTTAAACCTAACTAACCTAAGGACATAACAAACATCCATGCCCGAGGCAGGATTCGAACCTGCGACCGTAGCGGTCTTGCGGTTCCAGACTGCAGCGCCTTTAACCGCACGGCCACTTCGGCCGGCAACTGAGTATCACAACAAATTTAAAAACGAAGGTTTGTGACACATACATCCCACTATAAACAACATACAGCCTTAAAATTATGACACTTACAATCAGCGTCACAAATAAACTCTGGGTATGTAAAATGGCAACACAGAGATCAATGCTTGGAGTGAGTTTGAGAGACAGGATCATGAACTGAGATAAGGGTAGGAATGGGTCTCGATAAGGTTGTCAAGCGGATGCTGAGACTTAAGTGGTGTTGGGCAGGACACATAGCTTGGAACAAACTGAAATGGCTAACAACATTGATGCAATGGTGTCCAAGGGAGTCTCCCTCTGACAAGATGGAGACACAAAATCAACCAATGCGCAGGAAAAAAACCTGGATCCAGACCATCCAGAAAAGATACACATGAAAATCTTTGGAAGACGTCTATGCGCAGGAGTGGATATCTAGTGCCTGAGGAACAAGCAGAAGAAGAATGTCATGGCACAGATTGGCAGAAGGTTCTAGAAGTTGTGGAGACTATCCATACACTGCAGATTCACGATGTCAAACTACCACTACTTTATTTTAACAGTGCCTTTGTTAGCTGGATTATAGATCAGACTTATTGTCCATTTGCAAAAGAATTACTCAACAGTGTATGAGTGTTATCAACACCACTGTACACCACACACAATAGAGACCCATTACATGTGCACTCTGTTCATCATTCTCAATAGTGGCCAGGTTTTGATTATGAAGGCCATGTGATGTAGGATTTTATACCCTGTACATTTCTCCATTAGTGGACTTACTGCTTGGATAAGGCCAAAAATACTAATCCTTTTCTGAATACCATCTCTTCAACTTTCTTAAAAAAGTCAAATATCTGACTATTGCAGTTCATAATGATTTACATTAGCAACTTGTAACATATAGATAAAAGGCTAACAGGACTGTAATTCTCGATGTTAGTGTTTTCACCCTTTTTCAAGAGAACAACTTCTGCATTTTTGCATGACTCTGGGATCTTCCTTTCTTTGAGACATTTTTTCTAATAGACTTAGGAGTGCTTCTTCATTTTTCACATGTGACTTGACGTTCTCCTGGCACCTTACAATTCCGAGATTTTTATCACTGCATTTTTATTCATAGGCTCCAGTTCTTCTGATCCCACATTCATAACAAATCTTTGTGATTTGTCATGCGGGCTTTGGTTTGATGGTGACTGACTGTACAGCTTCTGATGAATGCCCTCAAGAGTTTTTATAAGTTTGCCTCTTTCAGGAACAACTTCTCCTTGGGTGTTCTGAATACTGTGGATGATAAACTTGCTGTCTGAAGGATTCTGATGGTCTCCTCTATCAGTCTTGCATTTTGCATTAACTGATCTCTCTTACTGTCCTCTTTATTTTTTTGAGATCTCTGTGTTTGAGTGCTGAATGACAGTTTTGCTTAAGGATGACTTCTACAAAAGACTGTCAGCATTTTATGTTCCTTGTTCAGGTGACAACTGCTTCTCCTTCATGTTAGCTAATTTGACTTTCTCCACTCCTTTTTGAGCCCACTTTTTTGGTCGTGGCCTATGGCCTCTGTGTACAGTAAGCTTTCTTGATATGTAACCTTTTGTTATTCATAGCTTACAAAGTCTCTCAGTGGATGTTTGTGTTTTGCAATAAATGCCGTGTTGTTATCTATTCATTTGTGTTATGTTTTGGGATAGTGCCAATGACAGTGTTCTTAACAAAAATATTTTCACAGTCTATAATGATCAAAATATGCATTGCTTACTCATAATGTTTATAGTACATTCACTGCAACACTCCAAAAAATGTGAATTCCATCTTGGGTATGACTTTTTAATTTTCAGTGTGCTTAAGGCAGAAAAATATAAATAAAACAATGGAAAATCCAGGATGGAATGTAACAATTATGAAAAGGATAGTTGCCATTCACCATACAGCGGAGATGCTGAGTTGCAGATTGGCACAACAAAAAGGCTGTCAGGAACTGAGAACTGAGCTATCTCTCTCTCTCTCTCTCACACACACACACACACACACACACACACACACACACACACACACACACACACACACACGCGACCACATTTCTGGCTGCCGAGACCAGACTGAGCAGCAGCACTTGTGACTGTTATCGCCCCATGTTTATTTTGAAGTTGGAGCACCAGAGTCTTATTATTAGTAACAATGCTCTAGTTCCTCAGCCTAGTTACAGAAATGTAAGACTCACTGACATATACTTTTGGTATTCTGGACTTTGACAAGTGCATCTTTGGGAGAAACAGTTTGGTTCCTTCCTAGGCTGCTCAAGAAACTCATCGGCTGGTATTCTTCTTGGTAGTAGTATAGCCAAACATTGGCAACACCACAGAATATGTTTGGTAACACTATGGCTAATGAGTTACTTCTTGGTCAGCTCAGAATTATCCTGCTAAATTAATTTGATTTTCCATGACAGTTCCATTGAATAATCAGAGTGATTTGAATTTAAATTGAAAACTTTATGGGATGCCTTACAATTTCAAGTCCAGGAAAGTCATTCCACATGGAAGCTGCAACTAATCTCCTCTTTTACACTGTGATTCTTCTGTTCTACCCATAAAAGGGAGGGTAAGCGAGAGACTAATATAGCAGATTCTCACTGAAGGTCAGATTTTTAACCTTGCCGTAACAAAGCTGCAAGCAGCCAGGTCAAAATTCAGTAAAGAAACTTTAACAAATCTTCTCCATCAAAAGTAGTCTACCTACTTCCAGGACCCCACAGTGTACGGGCAAAAAAATGATACTGCACAATTGACAATGCCTCTTTATGCTTCTGCCTACATAATTTTTGGTAACTATGAATACATAGTTTTATTTATGAAATACTGCATTTCCATTCTACTTTTGTATGACACATGACAGCCGGTAAACATACACCATATCAAAATCCAAAATGAGTAATATCTTATGAATTCATGCCAATACAAGCATGCTCATATTACAGATACTTCATGTTTTATTTAACTAGACTTTTATCATGGAAAGTTTTATTTCATTTGTATTAGTACAGTGCATATTTTAATAGCATTATCCATTAGTTTATCGATCACAACAGTAATCATCATAGACACATTTAGTATCAACAACACAGGGTGTTTCATGAGGAATGGACAAAACTCTGTGATATGACACGAAGGATCATTCAAAGGGAAGTGTCTAGTTATCATGGGCTCTATGACGCATACCTTAAGAGTTATGAGCACTACATCTTTGATACTGTGAAACAAATCTCTTCCACTGCATGCTGTTTGCTTTCCACATTTTGCCAGGTCACAGAAGGGACCAAACTAAGAAAAAAGTTCTGTAAACATGGGCTCTAAAGTGCATACCTTAAGGGCTATGAGCATATGTCTTATATTGAAGAAGAGCTCACAGCTCTTAAAGTATGCATCTTAGAGCCCATGTTTACAGACTGTTTTCTTTGAATGATCATTCCTGTCATATGCTTGAATATTTATCATCCCTCCAGGACCATCCTGTATTTTCTTTCACATTGTCTAAAATAGTCTGACAATGCTGCGGTAGTTTACCGATTCCATGCCCATAAAAACTTACTGGTTCTGAGTTAAGGATGTTGTCAAAACAAGCTTGAAATGCATTTCTATCCTAAAGGGCTTTTCTTGACGGTTGTTTGATAAGGAACGGGGAAGGTAAACATCTGAGGGCATAAGACAGAAGTGTATGAGGAATGACCTCCCAAATTGCTGGATAGTTTTATTTGTGATAGCAGCAGAGTGCATTACCACGTAGTAGCAACATGTAATGCAATTTTGTCAGAGGTTTTTCTTACACTGCAATCGAAAGGTGTCTCAGTTTTTGGCGACTAATACCAGCTTCGTAGGACACACCCATAGGGAGGAGTTTGTAGAACACAACACACTTTTTGAGCCAGCAGATGAAAAATATTATGCTGACACTGCAATTTGCTCAAGTATGTCTTCTGGTAGTCTCAGCTTTTAATTTCATCTTAAGTAGTAGTTAACGGAACCACATCATTACTCGTCACCAGTGACAATATTGCATTGGAATACTCAATGAGTGGACTGATAATGTTCATGCAATAATATTCAAACGTTAATTTTTTTTTGCTTTGGATTAAAACATGCAGTATTCCTTAACCTGACTTCTGAACTTTGCCTATTGAATGCAAATGTCACACAATGGCCAAAGTTCATCACGTTACTGTAACTCACGAATTCGTGTCTACATTTTGCAACTGCTAGCACTGTTACAGCATGCGAAAGAGACAATACTTCCTCCAGACAGTTCCGCATTCTACAACGTTATCAAATCATACATATGGTTGGACTTAGAATTCTACAGGGTGGCCAATTTTATTGGCCACCTTGACTCATACTTGGTCTCAGCAGTGGGCAGTTGGCGGCAGTGTTTAATGTCTAAGACTGTACCTCAACTCCTGGAGATTTAGTTCGGTCATTTCAGTGGGGTCAAAAGTACAGAGCACTAAACTCTTTATCTCATTTATCTGCCAAACATCCTGAGAAAAATTACCAGTATCTCTAATTGGCAAGTGTTAACTCCGAACACTTTTTGTCTTTGACACTGAAATCCAGAAATTTCTGACACATCTCAGTTCAATACTAAGACTATTATCATAATGTAGATATTGTCATATCAGATCCAATATTACTTGTACCTCTGGACAGGGAGACTCATTCGAGATTATGTACCGAAAAGTGATTTTATTTTACCATTCTATTTATTAGTGCTTGTAACACTTAATATTATACTGATGACACTCAAAACAGGATCTTACACAATACATACTTAATATTATTCACAGAATATGTTACTACAGCTGTTTGACACCTAATAAAGAACAATGGCTCCTTCTAGGTAGATTACACTTCCTACAAATTTACAAATGCCATTCCTTGCACATATGGGTGCTGGATTACTGGAAGTGGCAGATTACTGAGAGTGCCTTAAATTTAGTGTAAAGACATACGGCTTATACATCGTTAAATCCAAGGATACATTCATTTTCAGAAAAAAAACTTAGTTCTTGACTGTGTACCTACACAGTAGTATCACTCACTATGAAACAAGTCACATTTTTTTGTTGTTGCAATTATGATATGTGATGGCAGTATAATTTATCACACAACAGCTTTACAAGCAATACATCACTACTCTATGTTTTTGACTGCTACATAATTTACTTCAGGAAGATACCTGTAGCTTCAGCACCAGCAATGACAGATGTCTTCATATTCTGTCCTATGTCCTCTTTTCCATCACGTTTATTGTAACTTTCCCACATGCTTTTGATCGTCTCTTTGTCTGTTAAGGTTTGGTCATAAATTGTTGCTCATCCAGGATTGTACTCAGCAGCAATGACTTTCTGTGAAGAACTTCAGTTCAATGTATCTCTAATTTCAAGTATTCACTTGACGTCTAGCATAATGTTTTTCCTTTCAGATGTGTTATACTGGATCTTAAAGAAAGCCACAATTTCATTCATGTATAGCATAGTTTAACATTGTAATTAACTAACAACATTGATGCACATGAGACTTCATCATCGAAGGCATCATTTCTGGTTGAGAGACTACAGGCTGGATGTGGACCATATTAGTTCTTTATGGTTACTGCAGGCAAATGAGTTTCATACAATTACCTGTTCTATGTCTGCCCCGGTAGCTGAGTGGTCAGCGTGACAGACTGTCAATCCTAAGAGCCCGGGTTCGATTCCCGGCTGGGTCGGAGATTTTCTCCGCTCAGGGACTGGGTGTTGTGTTGTCCTAATCATCATCATTTCATCCCCATTGACGCGCAGGTCGCCGAAGTGGCGTCAAATCGAAAGACCTGCACCAGGCGAACGGCCACACAACATTTCCATTTTTACCTGTTCTATATGTTTTGGCAATTGAGGACAATTTTGAACAAGAACACAGCAAGCCGTAATAAAATTATCTCATGGATGCTTTGCAGTTTAATATTCACAACTGCTGAAATTTTTGCTTGAAAAGGCAAAAACACTGTTCAACAAGACATCTATTTTTTTAAAAAAATGTCAAATTAAAATATTTCTGCTATCTTGTCAAAATCTCTAAGTTCCTGTAAGCAGTTATCAAACAGCACAAGGGTATACAGTGTCCTCCAAAACACAAAGTTCACCATCATTTCTCTTCAAGGGTGTTGGCTAAATGCAATGACCTGTGAAACGATCCAGAGCACCCCACAAAAGGTTCCTAATTACTCTCTCGTGATCACTTACAACTTGAAACTGGGTGGAATACAGACTTTTCTGTATAACTATGAACATAGATCATACGAAAGTTGATGTATCTTCATGTGACAGCTATTGGAAGCACTAATGACTCCTGGTAAACCAAGTCTTTCTATAGCAGCTCTTTCTTCTGCTGGTGGCCATTTTATAATGTTGGGTGACATGCTGCTAAGAAAGTCTCTCATCCTCTTTACTACAGTGCTATAGCACATCTATCTGCAACATCTCTGAAGTGTGATGTTTGATGGTCAGCAAACCACAAAAATATTAACATTTGGTGAAGTGGTTCCAGTTTCCCATAGCCATCTGAAAATACCAACAGTTTTTGTGCTGCTGAGTGAGATTTTCAGTGATTTGGTTGTTGGCTTTGAAGTTTAAAAAAAAAAAACAACAACATAGTCATTATATTGTGATGAAATTACTTCAGATGTTTCAATATGTGCAACTCATTATTGCCTGATGATACATATTATGAATGACTAACTACTGTTTCAACATTCGCTAGATGTCTGTACATTCATAAATAATTTCATCTCTTCAATAGCACAAATACTGCTATTCTTTTTCACTATTACGAAAAAATTAGTTTTATATAATTACTTATGTTGGTCATAAGGCGGAAAGATGAATGAACAAGTCTTAATCACTTTTGCAGAACGAAGTAACCAAACACACAAACCAAAATCAGCACACTACATTTGCTGTGCACGCTAAGATAAGATGAATGGGAAGCTACACACGTGACTGCCATCAGGCAGCAACTTGAGAAAAATACTCCACCTATTTTCTGGTGTTGGCAGCCATTTGTGACTCTTGATGAGACTCAGATTGAATGCTGTGTGTGTACATGTGACTCTTCCGTACTGCTGCTCGAATGAATCCTATGTTATAGGAGAAGAAACCACTGTTTACTCAAACTTGCTGAAATACCATTATCATGTTACAGGGTCTCTTTTTTGAAGTATTGTAAGCTAATAATTTTCACTGTACAAATCTGAAGAAAAACACCCCATGACAGTGAAAAATATATTACTGCAGGAAATTGACTGCTGACAAGTTTTAATCTGCCAGGAAGTTTCATATCAGCGCACACTCCGCTGCAGAGTGAAAATCTCATTCTGGAAATGTGATTTTGTCTTGGTTTCCTCACAATCCACATGTTGCTTCTCACAAACAATAACAGACTGCAAACAGGTCATCCCTAAAGCCTGGTCCACACGCAACAATCTGTCTGCGCAGACATCGGCGCAGATGTCTGTACATGCAAAAGATCGCTGCAAATGTGGTGTGTTCACACGACACAAACCCCAATCTACTACTCGCCCGCCATCTGTCGGTGGAGAAAAGAAATATCAGTGGCTAGCGACTACGCTCCCCGTAAACGTCAAAAATTTAATTCGGTTCTTTTGATATATAGAAATGGAGGAAGTTCTGTTGTGGCCTGTGTTCGCAACTTGCGTTGCAAAAAACATTCAGACCAACCGCAGGAAACAGAGAAAGCGGTCAAAATGGTGTAGACAGTGGCTGGTAAAGCGAAAGCAGTTTTCTCACGTAAATTTACTGCGAGATTTGCAGGGCGAACCTTAAGAAAGCCAAGCAGATCAAAATACCATAACGTTGGCTGGTATACTTGATCTACTCCTACACCAGATCTTCTAGGTTTCTGTACTTTGGATAACTCTTTCCGGTAAACAGTTCGCAAAGAATTTTTTATTTTTTTATTACTATTTCTCTCTTTGCCGAGGGGTCAACTACCCGCAGTTTTTCAATTAGAGCATTGTATGGTACTGTCATTTTGTCTCGGTCACTATATTCTTTACTTTTAATCTTCCAGAAACATGGGTGGTTTCTATATATTTCAATGAATTCACTAACAAACTCTCGAGAACACTGACGAGTATCAGCCATTTTAATGCCCTGTGTGCACAAATACAAACACTAGACAGAGCAAACAGCTGCTTCGCGCCAGATTTGCGGCGATCTCCTGTCCACACGCTCCAACTTGTCTGCGCAGATGTGGTTTGAACCCACAGATTTGAGAGGTTTCGCTCAAACCTCCAACTCCAACTTCCAGGTTTGCACACACCTCAGGTTGGTGCAAATCTTCTGTCCACACGCAACGATCTGTCTGCGCAGATGTGATGTGCACAGACATTTGCGCAGACAGATCGTTGCGTGTGGACGGGCCTTAAGTATCAATTAGACAGTAAGTCCCCTCATTATTATCAACTACTAATAGTAATTTTAAAAAATATTTAGTCACATTCAGAACCAAACAGTTGTCACCTTCATCACATGACACCATTTCAGATCTGCATCCAGAATCTTCTAATATTTTGATTTACATTATCAGTAAATTTCAACTGTTTTTCATACCTCTTCATGGGCTGAGATTGACTTGAATGAATCACCACTTTTTGTAGAGAACATTAGAGAACAACAAACAGCAAAAAATAAAATCTTACTGATAAGCCTGCATGTCCATGAGATTTAAGTTGGACCTGGTTATACAGCATAGAAATATTTGACACTTTTGGACACTTATTCACAGCAGAGATGTTGTGGATGCACTGATCTAACACTATTAAATCACCAAAGACAGTGAATGTGTTAGAAATAAAGATAAACTTTAATTATGTAATTATAGAATGAATACATATTAATTTCTTTCTGTAGCTACTGCTGTCCTACACATGAAAGGTGAATTGGGATACTAACACATGTTAGTACCTACATAAACAACTGCTTACAGAATTGGTAATTGTATACATAATTATCTGGAATTATTTATTGTTTATGTTGAACCTGAAATAAAAATTGTAACATTTGTTTGCCCTGTTTTTGTGTAAACATTAACAAACAGCAGTATGTTGTTTATCATAATACTCTGCATTTTTGGATGCCTGTCTAACAGAAATATTTTTTGTTGGGTGTAATATACTTTACAGTAAATTAAATTTTAGCTATGTAATGGAAACATTTTCCAAATTGTACATAATAACCACTTACTTTCATGGTGTTCAGCAATACTGAGTGTTATGAAGGGAGTGAACACACTGAATGGGGACAAATAACGGATATAATTTTATATTTTGCAAACTTAATGTTGTCAGAATATTATTTGTACTGTTTGTTGGAAACAAAATTTCAAATTAAGACAGGAGACTTCCTAATACAAATGTATATGTTAACATTTTCATAAATGCAAAAAAAACTAGTTTTATTAAATAACATTCTTATTAATATTTTCACAGCCACAGACATATACAAACAATATGACAAATGCATGCATTCACATTTCACATTCACATTCACATTCACATTCACACACACACACACACACACACACACACACACACACACACACACACAAAAAAAACCACTACTTGGTAACTACCGATCACTAACATCTATAAAAAAAAAGAAAAATTCACAATGACTATGTACAAAAAGACATTTAAAACGAACACTTTACTGGTGAATAAGCTCTCCAGACAATTTGTTAGGTAGTCTTCCAAGTTGCACTTACTTAAACATAGAAAAAATAAATACTAAGTACAGTTCTCACAAGGAAGGTTACATTGCTTCCTTAAATATAAAGATGCTATGGTGATCTAACAAGAAATAATAAATACATGAAAAGTGTTAAATCAAAATATCTGGTACAACAGTCTCATAACAACAATCTTTTAACACATTTATAAAAATAATGACATTCCCACATGGAACAAATGTTCAGTACTCTGGAAAACTACAGCATTTACGCTTAGCACTTTCCAAGTTATTACAACCATTAGCTTCCAGCATGAATGGTCCATTTAAAACATTGTGACAATAATATAAATTTTTTGGTTCCAGTTTTGGGCACACATTAGCAACTTCACACAGACTCTCAGAAGAAAATCTGAAGCATCCACTGAAATCAAGATGTTTTAAGTTGTGCAGAAACTTTGGAACATTAAGTAATGCACTTATAGAGCCTGATGTTAACCTCTCACAGCCTGACATGCTAAGACTTATGAGTCCTGTAATATGATCATCATTACTTTGTGTTTGCTCTAAAAATAGCCAGCACTTCGTAAGGTTGACAATGCATTCATCCACCAGATTCCTACAGCCTGAGAAGCTCAAATATTTGAGACGTCTACAGCATTTGTATTCGTGCAGCCTGTAAAATATTTTACAAAAAATTACATTTAAATATTTTCTGTACCTGTTAACTGAACTTGTGTAGATTAAAAAGGTTAAGTGAAAATCAAAATACTTTACACACACCAAATAAAATTTTCTAAAGGAACTACTTTACTCTATTAACTGATTAAAAGAGTGTCATTATTTTATAGCCATAATAATATACACAGCTCAGAGTGTGATTTGTTCAGCAAATAACTGTGAATGGTCTTTCTAACACTTACTTGTTTTGACTTGTTTTACACATGAGTCTGTAAAGCAGTTACTCTAGTCTTGGTCAGTTATTGAAGCTGTTAATAAATGTATTATCCTAAAGGTAAAATTGTCTTCAACCCGAAGATTTGGTCTACACAGCACTGCTTCACAAGACATGGTTCAACTGGATATAGTATGTCCTCGTCTTCCTCTAAGCTTTGAACTAAATTACCCAGGTAGTTGCAGAATAACAGAGTTTAATTTCGATTTCCAACTAAGGTGCAACTTGGTTTTTTTTTTCACATTAATCATTTAGTGTCAAGAGACAAAGTAAGCAATAAATGACAGAATGAGTAGTCACTCCATGGACTCTTGGATTTGTAGTCTGACAACCACCCATTTGATCACCAAGCCATATTACAATAAAAATTACAGATATCTTTTTACATCAATATGTGTATTTAGACTGTAGTATGTTTTTCGTGAGAAGACAGCTCTGAAAGATACCTCAACAAAGATACATAAAGGAAAGATACTGACCAAAATGTAGCTTCATAAGACACAAACTCTCAAATGAATATATGTATGTATGTATGTATGTATGTATGTATGGTATCTTCAGCAGCATAGGTCTTTCATTATCAACTAGAACTAAATGATTGAAGCAAATGGATGAATTAAGCTTATCATTAGGTAACTGGTTGATTTGGGGGAGGGGACCAAACAGCAAGGTCATTGGCCCCATCAGATTAGGGAAGGAAGTTTGCAACGCCCTTTCAAAGGAACCGTCCCAACATTTGCCTGAAGTGATTTAGGAAATCATAGTATATCTAAATTAGGATGGCTGGATGTGGGTTTGAACCGTCGCTCTCCTGAATGCGAGTCCAATGTGCTAACTGCTACAACATCTCGCTCAGTAAGCCTATCATTCTATACCCTAATGCTTTGTGTATGCACAACAACTAGAAGTTATTGAAACAAGTACTACAGTATCAGTTGCAAAGTCTGCAGTCAATGTTTTTACACAAGAATGGGAAACATGTTGACAAGGCCTAACTGGTCAGTTAAATACCGTTTCACTTTCATCATTCAGTAAACATAAAATTTGATTAAAACACCACTGAGCTGGCAGCCCTAATCCTCACTTATTTCTGGATATTCTGGTGAAGTATTTCACTATAAATGTTTCTATATCTGTTTTATTGTATATATAAT